>NW_004955419.1:29684162-29688113 GCF_000276665.1 Chinchilla lanigera
GTGATTTCTTTAGATGTGCAGAAACTTTTCATTAGGGTGAGATCCCAATTGTTGATTCTTGAAATATTTCCCATGCAGTTTGGTTTTTGTTCATGAACTCTCTGCCTACCCTTATGTCTTCAAGGTTTTTACCTACTTTCTCTTTCATTTGTTGATGTTTGTTTGCTTGCTTGCTTTTCTTCTTTAAGTAGCAAACATGGGACCATATGCTCCATATTATTTAGTAAATTGCTTTTCTGACTCAACGCTTGGTGAACACCTTTCTTTATCGTTAACTATTAATCACAGTCTTTCAATGATTAATAATGTTCTACTGAGTAGTTGTTCTCTGCTGTTTTATAAGCCAATTCCCACTTTTTTGGAGGTATTTGAGGTGTTTCTAATTCTTCCCATTTCAAACAAGGCCTCTTCAAGTTTTACAGTGATTAAAATACTCATTCCCATTCTTTTAGACCTTCTTATTAACTTCAAAGGAGGACAATGCAATGATCATACTCTGCATTTGACAGATGAGAAAACTGAAGCCCATGAGGCAACAGTAATCCTCAAGGTCACAGCTAACTGGTAGAACAGTAGCAAACAGAGGTCTTCTGGACATCCACCAAAGCCAAATCCTGACCCTCCATTGTTTCCTCCCATGAGACGAGAATGAATCACCCAAGGGGTGCTGTCCATTCTTCCTCCCCAGGGATATCTGCCTTTAGAGGGAGCACTTGACCCAAACCAGAACTCTGACCTCCCCGTCCAAAGTTGCTCCTCATCTTCCCTCTAGTCTATCATCCCATTTTATTCTGACCATGGTAGTTATTCAACATATTATTTTATTGTTTATGTGTTTGTTTTTTATGTAGTTCAGTGACTCTCAGTGGGGAAGAACCAAACTCAAGAAGGTGTTCGGGTTGTCAGTGAGTGGGAGGATGAGAGGCAGGGACACTGGGCACCCTGCACGGTATGGCTGGTCTCACATCCTCACAACATTTGAACTGTGACAAGACATCAGCACAGGTCCAAAACCTTTTATAATTATCTAACCCTAGAATCAAACTGCATCTTACACACAAACACACAGGGTAATATGGTTGGCTTTATTAATAAATATTTTCAGGAAAGCAACCAACATAGAAACTGACTTTTGCTTTCTTCTGGTTTTTGAGAGATTATTTTATTTTCTTTAACTCAGAGTGTCATCATTTCAGAAAATGACATTGTGATTGGCAACACTCTTCATGGTGTTTGAGTCAATGATGTTACTTTTTATCATTCTGCCTTTGTGGCTGTCACATTCAAAGTGATTTTAAGTATATTTACCAATTACTTTTTTTTAGTCCTTATTTGAAAATGTCAAAGATAAAGAGAAAATGTCAACATCCAGTTTAATATTATCTTTTTCTTAAATTCGAATATCCATGAATAAGTGTAAGCACCTAAATATTCTGCAGCACTGTGTAGCTATAATCAAACATTTGCATATTGAAACACACATTATTTTTATTAAAATTACTTTCCTCTTATTTTTACATTATATGACAAGTAAAATGATACATTGATTTTTTAAAATTATATGAATAAATGAAATATGGTATTTATGAAATTAATTTCAAGATGCTAAAGGGCCATCAAAACAATTGCATTATCAGTGGTCTGACTCTTGAGAATTAAGGTCTTGGTCTCCCTCCCAATTAGAAAGGTAAGCTCTGGGAAGGAAGGGCTGGCCCAGCGATTCACCTCTGCAGGCCCAGCACTCAGAAGAGTTCTCAATAAAGATCAGCTAAACGAGGAATGCTGGAGGCATTCTAGGCACTGTAAAGGAATCTGAGTGAAGGAGATACTCACGACCAGAGTTCATCCTTAGCCAAGGTGATTAGGTAACATTTCTGAAATTTCTTTTCCCCAAGTACAAATCAGTGTGAGAGACCTTGTTTACCTGGAGGTTGACAGAATGCCAGGAGAGCGAGGCTTTGGAGACGATGCCGGACAGAGGTACCCCAGGGTGAGTAAACAATTGTTGTTGTCATTATTAGATTTCTCAAGCAGTAAACCTTAACTCTGTATTTTCAGCCACCACTGCCTTTTTCTGCTCAAAATCTATTGGTTGTTGTTATTAATATATTTTCCTAAGTGCCTCCTATTCCCATCTCTTTCCTCCAACCTCCCCCACCCTAGGCCTAGCTACCTTCAATAATCTCACTCTAATTGGAAATTGGGGCTGTCAGGATGACCTTCCTCTCCCCTCCCGATTCTCACCTTGGTGCCTGTCTCTGACAGCCACAAACATCTTCACGGCTCCAAGCAGAGGCCATTGACCAGGAGGGTGCCACGAGGGTCAGACTTCCATGGGTAGGTGCTGTGGCGGTGGGCAGGCCCGTGCCCCAGGATTTGGGGCCACGTGGGGAGTGGGCTCACCCTCGCTGTGCAGTGTAATGCCAAATGCGCCGCCCTGCCCCCGGGGAGCCGTCTGCGGCCTTCCACAGTGGCTCTGCTGCAGGTTTATCACACTCGCTGAGAGAAGACATAATCAATTCCCCAGCTGGCACTTTGCGCTGAATACCCACTTTTTCAGCTTGATAGCAGGACTAAATTAGTTATTTAGCAACTAGGCCCTAATTTAGAGCGAGCGAGAGCCTTGACAAGGATCATTGTTCAAGGCCATCCCCCCTTTGCCTTCAGATAAGAGGCTCACAAATCCCCAGAAGGTGATAAATAGACAATTAGAAAATAGATATATTTGGTTAGATCTACAAGGCTCCCCAGTGCTGTCAGGCTCACAATGAAGGGGGCTGGGGTAAATTGCTGGCCAACAAACGCCAGCTGCACGGCCATCCGTCCTGCAGACACTCAGCCATATGTGGCCATTTACAGACCGTCCTGAAGAATAGATCGGACCAGTAAGACCAGAGGGAACTAAAAATACTTGACAAAGTTGGCTGCTCTTCATTTAACAAGAATAAAATATCTAATGGGGTGTAATGGAGGCCATCAATCACCTACTGCCAGACCCGACCATAATACCACACTTTTAACTATTAATGCAACTTTTTTTTATCTGATAAGTAGGACAGGCACATCAGCTTTGTACACAAGGTGGATGTTTGGGGAGTAGCAATGAATGGATGATGCTGGAGAGCTGTGGCAGAGGATGAATTCCAGTTTAAAAATAGGAAGGGGATTGCGGGAATGTAAAATAGCAAGGGGATTGTGGGAATGTAAAATGGTGCAGCCATTGTGGAAAACAGTATGGTGGCTCCTTGAAAAGTTAAACCTAGAATTACCATATGATCTACCAACTCCACTCCTAGGTGTAAACCCCCCAAAAAGTTGAAAGCAGGGACATAGCTACATATCTACATATTCAAGTTCATAGCAGCAGTGCTCACAATATTCAAAAGATAGAACCAACCCAAGTGTCCTTCAACAGATAAATGGGTAAACAAACTATAATATAGATAGATATGAATATCATTCAGTCTAAAAAAAGGAAATTCTTACATGCATGCTACAACGTGAATGAATCTTGAAGACATTATGCTAAGTGAAAAACACAAGTCACAAAAAGGCAACATTGAAAGATGCTATTTACATAAATTACCCTGAAGAGTCAAATTCATAGACACAAAAAGTAGGAGGGTAGTTACCCTGGCATGGGGTAAGTGAAAATGGACAGTTATTATTTAATGGGTGTAATCTATGAGGGATGATGAAAAAATTGGGGAAATCAAGATTATGGTCATACAATATCACGAATATGCTTAATGCCACTAAAATGTATACTTAAAGTGGTAAATCTAAGCTGAGTTTGGTGGCGCATGCCTGTAATCCCAGCACTCAGGAGGCTGAAGCAGGAAGATCATTGTGAGTTTGAGACAAGCCTAGGCTACAAAGTGAACTCAAGGCCAGCCTGAACTGCATAGTGAGACCCTGTTTCAAAAAGACCAAAAAAAAAAAAAAAAAAAA
>NW_004955419.1:29688213-29737422 GCF_000276665.1 Chinchilla lanigera
AAAAGAAAAAAAAACAACATAAATCTTATGTATCTCTTACCATAGTAAAAAGGAAACAAATAATAAGAAAGGAGAGTAAGTAAGACATCTGAATCCTTGTCTTGAGCGGCAAACACTGCATTTAGCAGCTAGAGGCTGTTGGCTATTTTGTATAAGGGGGAGTTTCCCAGTCCATCTTGTTTCTCTCAATTCCAAGTAGTGACTGAACCCTCCTCTGGGGAGGACAAGGTCCTAGGATGCAGGATGTATGCAGATGAGGCCACCTGCCCTTACGGAGCTGTCTGGCTGGAGTAGGAACTAGAAGAAACAGACACATGCACAAAGAGCGCAAAGAACTGCAGGACCCTCAAGTCCCAGGAGTGGTGTTGAAAAGGGGAAGGCATTCTCAGCACTCTGAGGAAGAGAGTAGGACAATGGGAGGTTCTGGAGCTGGTCGTGGAAGGTGGGCCTTGAACTGGGGCATAAAAAACAGGTAGTCTTTGGCCTGAAAGAGCAGAGAAAGCTACTCCATGCAGGAAAAATAACTCAGACAAAAGGGAAGACCCTGGTCCACACAATACACACCACCCATTTGGCTGGGGTGCAGTGTCTGTGATAGGAGGAATGAATGATGAGGTGGGAGGTGAGGATTTGAAGTCAAGGAAGTTTTCGTTCAGCTGCTCGTTTACTCCACCAGTATCTATTAGCTATGATGAGTCAGGTGTTGGGATTTATGAAGACAGAGGTATAAATACAGAAAATAAAGTTTTTAATGTGTTAATTTCCACTCTTCTTGGCTTTATAATATCAGATTTAAGACTCTTCAAAAAAACAAAAAGATCTAAGACTCTTCATGTAGGCCACCACCCTCTGTCCCGAAATGTCATGAGGAAGAAAAGACCGAGAACCCCTTGAGCTTGAGTACTGACTTCCACTTTTCACTGCAAGTGAAAAGCCTGGCCCCATGCCCCAGTCCTGCCATGTGACCATGTAACCAATTCCAGCCTGCAGGGTGGAGGAGGAAAAGGAGGATTAGCGCCAGTGTTTGTTAGGATGCATTCAGTGGTGATGAGCAGGAACACCGGCTTGAGCTGGCCCAGATGACAAGGAAATGCACTAGTTCTAAGGACTGGACGTCAGAGGCAGACCAGGATCCTAGATGAGTGTATTCAGAGGATCAGTCTTGCCAACACATAGCCCAGATCTTAGGGTCGCTGGTGGAGATTGGACATTCACTAACCTACTCTCTGTTTTTCCAGTGCACACAGCTAGAGTATGTTTCCCAGCCTCCTTCACAGTTGGATGTGGCCAGGTGACCAAATTCCATCTAATAGAAGGTGGGTAGAAACGTGCTCTACTCCCAAGCCTGGGGAAACCCCCCCACACACACACACAGTCATTAGTTTATTTTGGATGAAGACAGAAGTCTTGGGAGCCAGAATACTACCTCTTTTCTATAGAAATAATTTTAATATTTCAATTTGCCTTAAGAAGAGAAAGTCCTGTGAATTCACATAACCTGGGAATATTAGAAAGAAAGGCAACCTAGAAATTTGGGCATGTCATGCTCTTCTGAGTCCTCAGTTTCTTTGTCAATAGATGATAGATCACTGATCCCTGTACCTCCCATAGCTATTGTGAGGCCTCTATGAGATGAATGAGACCTGAGCATCCTTTGTAAACTATTAAGCACTATTGTGTAACTTGTCGGTCCATACCTCCTTCCAGTCAGCAAAGGAACACCAAAGGAAACATATTAAGATACCTCATCCATATGGACAGACCCATCAATCTGAAAGATCCCACGGATGGGAAAGTCAGGTCCCCACAGATGGAGGCCAGACCCTGTTCTCAACCCACCACCCACTTGGGGAGGCCCCTGCTTGGCCACTGCTGGTTTCATGCATTATTCAGTCATTAGAGTCACCCTACAGTGGCCTGGCAGTGTCCTTCACACAGTCTGAGAGTGTCTCCACATAGGGCAGATAAGGAACAAGAAGCTGAATGACTTTGAACACACCTACAGAATGCAGATGAGCCAGGTGCTGTGGCAGCGTGGGACTGAGTGCACTTCGTAGGGGAAGGCAGAAGGGGTCTGTGTGTTGGGGGGATGATGACAGCTACAGAATGTTGGCCATCAGGTTCTTGGTCACACCTGTGGTTTGAGTTTTCTGTAGTCTTTTTTTCCCCCAGAATGAATCTTTGGGTTTAGTGTAAATATTACTTCTTTTGTAGTTTTTAAGCACATTCATATCTCTTAACTCATTTGATCTTCAAAACCGCCTTGCAAATAAGTAGACCGAATATTTCTTTCTCTTGGATCTGGCATGCTCTGCTTTGATCCTCGTTTACTCTGAATTCAGCTCAGTTTACTGTTTCATAGATGTTCATTGTCTTAGTTACTTTCTTGTTGCTGAGACAAAATACCTGACACCCACAAGTTAAAGAGGGAAGGTTTATTTTAGCTCCGTTTGTAGAGGTTTCAGTGCATAATTGCTGGCTCCAAGGCAGGATGGCATGGCAGAGGGGAATCACAGAGGAGAAACAGTTCATAGTGTAACAGGCAGTGAGCTTTCTTCCTCTAATCCTTTTTATTCCATCCGGGCTACAAGCCTATTAGTGGCTGCCACCCACACCCAGGGTTTAGTAAGTCCATCATCTACACCCAGTAGACTAATCTAGTATCACACACCCATGATCCAGTTTTACATATTCATGATTCCCATCACTTCCAAAAGCCCTACAAGTGCATGAGGCTTTGGGGGGGACATATAGATATAAGCCATAAAATCCATGATTCCAAATGTTCTAAGGTCCTCTTTCTTTTTCCACTTCAATCATACTTGAAAATTTATTCATTTAATAGAATTAGCTAGGATTCACAAGTAGCAGAATACCAACTCAAATGAGCTTAAATAAAAAAGAAGTTATTATGAGAAAAAAGAGAATCTCATGGAAGCCAAAATAGGAATATGCAAAGAGTAGATACAAAACCTGGAGACCAGACTCTGACAGGACACTGTCCCCATCTCCCTTCTCTGCATGAGTACCTAGGATTTCTCTCTGCATGTCTCTCTGTCTTCTCCCAGATCAATCATCAGTTCTCTAGTTCAAAGAGAAATAATATAGCAGTCATGGGGCTGGGGATTTAGCTCAGCGGCAAAAAGCGCCTGCCTTGCAAGCGCAAGGTCGTGAGTTCGGTTCCTGGTACTGGAGAAAAACCAAAAAAAAAAAATATATATATATAGCAGTCATTCTTAAGCTTTGCCTCTTATGTTTCTTTCCACTAGGAAGAAAGAAATCTGGCCATCTTTCTAATCCCAAATTCCAAAAGCCCTGGCAGAGGTTTACTGTGCTAGGTGCCCACTGCTTGCCCAGTTACCAATGGGAGACACTATGGGGATCGAATAAGAGATTGGGGGTAATCTTTGAAGATGGTTGGGAGATAGTGTGTCCATTCTGTAGTTTACCTAATGTGTGAGATATACACTCATTCAAAATATCTATTGAGCACACACTATATCCTACCCACTGTGCTAGGCACTACAGATACAACAATGAACCAGACGCAACCCCTGATGCCAGGTAGTTTACAGTCCATTTGGCAAGATAGGTGATATATATTTGATAACTTATTGCAATTGTGATATTATGAAGCACAAATATAGTACAAACATTAAACCAGGGCTGGAGTTAAATATGGAAATGGAGAGAGAGAGAGAGAGAGAGAGAGAGAGAGAGAGAGAGAGAAACTTGTTTTGATAAATAAGATGTCCTCCCAGAGGAAGGGAAACTGAAACTATGAGTGAAGGATGAGCAGCCGTTAAGTGAAAATTCTGAGTATGAAATGTAAAGATGAAAGTCTTTTGTCTTCAAGAAATTACAATCTAGCAGAGAATGATATTTCCTAAAGAATTCCATAGAACTTTTGATCCACAGCACAGTAACAAATTTCTGATTGATTAAGAAAAAGTTCTGTGGTCAAATACATTTTGGAAGCTGTAAACAAAAAGTTAAATTGTTCTCTGTACTATAGAATTTGTTAGAGATTTTGATATGCCATAGTGCCCTGAGAAAATCAAAAAGATGAGACTTTATAAATAACCTCTTCAAATGTAAGCAAAAGGGCTATCATAAAACTCTGTCAATTTCTAGAGGTTAAGAGATGTACTGAAGGACATATAGCTCACTAATGATGGCATGTGGATTTGATTGGCCTTCCCACAGGCCTCTCCTCTCCCCTGTCTTCTTTGCATGATAGAGGTTATAGATTCCAGCATCCTTGAATGGCCATGTAACCCACCGAGTTAGGTGTCAGGAGAATTCTGCTTGAAGGCTTGTGAAAAAAAATTACTTCTTATATAAAGAGAGACCAGTAAGATGAGTTCTCTCACTGCTTTTCCTTCCCACTTTTGGGCTGTGTTGACAGCAGATGTGGGCTCTGAGCTGCTGCAGCCATCGTGTGACCATAAGGGGAGACATCACCAACATGATGAGTATGGTAAAGTACAAAACAAGTGAAACTGGAGATAGTCCTTGATTACATCGCTGCTGGACCAGCTCTGTGAGTATCCATCACTGGACTTCTTACTATTAGTCCTCTAATTATGATGTTTTATTACTTGCAGAAAAAAAATCCTTATCAATTCAATTCTCAACTTTATAATCCACCCTGGACTTTTAAAATACAGTACAGAGTGTCTTCCTGTTTAATATTTCCTTGAAGGATGTCTTAGTTTAATATACAAATTTCAATATACATATATACAAATTTCATAAAACATATATATTTTTCATTTTTGTTTTTTGTTTTTTCTTCTAGTACCAGGAATCGAACTCACGACCTTGAGCTTGCCAGCAGGTGCTGTGCCGCTGAGCTAAATCCCCAGCCCCTTATTTTTCAATATATTATTTAACTAATGTCCATACAGGAAAAAATGTATATACATACATGACTTTAAAAACTCATTGTGACATTATTAATAAAACAATATATGAAAAAGCCTAAAGTTATATTCCAACTCCAACTAGTACTGTACGTGCAAAAGTTTGAAAATCACCCCAGGAAACAACAAAAGGGAGATTCATCTCCAATGAGCTGGCACTAGAAGAAGCCTTGTTACTGCACACAAACAACTATTCATAACCCTATTGATCATTTGATCATCCAGAAACGGATGTTCTAAGTATTTTACATCCTAATATGATGGTTTGTAATTAAAGGCATTTGATTATGTGGTAGTTGTGTTTTAGGAAATTTGATTACAGGTTTTGGGTTGACATATAGCACACTGTTATGTTCTTCCCATTTTAAACAACAAAAAATGAGCTCCCAATCAGTATTTCTGTGAAAAATATGCTTTTCAGGGATGGATTCCTGAAAGTACAGATACCTATCATTTTATGTGGCAGGAAACCTGAATTGAAATTTTTTTTTTTTTTGGTTTTCGGTTTTCGTATTTTTTCTGGTACTGGGAATCAAATTCACAACCTTGCACTTGCCGGGCAGGCACTGTGCCACTGAGCTAAATCCCCAGCCCCTGAAATTCTTTTAGAAATGCCTAAAATACAAATCAATACTCCTCTTGTATTAAGAATCAATATGATAATTGGCTGTGAGAACTGCATCTTCTACAGAGCAGTAATTACTCTTTTGTTTTCCGTAAACCCCTGAAACATAAGTAACTATACATCAAATCCACCTGAACAGTGTTTAACAATTACAGGTGCACATGCTCCACCCTGGGAAATTAAACATAATTCCTGGAGTTGTGTCTCACTCACTGGTTTTTTTAAACTCCTCAGTCATTCTAATGTGTGGTCAAGTTTGAGCATCATTGCTCTCAGAACTTAGCAGGAAGAAAACATTATGACAACATTAATTATAAAATCTTCTAGTTTCCTTTTTATCTTGGCTACCAGGAAGCTCAGTCAAATTTAGCTACAAAATAATGCTCTTGTCCTTGGTTCTTATTCAATTGACTCTCTCCCCAAATGTCCAAATATTGCTTCTTTTATATTAATTCTTTTATATTCATAAAGTTCCCCCAAATCTCTATCCTATCGTTAACCTTCCCCCAACAGTGACCAACCATTCTAGCATACACACACAGTGTGCATGCACTCATGCACACACCCACCATGGAATCTACACATCTTGCTTTTAACCTTATTTTCCCCCTTCCTCTGGAAGTTTGATTGCCTTGAACATGTTCTACAGGGGTTAAAACCTTGACTAATTCAATTTTCTAACCAAGAATACAAAATATTAGTATCAATCTATTTTCTGTTTAAAAAAATACTTACTTTTGGAACAGAATATATGGCCTCATGTACGCCTGAGTTTATCAACACATTAAATTTTTTTGTGTTGTTCTTTTCATCAGTTTTGACAAAATGATATGGAATTAGACACCCTGTGAGCTGTTTCTTTGCTCTAATGTGTGAGCTGCGCTTCACTAGAGGGAATAAAATAATCCACTGTCATTTCTATTTTTATCATATTCATTTTTGGCAGAGAATTTATTCACTCTCCACTATATAGTTATTTATATGCTATATTCTTGCATTTTTGCATTCCCCAGAGAATGCGCCATTAAAACTCTTAATGTGACACCTCATATTTTTAGTAGACTAGAAAATAGTTACAATTTTAATTTAAATTGAAATGACTATGTAATAGCTGGACAAATCAGTTTGAGATCCCTAGAGCTCTTAATTGTAATTCTCCATTGTTTTCCATGCATAAATTTATTTTCCAAAGTGCTTGCTCTGAAATATTCACTCATTTTTTCAACTGTTCTATGCTCTTTCCAAATTCACTTATTTAATAATTTTCTATGGTTAACAACTTCATGATTAAACTTTAATGTTAAATATAAATGGTTGAAATAATAAGCTTTATTAGAGTGGTTAGAAAAGAAAGAGGATTCAATATTTAAAGCATGATGAGCGTAAGTATCAAGTGTTTTTTTAAAAAGGGAGCAATATTCATTCTGGCCAAAAACAAGGCAGAGACACAGATTTTGAGAGTTTAAAGTTATATACCATATATCTATTTATTTCTATCTATCTATCTATCTATCTATCTATCTATCTATCTATCTATATCTCTATATATATGATATATAAATGGCTGATATCAATGTCTGCATTTTCATAAGCAATGGGAAGAACTTTAATATGCTGGAATTCAGGGACAGAAGCAGCCATGAATGTACAGAGCCTAGTGTTAACTACTCAGTTTTACAATTGAAGAATACAAGGTTCAGAAAAGGGAAGTGATTTTTTTTCAAAATCATGACTCATTAGCCAAGATCAGGCTAAGAGAAGAATCAGCAGCAAACTAAAAGAAGGGGGAAAGAATTCTACTAGAGGCAATCAGACATCCTTTCTCCAGAGTCCCCACATCCACTAATGCTCCCATGTCACACTGAGGGACAGATTATACCATAGCCTCCCTTTGAGGTCTTGGCCATGTGGAGGATGTTTTGTGGCATCTGAGTCTGAGTTTTAAACAAAAACAAACGCTTGAGATACTGTGAGATCGGATTTGATTTTAACGTCAACTGGCAATGTTCAAAAGGTAAAAATGTCTCCAAGAGAAAACTGGTGAAATGTTTCTTAAACAATCCTTGAAGGGTTTACTTGGCTCCCTTGAACACCATTGGAAACAAGAATATATTTTCTTCCCTTTTGTGCCACATTTCAAACCCCCAGGACACATACACACATGTACACACACACACACACACACACACACACACACACACTCACTGAAGTCATTCTCTTTCCCTTCTGCCTTCAATTTTCATAGGTCCTAACAGTTTAACATTCCTCCAATCATCCTTGAAGCCAAACACATGAGCATGTGGTCTGAATTTCTTGCCTCCACTTCTCCACCTGAGAGCAAGTTTCCGCCCCTACCACACTGTAAACTGCTCCTGGTTCCTCCTGGACAGGTTCAGTGTCCTCTTCTCACTCCTTAGTCTCCTCGTCCTCCACTGTACCCATGGGTGCTGACTACTCCTTTTTTGGAGGTCTTGATTACCTAAAATCCAGCTCTTAGATTCTCATACTAAGAACCTCAAGTCATAAATGTTTCTTAGGGTTCTAAGGAAAACTCAAGGGATTCAGTTCAAACATCACTCAATCTTTATAACTGCCCTTCAGCAGTCCCAGCGGAGGGACCCTCCTACCTCTGCTTGAGAACACAGGAACAGGGAAATAGTCACTGCCAAAGCAAGCATCTTTCCTGCCTAGATAGCTGAGGAAAAAGTTCTAGCATGCTATCTTGCACCAAGGCAAACCTGGCTTCTTATTGCCCGTGCATTGGTCTTCATTATACCCATCGGTCCACCCAGAGAAGGTCAAATCGCTCTTCCACACTTCTTCAGATTTTGAAGATATCCATGACCTCTGCTCCTAAGTCTCGGCTTAGGACCTCTGCTCCTAAGTCTTAGCTAAGTCTCAGGCTATCTCCACCCTTCCCACCATTCCTCACCTCACAGCAGCTTCAAATCTCCACCTGACCCTGACCACTTATCTGAGTGTGATCATTTCCAGTAGTAAAGTGTGCGTGTATGCATGATTTAAATGAACAAGGGAATGTCTTTCAGTTTTTGTTCCTGTAGTTCATTTTTGCAAATATCAAGGAACAATTTCCAAGAGGCAACATGACATATGATGACATAGGAACAAGGTTATCCAGAGCCCAGCACATCAGACAGTCTGAAAAACCCTTAAGTGAAGAATACTCGTCTCCATGAAACCTTGATAATTTAGAGGGGACAATAACCATCTGAAGCAGTCAAGGTCTCTGTTAAATCTGGCAAAGCTAGATGACTGGAAGGGGGGGTTGTGTCTCATGCAAGGGGACCCTTTGGTCTTTAGCGACACCATTATCTGCGGGTTATTATCATTACTACAAATACTAATACACTTTTATTAAGCACTGGCAATGACCCAGGGCAAGTGAGTTTAAGTTCATATTATATCCATTTTCATTATCTAGAGAAAAGAGGAGAATGAACAAAGGACCATAATGTGAAATTCTAAAGTAGGAAAAATGAAAAAAGTTTAATTAAAAAAACACACACACAGTACAGAGAAAGGCTCCAACTGTTCGTGGTCAGGAGCCATGATGGATGGTGGAGCTTGTCACCTGGACTTGTCCCCTGTGATTTCTTTCCACCTCTCTCTCTAAAAAAAGACCTTCCTTTCCACTAAGGACATGGCAGGGACAGAAGAGGGGCCCATGAGAAGAGACACGGACTCTCATCTCAAGGGCTCCTTCGACTCTGAAATTCTACTAATCAATGCTTCCTAATACTACTTTATAGTGGTATAACTATATTTTGTTATAGTGGTATAACAAAACCAAATTTAACATTAAATATACATTAAGTATAAACATAAAATTAAATCCTGAGAAACATCCCCTTCCCCGAAGACCATTTTGAGTCTCCAGCACTAAAATATCCTGGTATATTATTCCCACCTTTTAGTGCATCCTGGCCTGCTGGACAGTTTATAATTCTTAGGATAAATATCCCATTAACCACCACAGTTTTTAAAAGTCTCCTGTTATAAGACTCTGTGTTTGGAAATGTGAATTATGTTTTTATTCAAGTGATTTCTCTCCATCAAAGGAATGGCTGAAATTTTTTAGTGTATAAACCAGACTGGGAACTCAGAACACCAAGTGGGTGAGCAGAATGGACATTAAAGTGGAAAAAGTGTGTTGTCCAGAGTGGCCTTGGGAGATACGTTGAATGTATACTTAAATCACATAGGGAGGTACTTGTGGCTGAAACTTTGACCCATTCCAAATTACACATCAACTTGGGGCTGGGGATTTAGATCAGTGGCAAAAGCACCTGCCTGGCAAGTGCAAGGTCGTGAGTTCGGTTCCTGGTACTGGAGAAAAACCAAAAAACCAAACCAAAACAAAACAAAACAAAACAAAACAAAAAAAAAACCAAAAACCAAATTACACATCAACTCTTGATGTTTGTAGCATTGTACACATACATGTGTGTACATATTTGCATGTGTTGTGTGATAGTTATGAAATACCTGGAAATAGGCAGTGGCTTACCCAAGGTTATACAACAGAGCCAGGTCTGGAACCCAAGTACCTGAGTCCCAAATTCCAGGGCTTTTCCTGCTAAAGTGCACAGTCTCCTGGACCATGCAACAAAATACCAAAGCTGGGCCTGGAGAATTCTTTACAGTGCCTGAACATAATAATCATGGTCATACCTCAGAACTTTCTTATATTCAATGAGAAACAGGTGCCTCTTACAAAGCTCATGGTAAAACTTATACAGACACACACACACACACACACACACACGTGAATGTATATGCATCTTGGTACTGTCTAGCTTGTTTCTCACTAAGACCCTAAGCACCTTGACAGCAGGATAATACAGGTATCCTTCTCCATATCCCAAATCACATCAAGTATGAAGTTTAAATTCAGTAAATGAAAACTGGTTCACCACATGCTGAAGACTGAAACAAGACCCATGTCTATCACCATGCACCAAACTCAAGTCAAAATGGATTACAGATCTAAATATTGAAACAGAAACATTAAATCTGCTGGAAGAGAAAGCAGGTAAAAATCTTGAAGACATAGGAGTAGGCAGAGAGTTCATGAACAAAAACCAAACTGTATGGGAAATACTTCAAAGATTCAACAACTGGGATCTCATCTTACTGAAAAATTTTTGCACATCTAAAGAAATCACCAGCAGAGTAAAAAGAAAAGTCGACAAATTGGGAGAAAATTCTAGCTAACTGTCTCTTGGACAAAGGACTTCTATCTACAACATATAAAGAATTAAAAATTATCAACCTCCCCAAATTCAAAGACCCAATCCAAAAATGGGCACCTCAGATGAACACACACTTCCCAGAGGAAGATATACACATGGCAAATAAATACATGGGAAAATGTTCAACACCATCTGTTGTTCATGAAATGCAAATTAAAACAACACTGAGATTCCATCTCACCCCAGTAAGAATGGCTATCATTAAGAAATCAATCAATAGATGCTGGTGAGGCTGTGGAGAAAAAGGAACCCTTCTCCACTGCTGATGCAAGTGTAGACTGGTGAAACCATTGTGGAAATCAGTTTGGAGATTCCTCAACAAACTAGGTCGCGAGGTCTCATTCAACCCAGCTATTCCCCTTCTGTGTGTTTTCCCACAAGAACTGAAAACATCATATCACAGCAATAGATGTGCACCCATGTTTATAGCAGTTCAATTTGTAATAGCTAAATCATGGAAGCAACCCAAATGCCCATCCACTGAGGAATGGTTACAGAGTTGTGGTATTTTTACATAATGGAATATTATTCAGCTATAAAGAAAGATAATCTCGAAGCTTTTATAGGAAAATGGACACAACTAGAGACCATACTCATAAGTGAAATAAATCTGATCCACATGTATAAACACCATATTGTCTCACTAGTGTTAAACCTGAAAGAATAAATAAAATCTAGGAGATACAATAGACATTGTGAAAGGGAAAGAAACAGCTCAAAAGGAAAGAACAACTGGAATGAGGGAAAAGAGAAAAGAAAGAAGGGGAAATATATGTATATATGTATACACAGGATAGCTAACATAGTGGTACTACTGACTTTTATTGCTCTGTTGAAAGGAATAGTTAATGTTTAAGTGTTTGATTAATCTTACATGTCTATATTTGTTTATCTGCATATCCAACTTGAAGATATCAATATGTAAGACAACAATCATTGTTAATTTCCTGTCACCTTGACTGAAATTCTGTATTGCTTATATTGTTTTTGTGTCATTTTCTAAATGTATGTGTGTTTGTTAATATGTCTTCATTCTTTTATCTTTAAAATAAAAAAAAATTAAATAAATGCTGGCTGAATACATAAATAAAGGTAGAAGTGAGTCAAGAATAAATTCTCAATAATAAATTCTCTGGTATTGGGCCAGATAGCTAATCATTTAGGGAGGCAGCTAAGTTTAATAATGGAAAGGTTAGGGGTGGGAGTACAGTACATGTTAGATTTGTGCCTTGAAAAGATCATTCTACAAATAGGAAAATGCTGTGATTTTCTAGCACTAAATTTAGACAAATACTGTGCTGTGAGGTGCACATATATTCTCGTTCTTTTTAAAAGTTTTATTAGTACATATTTGCAGTATATAATGATTGCATTTATCATGGGGAGCAGTTACATGCACATAACAAATCTTAATTCTTTTGATTTCCCCATTCCCTCTGCTCCTTCCCTCCCCACTCCGTTTCTTGGTGCCCTTCTGTTCTCACCATTCTTAAGGCTACCTCTTGCAGAAGACATGTTTTCTTCTGTGTTACAGCTGAGAACTTGAGCTTTATGAAGCTACCAAAGCCAGACATGGTGGATACTTATAATCCAAGTGACTTGGGAGGCTGAGACAGGAAGATTCCAAGTTTGAGTCCAGTTTGGGCAACTTAGTGAGACCCTGTTCTCAAAGGGGCTGAAGATATAGCTCAGCACTCCCTAGGTTCAATCCCTATACTGTGTGAAAGAGTGTAGGAGAGGGGAGGGGCAGGGAGAAGGAGAGGAGATCTAATTGCTCAAAGTCACTCTGCTATGATCTAACAGAGCTTTTCTAGTAACTGCCATTCCAAAAATCCTGTTTTTTTAAAAAACTCCCAACAATCCCAAATTCCCTTCCACTTCTACTCCATCAATGTGGATTTTGTTGTTGTTTTACTACTTCCTTACTTTTTGGCATTACAAGATATTTCAGACTTACCCTACATATTTTCTTCCCTAGTCCTACAATTAGCCATTTCTCTAAGTAACCCTGATTTCTTTCATTGGAAAATAGTATTAGAAACCTAGATCTACACTCTATGTGTGATTATTGCTACTGGGATGTCTTTTAGGTGATCTCATCAGACAGGGAAACAAATAATCATGGATATACTACAGTATATAGATAGTACAGTATATATAGAGAGCACAATATATACAGTACAATATATACAATATATATATAGTACTATATATGTCATGGATATACTACCTATATAGAGCAAGCATTTTTATGCTACAAATATTCATGGGAAACAAATAGTCATGGACATACTACCTATATATAGAGAGCACATATATGCTACAAATATATATATATATTTGTAGAAAGAGAGTACTCTATAAGTACCAATCTGTATCTGTAAAGCTAAACATGTAGTCTCCTACCCTAATCAATTACACATGGATCATTCTAATTTTCTTCTTTTGTTTATGTGTAAATTCCCACTCTAACAGGAGTACTATTTGTCATCCATTGTTAAACTTCAGTATATATGTGTTAGAATTGTTAACCTGTAATTTAGAGCATGATAGACAATACTGGCCAGAGCACAAATGACCAGAATCCTGATAGAAAAGCACACAGTAGGGCCAGGTTAAGAGGTTGAAGATTAAGGGCCCCTTTGGCAGTTGGACTATAGACTATGTGTGTTATGCTCTGGCAGAAGATTTGTCTTCATTTTCCCATGTCCTCAGACTTTGTAAGAAGCTGAGATTGAGTCCAGTGGACTAATTAATCTGGTAGAAGATATTTTAAAGCAGTCAAAAGTTCAGGCTGGGCCATGGGTATTGCTGGCTGCTTTTAGTCAGATATACAGTGAAAGTCAGAAGCAAAAAGAAAATGTGAAAAGTTGGTGGTTTCATCAGAAAGGAAGTGTAAAAGCTTTTCATCCTTTCAAAGAAAGGATGAAACCAAAATAAAGTAAGGCAAAAGATGGTAAGATGTGAACTCCAAAGGGCTTCAGCAGTCCTACCTCCATGGCCTTGCTGGTTGCAGTCCTCATGGCCTCTCTCTGGTCTGGCTCCACTGACTATCTGAAGCTTTTCTTAGCAGACTTTCCACATACTGGCATTTCCAATTTCCTGAGGTCTCTGTTACACAATTGGCTTTACTCTCACAGCTACATCGACTGTCCTTTCAAGGGCACATTGCTTGGCCTCCCAGCCCTTCCTCTGAAATCTGGGTGGAAGCCTTTCTGACCTCACAACTCTTGCATTTTTCATGATGTAAAACCAGCACCCCATGGATGACACCAAGGGCTATTGTCAGCTCAAGCAGTAGTCAAGCTCCCTTGGATCATGGCTGCAGTGGCCTCTGTGTGCCTGGAAGACTGAATTCAGGAAAACATTTCTTTCTGTGATCCTGAGTGAGTAGGGCACCCTGGGGTTCTTTTCAATGAAAGCTTTAAGGTTTTGGGTGAGATCCTGCTGATTCCTGAGATGCCTTCAATCTATCTTTTCTATTGTCCTGCTGCAAAGTCTTTTTAATGTTAATCCTTTTAGCAACCAGGCTTTCCATGGTCCCCATTCATTGGTGGATTCATCCATCCATAAGTCCCATAGTTGAATATACTGTTAGTAGGTGGAGCCTTGTTGGAGGTGGGTGACTGAGTGTGTGACCCGGAAGGGTATATTAGTGTCCCCAGCTCCTCACTTCTCTGCTTCCTGGATGCTATGATATGAATAGCTTTATTCTGCCAGGCCATTCCACCATGCCATTTCTGCCTTAGAACCAGCCAACCATGGAATGAAACCACTGAAACTGTAAGCCAAAATAAGCCTCTCTTTCTTTAAGTTGTAGGTGTCAGTTATTTTGTCCCAGTGACAAGAAAGTGACTAAGACAGCCAGCAGTGAAAGAGACTTCCTTATGCTTTACTTCCTTGTCATATTTGGTATGGTAAGGTTTTGTTTTGTTTTTACTGTTGTTGCTGTGATTTTTTTTGTTTCTGCCACTCTAATAGGTAGATACTATGATCTCATCTTAATTTGAAATCCTCTACTGATAAATGGACAAGTGGTGTTTTAGTGTTATATTTATTTGCCATCTGTATGTATACTTCAGTCAAGCATCTGTTTAGAACTTTTGACCATTTTTTAATTGGGTTATTTTTATTGCTAAGAACATTTTAAAATTTTGGGTACAAGTCTTTTATGTGTTTTGAAAATATTTCCTCTCCTTTTGTGAGTTGTCTTCTCTCTTTCTCTATGGTGTCCTTTGCAGCAAAGTTTTTTTTTAATTTTGGTGAAGTTCAATGTATTTATTTTTTCTTTTGTTGCCTGTACTTTCAGTGTTATAGCTAAGAAGATATTGCCTAATCCAAAGTCACTTTTACTTCTATATTTTCTTTAAAGAATTTTTATCATTTTAGCTCCTACCTTTATGTCTCTGATCCATTCTGGGTTAGTTTTATACGATCTAAGGTAGGGGCCCAACTTCATATTGTGTGTGTGTATATCCTATTGTTCCAACATTTGTTGAAATGACAATTCTTTCCCCCACTGAACTGTCCTATCATCTTTGTAAAAAACCAATTGGCCATTATGATAGGCAGAAGAATGTCACCCCAAGTCATCCTAATACTTGGGATCTATGAATATGATGTTACATGTCAAAGGAAAATTAAGGCTGCAAATGGAATCAGGCTTGTCAATCAATGGACCATATGCTAGGGAAATAATACTGCATTATCTGGATGGGAGCAATGTAAACAGAATGTCTTTAGAAGTGGAAGATGGAGGTGAAAGAGTTCAGAGTTAAAGAGAAATGCAGCTATAGAAGAAGTCAGAGTAGTGTGCTGTGAGAACTCATCTCACCTATGTTACCTTTATAAATGGAGGGAGCCATGAGCCAACGAATGTGGTAAACTTCTAGAAAAAAAGGCAAGAGGTCCTAGAGTATAGAGATAAGTATGTAACTCCACCTTCACCTTTATTTGAACCTGGTAAGACATATCATAGACCTCCGACCTACAGAAATGTAAGATAATCGATATGTGGTTTTTAAAACCACTGAATTTATGATGACATAATTAGAAAACTAACACAATTATGTGTTTTTTCTTGAACTCTCAGTTCTATTCCACTGATCTATATTTATATCCTTATGTCACTACCACCTTGTCTAGGTTACTGTAGCTTTATAGTAAATCTTGAAACTGGAAAGTACGTCTCCAACTTTATTCTTTTTCAAGATCATTTTGACTTTCTGGGTCTCTTGAAAATTTTCATGTGAATTTTAGAATTAGCTCATTAATTTTGGAGGAAAAAAATCTGGGATTTTGATAGAGGTTGTATTGAGGATATAGGCAATAATGGACAGTATTACTATCTTAACAATATTAAGTTTTCCAATCCATAAATGAAGTATCTTTTCATTCATTAAATCTTATTTCTTTCCATGTTGTTTTAGTTTTCAGTGTACAAATCTTGTAAATTTTTTCTCAGTACTTTTTTTTTCAAGTTGTTCTTCGTTTTCTTAATTTTCAGATCAGACCACTCATTGCTGGTATTTAGAAATACAAATTTTAAAATATATCAATCTTGTATCTTATTACTTTGCTGGACTTATTAGTTTTAGTGGTAGTAGTAGCAGTACAGTAGTAGTAGTAGCAGCAGCAGCAGCATAGTAATAGTAGTGTGTTCCTTAATATTTTCTATATAGATCATGTCATCTGCAAATATAGATTTTCTTTCTTTCTTTCCAGTCAGGATATCATTTCTTTTTCTAGCCTGTCTTGATCCTCTAGTACAATTTTGAATAGAAGGGGAACAGACATCCTTGCATCACATTTGATCATAGGGGAAAAATCATCCAATCTGTTAGCATGAAGTATGATCTAAATTCTGGGCATTTTGTAGATAGCCCTTATTGGTTGAGGGAGTTCCCCCCAGTCTCAGTTTGTTGAGTGCTTTTATAAAAGAAGGGTATTATAGTTTGCCAATGTTTTTTCTACATCTATTGAGATGATCATGTGGGAGGTTTTATCCTTTATTCTATTAGAATGGTATATTACACTAATTTATTTTTGGATGGTAAATCAATTCCTAGTGCATTTTTAAAAATATTCTTTTTGTGCAAAGTTCTATAATTTACATGCATTAGTTTAGGTCATTTACAGGACACTCCTACACATTCTAATTTCTTCATAAAATTACTGTCTCACAGACAATAGTTTCAAATATGTGAAAATGAAGCAATTTAAAGGGATAAAGACACTCAGCATCCTGTGACTAATAATGGAAAGATCAGCATTATACCCAATTTTGATGTTCTCTTTTCCTCACTCTGCCATATAATGCTTTCATATTTCTTACACATTAGTCTATAGCCAGAAAACCATCAAGGCATAACAAATGCAGGAATATAGGATGGACTTAGCCATGGTCTCTGATCTTCCTGTAACCGTACCATTTCACGTTGTAACCTGACATTTCCTGACATACAAGTTCCAAGGAGACATCCAAATGACTACTTCTTCCACCATGCTCCTGTCCTTCCCTTAGACACTTGTAACTGAGTCCAGTTTTAGAGATAAGAATTTTGGGATATTGACTCCATCTTTAACAAGTACCTAAAACAGACCTTCCAGATGTCCAAACAATGTCTTGAGGACATGAATTCTTTCCCAGGCCCTACTGCTTAGGAGGAAGGTTTCTTGTTCTGATTTATCTGAAGATTCAAGATTGATTTAAAAAACAAACAAACCTTTGGATTTTTTTTTTTTTTTTTTTTGTACTGGGACTTGAACTCAAGGCCTTGCACTTGCCAGGCAGGAACTTGTGCAGCTGAGCTATCTCCCTGGCCCACCACTTTGGATTTTGATGGTGCAGGATGAATCAGCCTTCAGCTTTGGGTTGAGCCAGATGCCTTTTTTCGCCATTCTTGGACACCAGTTTTTCTTAGAGCAGGTGTGTGCTTTTACTTATTCTGAGCCCCTTCCACTCTCCATTATCCTGGATCTTCTACATTCCATTTTCATTTCTCTGTCTAGCCCACTTCTTCTAAATTTACTTAGCATCCTACCATTTTCCCAGTATCATCAGCTTACCTGGTTCTGAGGCTCCATATCACCATGATGCCAGGACAGACCTCAGGGCTCAGCAGTTCATACATGCATGTTAACCATCACTATCACCATATTCTCCTGCTTACAGTGTGTGCTCCTGATGCCTCATTACAGGTTGAGAACTGTGTAAGTCATGGGATGATATTATTTTAATACATTAACCTTCAGGTCTTTCCTTGCAGTTACTCCAAATACTTTCACAAATGGCAGTGGTAGAGGCTGGCAAGAGAGCAATTTTTTTTTTTTTTTTTTTTTTTTTTTGCCAGAGTAGCAAATAGGAGTTCTGTGATAGTTTTTAAGATTACTCTCCAAGGAAAAAGTACCTCCAAAATTTTAATACCCAACACTCCATGACTGCCAGTGAATATGACACTGTATTTCAATCTCTTTTCAAGGGTCTCCTTTACCCTTCCACATTATCTCTTTCAATTCCCTTAACTCAATAATCAGCTAAATTTGTCAAGCTGCACCCCAAATCTTAGTGTCCAGCCTGATGGGTATTAGGTCAGCCACAAACAGTTCCAGTGCACCTGCCTAGGAAAAGGGAGCAGTTGATACCATCTGAATCTATACCATAAACTGCAGAGGAGAGTCCACTTACATTGTTGGCTTGAAAGAACCCATACACACATGGCAAGAACAAAAGCTAGTAATGCTACCACCTTATATCCAAGTACCATCATCTTTTTTTTTTTTTAAATCTCTGTGGCTTCTAAAAAAACTACTGTATACACTATCTCATTTGCTAGGTAAAACATTATCATTCCATTACAGTATTTAGCAAATTGATGACAAAAAGAGAGAGATAACTTATCTAAGATTTCAGATATTATGTGGGAGTCCGAATTAAAAGCAAAGTCGTCTGACGCCTTGTCCAGTGCTGTCACTACTCTGCTAAATCTGCTCTTTCATGGCTTCATCATTTTGTTTAAATAAGAATTCCAAGGTGCACTTTTAATCAAATCTATGTATACACATTTTAGAATCAATGATAATTAATTATCTAATTAATGATAAATTATCAGTAGTTAGCTATTTTCCCTTTTAAAAATTGAAAGAATTGCAGAAAGTTGTATTTTTTTCCTCAGGAGGTTTCTAGGACAGGTTAAATCAATGAATTTGTACATTTCTTTTCTTTTGTTTTATTAAGTATCACAAGATAACACAGTGGTGCATGCCGGTAAACAGCTCAGGAGGCGGAGGCAAGAAGATCACAAATTTGAGGCCAGCTGGGGCAACTTAGTGAGACTCTGTCTCAAAATAAAAATTTCAGAAGGGCTGGGGATGTAGTTCAGTGGTGGAGCACTTGTCTAGCATGTTCCAGGCCCTGGATCCAATCCTCAACATTGGAAAAAAAAAAATTCACCAAAACTCACTACTTTTATAAGATGACAGGAAATCAGCTTACAATCAAATATTTGAATTTGAAATCACTGAATAGTATTTTCTTACTTTTAAACATATAATTCCATAGGCCTACATTATATAACAATATCTTGAAAATGCATGAAATTACCATGTGTGAAGAGGGGAAAGGGAGAAGCAAAAAGAACTAAGATATAATATGTATATGTACCAACTCCCCACAATGAATATATTCATTATGTATTACAAACATGTACTAATAAAAATGTTTTAAAGAAATTACTGTAGAACTCAGAAGGTATAAGTCTTTCAGTTTTTATTTCCTTAGTAGAGTATACTCTTCTTATTCAGAGAAAGAACTTTGAAGTTAATTTTACTAATAGGAATCATGTAACTGTCATTTATTACAGTAATATAGTCTGAATTAGTGAAGTTTCCCTGTATCTTAAAATTTTTATAGGATTGCTGCCATGAAAAGGCAATCTCTTAATAAACATCATATATACAAGCACATTTTCCTCTACAGCAGTTTCAGGAGGGAGGTAGTCCTCTATTTCCAAAACGCAATGCCACCTGTCTTAGTTGCTTTTCTCATTGCTTGAACAAAAACCTGACACCCAAAGTTAAAGGAGGAAAAGTTTATTTAGCTCACAGCTTGTAGAGGTTTCAGTCCATTGTTGGCTTGCTTAAAGCAGGGTGGCATGGCAGAAAGGCATCACAGAGGAGAAACAGATCACAGCAGGCAGAAGGTAGCAAAGAAAGCAAGGAAGCAAGGGACAAGACAAACCTCTTTCTAGCCCTTATATTGTATCCATGCTACTGATAGTAGGGCAATGCCAAGATGTTATGGTTTGTGTCTGGATGTCCCCCCAAAGCCTCATGCAGTTATGGGTGCAGGCTTCTAGAGTTTATGATTGATTCATGGTCCAATGCTGGGATTATGGGTGTGAGCAGTCCACCTGCCCTTGCACAGATAGTTTGCATACAGTGTAAGGGAGGCAAAGAGGCTGCTTGTTGCTGGCTCTTCCCTTTGGCTCTTACTGCTTTTGCTGTTCTCCACCACCATGAACTGTTGCCCTCTGCTGTGTGCCACTCTGCCTTGGAGCCAGCTGAGCATGGACTAAAACCTCCATAAACTGAGCTAAATGAACTTCCCTTCCTTAATTCTGGGTGTCAGGTATTTTGTCTCAGCAACGAGAGAAAAGAAACCAAGATACAAACTAATCAGTGTACTGATTTAGGAATCACCCACCCTTAATCCTAATACCCTTAATCCTAGCACTGCACCCTGAATCAATCACACATGCTAGATTCAGCTCCCTCTGAAAAATCCCCACCTATGACTGCACCAGGCTTTGGGGGGACATCTAGACATAAGCCATAATACTTCCTACCTTTCAGAGTTAATGTAAGGATTAAATGAGTTAATACGTGTGACACACAGGGTTTTGCAATGATTTGAAAGCATTTATCTAAATCAGGGATCAGCAAACATTTTCTGTAATGACTCAGGCAGTAAATATTTCATACTTTGTAGGCCACTCATGTCACTGGCTAGCATGGGTTCTTAAGCTACATTTAAGATTGAAATCAGACATGGGCTGATTCTTGAATCTGCTGACAACCATCAAAGTAGTCTGTTTGCTTCTTCAGGGCCCCAAAGAGGGTCCTCATATGTCCTTCTAAAATGTTACCAACTGGCTGAGGTTTCATGTTCAACTCATATAGAAAGCACAAACTGGCAAAGTGCAGCTCTTTCAGTATGAACAGCCTTGAGTTGTTTTTTTTTTTTTTTTTTGGTTTTTCTCCAGTACCGGGAACCGAACTCATGACCTTGCGCTTGCCAGGCAGGTGCTTTGCCGCTGAGCTAAATCCCCAGCCCCCAGCCTTGAGTTTTGAATGCTTGTGTCTATCAGATCTTTTTGTGTTAAGGGCCTCCTTACCTCTCAGAGCAAACAACTATTGGCAGGCCTTGGGAACTCTTCCAGCCGCCAGAGATGCCAGCTCCCAGCTATTCTTCACTGTTGCCTGTTGCTCTCTGGCTGCCAGCTGTTGATACTGCTACCAGCTCTGGCTGCTGGCCACTCTTGGCAATAGCAGTCCTTGGTGTCACAAGCTCAGCACATGCTACTCAAGACAGAAATCACAAATAGGCAGGAATAGGGTATCCAGAAGAGGTTTTTATTAGAGCTTATGTGACAGCACTGAAGCATAGCAGGGACTAGTGCCTGGTTGGGCCCAGATAAAGGTATGGGGAGGTTTCTCACAAAGGAAAAAAGGCAGACTCCCATATGTGCAGTGTCAGATTTTCTGCTGGCTGACAGGGAGGTCAGGGGACCCTCATGGATCTTACTGAGGAGGACTACAGAGGGGTGGAATCATCCAGACAGGTAGCAGGCAAGGTATCTGAGATCAGTGCACAATGAAAGCCTGCTATAGCAGAAGAAAATATCTACCTGAGAGGCTTGTGGAGTCCTTGATACAGATAGGCTGGCTACAAGGCTTTTGGGAAGCTATAGGAGAAAAATAAAAAGTACTTCTTGGAGAACATCAAGCCTTCTCTCCTGTCTTACATAATCTTTGCCAAAATGACTCAATTATGCCACTGTAGCATGAAAGCAGCCAGAGATGACAAGCGTAACTGTGTTCCAATAAAACTTTACCAACAAGGTTGGCCTATGGCATGCAGTTTCCTAACCCTCTATATAAATCATTCAGGGTAGTGCCTGGTAGGTACGTGATAGGTACTCAATAAATGACACTTGTTATGATCACTATTGTATTTCTTCCAATTATTGACAGCAAACAGTATCTCTGCCTCTTGCAACTCACCGTTCTGTCATTCCCAGCCTTCAGAAAATTTGGAATGATCTAAAATTCTGCTGCTAAGACTTCTGGACTCACTATACTCCTAATAATCAAGTAATTGATCTATTGCCTTCTATATTGTTCCTGGACCACAGTTATTAACATTGAAAAAACTTTAGAACTGCAGGGTTTAATTCAGTACTTAAATCTCTCCTGTATCTCATGAATTGTGCCTGAAAATCTCTATTGACAAGGAAACTAGTGTAACTGTAACTATTTCCTTTATGAGGTGGGCTTGAGTTTTGTTTCACTACTTTGAAAGCTCTTTATTATAAATTCAGTATGATTCAACTTTCTAAGTATATACTTGGTCTCTGCTACTACGTCCTAGAAACTACATGCTAGGTACACAGGATGAATAGGATATGATCTCTACCTCCAACTTCTCACTGGACTTACTTCCATTGCTACTGTCACCCAAAATAAGTCCCATAGTCTCCTCCAAATAAGTATTTAAATATTTAAGGGTAATCCCTTAAGTTTTTTCCAAGTTCCAAGCTCCCAATTCCTTCAACCTATATACCTAAATCGATGAGCCATGAACAGGAGAGCATTCTTTACTCCACTGTATCACTCTTTATAAGTTCCTTTGTCATCTCTTCATACAGCCTTTCTCTGTGAATACAATTCAGACACCCCTGACAAAGTCCAGGGGATGGCTGGTCCATGGAGAGTGAAGCATACTTAGAACTATGCAGATTTAATTTAGTGTCAAAAATCTAAACTATACTTGCTTCTTAGGAACTAACCCAGCCTCATTTACTTAGTACACTTCTACATTCTTTTAATTTTTCAAGTGAGCATACAGAGAAGAGCTAAGCGATATGTTTTAGATGATATGGGAACCATTGACATTGCATTTTCCTTCTAGAAAAGCAAGAATTAACCTGAACAGTCAAAATATCTGTTTTTAGATAACTAGTCTGACGGGTAGAACTAATACCATTTCTAGGCTTAACTGAAGTTGTGAATAATTAGAAATACACAGTACATATAATTTGAAAACAGCTTCTTTATTCACTAATGAATAACAAATTCATTTGTCTAGCTCCTATATCTCTCCTGCATTTTAAGTAAATGTTCTTGCATATTACAAATGTCTACTCAGATGTCACACAGGCATCTCAAACTCAATGTAAATCAAAGTAAAATTAATCTCAACTCTGAAACAGTGTTAACTCTCCTGTGTTATTCCCCATCTTGATAAACGACTTGCCCACCTACCTAGATGTATGAGCTAGAATCATCAAGAACTCATTATTCCACCATGTCATTCCCTCTGACAACGAAGCACTTCCTAAATTCTGAAGATCCTACCCATCTCCTGGATTTGTCTCACTGTATTTATTCTTCAGGTTCCTTTCCAGGTAGTAGCAATAACTAACTAAATTGGTCTCCCAGCCACTAACATTCCCTATTCTAGCGCAGCATTTTATAAACTGCAGGTTGCAACCCATTAGTTGATCATGAAATGAATAAGCTTCAACTTGCATATGTAAGAGCAGAATAAGACTTTCCTGCAAAGTAGAATGGAACGCTTTGTGGTAGATCAATGACCTTGGAAAGAACTAGAAAAACTGGATTACAGTTTTTTTCTTTACCAGCATCAGGAATGGGCTAAAGCAACGAGGACTAAAACAGCTAAAATACTGGAAAGAAGAGCCATGAGAAAAGATGAGCCCAGACGTCAGCCAAAGCAAGAGCCACTGATGAAGACCAGAGCAGAGCAGCACTCTGAAAATTTGTGCAGAGTTGGAGAGATTTGAGGGATCTCCAGCTCATGGTCAATATCACCCATCAACATATTTGTAAGTTCTGAAGCTATGCAAAGCTGGAAACAGGAAAAATTAAGCCAAAGTTCATCAAAAGCAGTTTCCTACAATTTTACAAGATTGATGAGGCAAAACTTAACATTTCAGGGCTTGCTGGAAACATGTGTCCTGGTGAAAGGAGTAAACTCTAAGTTGAAAATCCTGGTTCAACTTACACCAGTTTAGTCCTGATAGAATTAAGGTAATCACCTTGACCTTTTCTACCTGACAGAAAAAATAATGGATTCTTTCTGAGGAAGACATCATTTAGAGCTTTGACAATCCTTAACATACAACAGCTAGCATTTTAACGATTACTACACATGTCAAGAGATGTTTAAAAGAAGAGAAAAAAAGACAATAAAAATTAACCCGTAGGCAATTCTGACCTTGGAACTACTGGATAAGGATTTTTAAAAAAATCTCTGATATTTAAGTTCAAGAAAAAAGGAAGACAAACTGAAGAAAACAGTCACAAAGATAGAAAATGTCACCAAACAGTTGAAATCCATTTTTAAAGAGAATGAAATAATTTTTTTACAATTTTTAAAAATGAAATTTAAGGGCCAGGGATTTAGTTCAGTGGCTCAGCACTTGCCTGGCAAGCATGAAGTCCTGAGTTCAATTCCCATTACCTACCCACAAAAAGAAATGTAGAAATAAAAAATACAGTTACCACATTTAAGAACCAACAAATGGGTTGAATCAGGCACAACAGAAGATAAAATTAATGAAGTAGACATGTCAGTATACAAGCCAAACTATACAGAGAAGGAAAAAACACACAAAAGACTACAAAAGACGGGGGACACAATGAAAAGGCTTACTTTACATGTACCTGGAAGGTCAGAAGTGAGTGAAGCAAAGAAAATTCAGTGATACCTCTGCTGAATATAAACTGAATAGTACTAGAACAGTAAAGTTTGGGGAAAAAATCTGCTTGGTGTTCGTAACTACTTGATAGTCGAATGGAAAATCTGAGTTTAAAAAATCAGTATAACCGAGAATTAGTTACATGCCATGTCTTGCCATGGACACAAAGGTCATAGACACACGCTTTGTTTGCATAAAATATAACCATGGCTCCAAAGAAAGTTAGTAATACTTGAATAAAGCTAAAAGGAAAACTGTGAGAATCGAGATACAGTTAAAGAAACAAATCATTGTGAAATTTGTCAAAGTCCTGGAAAAATGAATATATAAGTGTAATTTTTGGACCTCAGAACCAATGATTTGGTTTTCCATTATTTTTTACGGGAAAAATATGTTCACTTCTCAGACTTTTCAGTGTTTAAACATGAATTTGGAGTGAAATGAACTCAACAACTGAGGTTTCATTTGGGTTTTCTGGGGCGTGGCGTTGGTTTTTGTTCTGAGACAGGGTCTCGCTATGTAGTTCAAGGTGGCCTTGAACTCACTATATAGCCCAGGCTGCACAGGGCCACCCTACTGACTTAGCCTCTGGAGTACTGGGATTACAGGAGTGTGCCACCACCCTTGGCCTCTGTATTTTAAAAGATAACAGCTGAGAATTTTTCCAAGCTGATAAAAGACACCAGTATTAAGATTTAAGTCTCTCAACAAGCTCAACTAGCATAAATTCCAAGAAAATAAAACATTTACCTAGATCAAAATCAACCTACTGAAAATCAAAATCAAAAAAGTGTTTAGGCAGCTAGAGGAAAAGGGATACTACCCTTCAAAGAAGCAAGATAAATGACCAATTACTCAAAGCAAATTATGGAAGTTAGAAGACAATGGAATGACTTTTTTTAGACACGGTCTCACTTGCAGGCTGGCATCTAACTCATCATCCTCCTGCCTCAGCCTCCTGAGTGCTGGAAATGTAGACATGAATCACCACACTCAGTCCTGCTGAGGGAGAAAGAGAGGAAAACAAACATGGGCACTTAAAATTGCTTGTCTAGTGTGAAAATGTTTAAAAATGAAAGTAAAATAAAGATGTCTTCAAATAAACAAAACAAATGAAAAGTCTGAGGGTTCTTTAAGCAAAGATCAAAGGCCAAAAAATGACCACAGATGAAAACATGCAAATACAGAAATAAAGAGCAATGAAAAGGATAAATGTGTAGATAAATATAAATGCACAGCAATTGTTACATAGTTTGAACTTTAAAATGCAGACAACAATAATATAACGTGTTTAAACAATTGGAAGGTTTTTTAGCTTTGTTTGGAAAGTGCTATAATAGACTGCAATAAACTAAGGATGCATGTTTATACTCTACCATGTCCTCTATGAAGAGAGTAAACAACATATAAGAAGTTAATACATGGCAAATAATAAAATAATAGATCCAAAGAAGGACAAAAAGGAAACGAAGAAAACAAAGAATAAAATTATGCATACAAACTCAATTATAACAATAATTAAATTAAAAGTAAATTTGCTGTAACTCATCACTTGAACAAATGAGAAAACTGATATAATTAGCTGAGTAATACGCAGAAAAAGCATTAGCTAAACTTGACACCCCTTTTTGGGAAAAAAAATTTCAGCAAACTGGAAATAATACAGTATTTCCTTCATCTTATAGCAAACATCCATGAAAAACTTACACTTAATTAATATACTTAATGCTTTTTCCCCCATTAGGCAGCAAAAAGACAACGTTTCTTCACTATTTTTATCTTCTAAAACTTTTTGAGTGTTGTGTCAGTGCATTTTATATTTTCAGATTAGGGGTGCTTCTCTGGTATATTCAAATGATGCACTACCATTCAACAACGGAGTTATTAGTGTAGACAATCACATGAATAAATCTCTTAATATAGACATCCCGTGAATAAATCCTCATGCTATGTGAAATAATTTATACCCCAAAAATTCTACATAGTGACTAATTCTACTTACATAACACTGTCAAAACAAACAAACAAAACTATAGCGATAGAGATCAGATCAATGATTGCCAGGGACTAGGAGGCAGAAAGACTGACTATAAAAGAGGAAATCTTTTGAGGTGACAAAACGTTCTATTCTCAGCTATGATGACAATTATACAAGTAGATATATTCATTAAAACAGTATGAACCCCCCAAAATCACATGTAAATTACATTTCAACAAATTTGATCTTAAATTTATTTTTAATTTTTAAGTAAATGTACTTAGAACTTCCATTTGAAGACTGCAACTGTCAAGCTATATGTTTAAAATACATAATAGTGCCAGGCATGATGGCACATGCCTGCAATTCCAACACTTGGGAAGCTGAGGCAAGAGTATCACCATGAGTTCAAGGCCAGTCTGAGATACATAGTGAGTTAAAGACCAGCCTGCACTACAAAGTGAAACCCTATCTCAAAAAAGCAACAAACAAATAGTATCACTTAAGAGTAAGGCTAAGCTGTTATAAATGTTTATGTAACAGATCTCAAGGTCATAATTGAAAATGCAAATGAAAACCAAAATGAGATACTACTAATATACAAGTACATATTCACATCATGTGTGCTTCTGGTGAGTCATGGTAAAAAATTTTTGCAATTCATTGTTCCAAACCATGCCAACTTCCATAGAGTTAGAAGAGTAATCTTTCACTTACAAAAATAGATGAATTGGACCTGAAAAAATTAAAACTTTTATTCTCTCAGTATGCCATCAAGAAAGTTAAAAACCCACAGAATGGGAAAAATATTTGTATATCATATATTTGCTATCTTATTGCCATATATAATATCATTGATAAGGAACTTATATCTAGAATATATAAAATACTCTTATCACTCAACAATAAAAACCCAATTAAAGCCAGGCATAGTGGCACACACCTGTAATTCTAACACTAGGGAGGCTGAGGCAGGAGACTCTTTGCGAGTTCAAGGCCAGTCTGGGCTACAAAGTGAGTTCAAGACTAGCCTGCATAGTGAGACCCTGTCTCAAAAAGACAAAAAATAAATAAATAAAAATGGGCAAGAGATGTGAATAAATATTTCTTCAAAAAAGATACATAAATGACCAATAAGCATATGAAAAGATGCTCAATGTCTTTATCAGTAGGGAAAAGCAATGATCCACAATGACCTACACGTACTAAGATGGCTCAAAAAGAGAGCAGACAATTCTAGTGTTGAAGAAATATGGAAAATTAGAACTCTCACACATCACTGGTAGTACTGTAAAACAGTGCACGTTGATGGTTCCTTAAGAACCAAGGTAAATGACACAAGCAATTTCACTCCTCAGTATATACACAAGAAAACTGAAAAAGTATGTCTGCACACAAATTTCTACACTAATATTCACAGCACCACTCTTCATAATAACCAAAAGTTGTAAGCAACCTAATGTCCACCTAGTGAGTGTTCTGGTAAATGGATAAAATGTGATACTGTTATAGTGAGATTCAACGGGACAGGCACTCACAAGAGACCAAAAATGTAGGAATGAACAAAGCTTTATTTAAGAGCTAGCCAACAGACAAGTCTCCGACAAGGAGCCAGAGAAGATATCTGCGTGATCTGGGGTCTGCCTTCAGTTTAAATACCTTTTTAGGTTTCCACAGTAACCATGCAGTCACATTAGTTCATTGTTGGGAATTTAACAAGAAGGTCACAGAATCGTTACAAGGTTTACATTTCGCAGAAGTGGCCTGGTCATGTGCCAGTCAAGCAACCCTAAGGTGGACATTGTGGTTTAACATTTAGTCCATTCCCCAATTTGTTCAGTTCCTATTTTATAGCTGTTTCCTTTGGTGGGTTTTATGACTAAGCAGCGGGGAGGGTCTGAGGAGTCAGTTCATCTACAGTTTAAGTGAATTTAAGTGACTTCTCTTAAAAATGGAGTTACAGAAAAGAAAAATGGAGTCTCTTTTGCCCTGTCAATATATCCATACAATGGCATATTACTTACCTGTAAAAACAGAATGAAGTACCAATATACACCACATGATAAATCCTGAAAACCTTATGTTAGGGGAAAAAAGCCAGACCAAAGGCAATATAATGTATGCCATCATTTGTATGAAATATACAGAATAGTTAATCCATAGAGAGAGAAATTAGTGGTTGCTAGGAAGGGAAATGGAAAGTGACCATCCCCAGTAGGTACAGGGTTTCTCTTGGAGATGAAAATATAAAATCAGATTGTGGTGATGATTGCATAACTATGACTATACTAAAAACCACTGAATTGTATACATTTTAAAAGGGTGAATCGTAAAATATGTGAATTATATTTCAATAAAGCTATTATTTAAAAATATAAGATCTTTTCATAGCTCTCCTCTCCCAAAGCATTTAGTTTCCTTCATGACTTATTTTCAGCTAACTTCAACTTTCATCCTCTGCTATTTCCCCTTGTACCATTTTCTGCTTCTACCCCTAGATACGTTATCATTTTGTAACTTCATCTTTTTGCACATATTCCTCTGTCAGAATGCCATACTCCCCTTTTTTTCTCTCTAGTGAATCCTTATATATATCCTTCAAGAATAAATGCTGTCTCTTCCAATAAGTCACTCTTACTTTCAGGTCATCACTTCTATGCTGTAAGTATTGGTCTATACATCAGCAGCAGACTCTGAACTGCATGAATTTACTAGATAGTATCATCAGCTCTAAGACCTAACACTTATAAGTACTTAGTAAATGTTTATTGAATAAATGAATGACAAAACATTCCCTCGCTACTGGCCAGAAATAGTGCTATTTTTTCCAACTAGTGTAATTGGTAAAATTCATACAAAGTAACTTGAGTTCTGGCCTTTAGAGACCAATAAAATGAAATAAAAATACAAAATTGGCGCCAACACTGAGACTTAGAGAAATTATCATAAAGTAACATTTCATGGGGGTTCACAGTTCGGATACTTATCATTGTTGACTGAACATACTTACTGAAGTCAATACTCTTTTATTCAACATATTAAATGTGTTGTTTAACTCTGGTAACCGCAGCTGTGACTTAGTTAACGATCTCAATAAATCCTACTTAAATCAGAGACAGGAAAAAATTATGCAAATGAATTCTTATCTGTTTTTCTGCCCAAGGCATATTTGATAACAGATAAAGCATACTCCAAATAGTCTCTACTTAATAATCAGGAAGCCATTTGAGGTTTTAGTTGGATCAAAATCAAATACAAAGAAGAGAAGCCTGCTGCATTTACAAACAGTTTTATTTTAGAAAGAAATTATACATTAAAAGGATACAGGTAAGAGCTTACATCCACATATAGATCAGAATCTGGGAAAGTCAACAGTTATTAATAAACAAAGCCACATGATTAAAAAAGACAGTAACAGATAATGACAGATGGGCTTCCCTTTATTTCACCCACAAAATAATACCTTTTATTTAAAGATAAATGATATTAGTCTTTAAGACAGCTCTTTAGAAGTAAGTTTGTAGTTCCAATGGACTTTAAAATCAAACTAATCATACCAGTCTCCGTGTAGGCTGTATTACACTCATGTTCAAGCAGGCAGGACAGAAACCATCCATCAATTACACCTTGCAGCTAGACAGGATATCTTCCACTAATCTCTTGTAAACCCAGGCATCACCCTTAAGTCGCTGCCTCCTGATACCCACCACATCAGGCTTCTGGAGCTGGCATACTTCTAGTTTAAACTGCATTGTCACTTTGCCAAAATCTGACTGTGTTTGACACTTCAGAGTATAGCTGTGAAAAACAAAGTAAGATACCAGTTAGTAGGAAAACCATGAATATTTTGTACCATACCAGAGGTTTCTAAGCTTCTAAGAAGCTGGAGGGGGAAATGAGATATTATTTCATAATAAGCAAAGTACTATTGCTTAGTTTCCAAAAGGCCAGGCTATGCTTTAGTGATGGAGTATGACTGGTGTATTCTGAGAAGCTAAACAAAGATCCTAAGAGAGAATAAAGACGGAAAAGCTTTACCAGAATTCTCTTGCTCCAGAGAGAAGCCCCTCTTTCACAGCTATACATGCCACTCAGGCTTGAGAAATCTGGCATTCTTTATGCATCCCTTTCAACAGTGTAATCCAGGAACATTCGGCCATTTTCACAATGTTTACCACAAAGAAAAGCACAGGGAAGATTAAGAATATTTTGTATACATACACTTTTGTCAGGAACTTCTGTCTTTCATGTAAATAAAACTAAAACCACTATTCTGTCAGAAGGACACATAGTTTTGACTGTTTCTTAATAGTAACAAGACATAATGACTCTCCATATGATGGCAGAAAGAAAAGCAAGGGACAGCCCAAGGAGATAGTACTTTCCCATAGTGGGACACTCAGTGTCAGAACTACTACCTACATTAGCGATCCATGATGGAAAGACCTAGAAGCGAAGTATTATACTCATCTTAAAAAATAGGAATGATAATGAAAAGTTGCATACATTGAATTCATGTAAGTGAAATCATCTTAAAACTGCTTTACATCATACAGTTTTGTTTTACTGACCTTCAAATAAACAATAAGTACTATGACTGATTTTAAATTTCAGCTCCCCTAAATATTTAAGGGCATAAGATTGGGAACTTTTCTAAGAAATGTACAGAAGTTATTTTTTATTGTTATGTTTTATGAAATTTCATAAATTATCATTGTCTTACTAACATGTATTTTGGAAAAGGAGCATGATCTCTTAAGAAAAATAAGCAGTCAAATCAGAAATGCCAAAGGAGTACTCTGTAAAGTCCCTTTTTTTAAAAAAATTTTCTTTTGTGGCAAACCTCTACCACTAAGGTACTGCCCCAGTTCTATCTATCAATCCACCCATCCATCCATTTAGTAAGTTGCCCAGGATGGCCTCAAAATTGTGATCCTCCAGCCTTAGTACTTAAGGAAGATGAAGCATAAAACAATTTAGTTTGAAAACATTTTGTACTTATTGGAAAAAGACAATAATGCAACATAACTGACACCAGTAACATCACCACACTGAAAAATAGCTTTGCCTTTCTCCTTTGTCAGAAACAAGGTAAAAACAAACAGAAAGTAAAAAGAAAAAAAGGGGGTCAGAATAGAGACCTTCTGGTTGCTCAGGAAGTCAGGAAGACAAAGTATTGGTTAGGATCAAGTTAGTGATCTAATAAAGATTACATGCTGAAGGAAAGATTATCCAAAGGCCTGTGATAGAGATTTGGCTGAAGATTCTCCAACCAAGCCCCCAAGCATGAAGAAGAGACTGAGTTAAATGGCTGTGCTCTAATGAAGCCAAAAGAAAATCTGGGTTCATGTAAGAAATGTTTGCCGGGGCTGGGGATTTAGCTCAGCGGCAAAAGCGCCTGCCTGGCAAGCGCAAGGTCGTGAGTTCGGTTCCCGGTACCGGAGAAAAACCAAAAAAAAAAAAAAAAAAAAAAAAACAAGAAATGTTTGCTGACATTTACAGATAGTAAAACTGAAATTACACTTGCAAAAGATTGCTTCTTAAAATATTACTCTATAATGACTATTCTGTTTACATGGTTTTGATAAATCTATTAGTGGCTCTACTTAGCTGCTTTAATAAAGAAATTTTAGAGACATAAATTAGTGAAAATGCCTAGAAATATAAACATTTTGGGTAACCAAAGCACGGCTATTCAAAGCATGAGAACATCAGTACGGAGACGGTTTACTGCAGAGTAAGGGAAAATTTAAGTAACTTCGTTAAAGTACTAAAAACCCAATCCTACAAGATAGCCAGTCATAATGTGGGTTCTGTATAAATCCTGAAATGTTCAAAATGGCTCATTAACTTAGATTACAATTTTAAAAAATTACCGTAAAGTAGAAAATTAAAGGAAAACAATTTAAAAGAAAACTGGAAGTTCGATTTTTCCTGGTCTGAAATGAAAGTCTAATTTTCAAAGTGTATGGATACTTATTAGGTCAAATCAAAGAGAATAAATTATAAACAATGATAACTATAAAAACCTTCTGGAAAATGGTGAGAAAAAATTTTAAGTGGCAAGGTGGAGAGAATCAACCCACATTTCTTTGAAGCCCAGGTAAGTAATAAGTGAAACAATCTCTAAGTGAGATTCTTACCCCTTTTGGACAAAGTCAACATGCTTCTTTGGAAGAATAGACATTAATTCATTCAAGAGTTGGTCAGGATTCACTAATCTGGTTGTAGTCACATTATAGTGAAGCTTTAAAAAGAAAATAAAGGGACGAGAATAAATCTTTACAGCACAAAGTTCATCCCATCTGATCTAGAAACCCAAACCTCCTGAAAATAAACTCAACCCCCGCCCTCAGCCCTTTTGTAGCCAAGATCCCACTGTGTGGCCCACGTGTTCCTCAAACTCATGATCTTCCTGTTTAACCCTCTGAAGTGCCGAAATTATAGGTGTGTGTCACCCACCATACCCGGCTCTAACACCTTTTCAAACAGAAATATTTCAAGAAAATACTGGAAATACTGATAGCCAACTCTGTCATCTGAATTAAGATGGTACTGGGCAAGCTTGGAGAAATAATGTTTATTAGGAACTACACATTTATTATACATTCTATACTTTCACCTTCCTCCCCTACCAATCTTTTTAAATAAATTAACATAAGATGGCATCAACCTATCTGAACTTTACCTGTTTTTCCCTTTCTACACCAGGACAGAGACATAAACAGTCCTGAAATGTAAACTGTGGGAAGATGAAACAAACGCTCTAAAAAGCGAGCTTTGTATATAGTTGAGTGTTTCCTTAATTCTTTCCGGATTAAAGACTACTACAGAACTCCAGGAGCTAATTCTATTCCAATTTTGTGAAAAATTAAATTAATAGATATTTCTTTAAAGAAGTAATGTTTTATTATTCTTATTGACTGAGAGCATAATTCTAAGAATAGTTTCATTCCTAATTGGTATCTATCCCTTCCTTTATTGAACAACTATTTATTAAATACTTCCTATGTGCCAGGCACTGTTTTAGTAGGTCTTAGAAAGAGGGAAAAAAAAAAAAAATCCCTATCTTCCTAGTAGTTCTTCTACTGGCAAACCAAACCATAGTTTCTATGCCTTTTGAATTTGGGTTCTTTTTATGTATAACAAAATGCTGAGGTAGAAAAGGTTCCAACTGTCTTAATTTTCAAAATAAGAACCTGTGGCCCAAAGAAGAGATCTAAATTTCTTAAGATAGAGCTTCCCATACTGTGGTATAAGTTATCACTGATATACAAGAAAACTCTTGTAAATTTTTTAAATAACACACAGTTCTTTGTATGCCAAGTGTATCTCAATATATCCATTTTTAAAAAGTATCAATATAAAGAAAATACCAGATAAATAACAGTTCACATCACATGCCAATACAGCAAACGTGAAGGTGAGTGTTAAACGGAGTTTGTGGCCTCCACAAAAGGAATAAAAGCTTATTGCATAACAGGAATAAGCACCATAGCCAGGATGGGGCCCCATTTCTTGGCTCCCAAACCAGGGCTCTTCACCAAGTTAAACTGGCTTTGTCAAAATAATAAGCAGAATAGTTCTAAATTATAATTTAAATTACTGCTTTTGTAAAATAAAGAACAATCCTAATTTATCTATTTAAATTTCAGACTTGTAAAGACTGCTTCCTAAAAGACAGGTTAATTGCCTATGGTTTGCTATCTTAAAAACTAAGATGTTCATCATACTATCTTTCAATTTTCCATATGTTTATGATTTTTTAATACAAGATATTGGTAAAAAAGATAAGGCTAACTTTCTAAAACAAGTCTTTCACTTCTACAAAAGCTTAAAGTATTAAAAAGGGTTAAAAAAAAAAGTTAGATCAAGTTTCAGATTTCAGGTTTGTGCTAATTAGGACTGTGATTCTACCACATTCGTGTTAAAATGCTCAATGCTGACAATAATGATCCTTAATACTGCAACAACGTATTATATTAATACGACATTTCTGATGCAATGGAGCATCCCACTGTACAGCTTGTTTCTATAGCTCACCTCTATGGAGTTGCCAGGGTAGACATTACCTCCAGATTTCACAAATGAAGAAAATGAGGAAGCCAGGGATAAAGTGACCTATCCAAGCTACAAGGTATGAAGCTGGTGTTTAGACCAATCTTCTGATTCCCAATCCTGTGGTTTTTCTCCCATAACCAGGAAGTACTGGGGGACTAACTGGAAGGCCAACTAATACCACAGCAATTCCTATTAATGCGTTCAGGTTCCAAACATTTTACATAGATGAACATTTTTATAACATTAACCAAGGGTATTTGATAACCTCTTAGCAAGTTTCCTTAAGTTTATCTCATGTTTTATAATGAAATGACACTAGGTTTTTGTAATCCTAATATAGTTTAATTTCTGTCTCTGCTAGAGAAACCCAGAAAAGATAAAATGCACCTAATAAATAGCTGCATATAACCTAAAACTTCTCAGTGCACTATATAAATTGAACAAGGCAATAAATACTAATAAGTGCTATCATCTACTTCAAGATAGTGCATAAATGAGAACTCAAAACATTTTCTTCTAAAGCACCTTCTTCCCAATAACTCAGTATTTTCCTTTTCCAAATCCCCCAGAACTGCTCTGTCTCAGCACATAAACTAAGTACAGATTCAGTCCCCAAATCATAAACACTACCAGTGTCTCCCTTTTCTGGGACCCATACTCTTGGAACATGTTTTTATTACCAAACTGAGCCCAGTGTGCCAGAGCAGTATTCTAGCCTGTTTTCACTGACACTCTGGGGGTTCTTCTAGGGTGTGAGTTGTGTCTTATATCTTCCACTTCCACCAAAACACGTCATTCATTCAATGTTCCAATTAATGCTCAGACAGAACCCAAGAGGAGAAGTCACCTTATTTTTCCTTCCCACCTCCACCAAATACATTGTCCACAACCCTTTTATTTTATTTTATTTTTTTGATTTTTTCTCCGGTACCGGGAACCGAACTCACGACCTTGCGCTTGCCAGGCAGACGCTTTGCCGCTGAGCTAAATCCCCAGCCCCCCACAACCCTTTTAAAGCACAACAGATTACCAAATAAGATCCAAACCTCTTAGCCAGATCCTTGAGATCTTCCAGTCTACCTTTCCGGCCTGTCACTACTTTCCTCAAACACACCATACTCTAAGCTCAAATTAACTTCCCACACATTCAGGTATTTCATGAGGGCCTAATGTCGCAGTGATTCTTCTATGTGTCAGAGATGGGACAACTGACCTCAAGTGCCCTTAAGGCAGCTCTCAGTTCCCACAGACACCCCATGCTTGCCCCTCTCCATGTTGTCTCTGTCATTAATCCCTCCATCTGATCTTGAATACTTGAATTTGCTCTTTGCAGAGAGATTATCCAATTTACCTCTGTATTCTCAAAGTCTACTGCATAGAAACATGTATATATATATATAAATGCTCAAAAATATATTAACTAAATAAGTAAATAAAAATATTAATCAATTCATTCAATACTTTAAAAAAAAAAACAACAACAACAACAACAAACCAGCAGCCAACTTCTGAAATCCTTATTTAAGAATTCCAGCCCACTTACCTTCACTTTTCTTGGCCTATCTCTGGTACAGCCCTTCCTTTTGCTCCTGCTAAGCACAGTGATAACCTTATCCAATCCCCTTTCAAGGCTCCCAAACACTTTGGTTCCTTTTCTTTTCGGAGTATCCTCCATATGTGCCTGGTTAAGATCCACTTCCACTGAGCGGCACCTTTAAAAATCAACAAAGCAGGAATAGCACTGGGCCTCCTACATCGGGGTGCCTCAAAGAGACCGGCCAAGGCCAGATCATCTCACTCCTCCTCTGAAGGCACTAAAGGCGCCTCCTCCAAAGGAGCCATTCTCCATGCCCCCGAGCCAACAGCCACTCAGCAAAACTATTTATCCCCTTTGTTTGTTTTGTTTTTTAGAGGGAGGGTTTTCTGTTTTGATGTCAAATATATTAAGAAATGTAAAGAATGGTACAATGAACACCCATATCTACTGCTAGAGTCAACAATAGTTAATATTTTGCCACACTTTCTCTAAATATATAGACAATAAATACATTGAACAGTAAGTTGACAATAATTGACAAATAAATACATTGACAATAATACATGAACATATGTACATATTTGCTGAGCCATCTAAAGATGTTAAAATATTTCTTCAGATTGTGCCTCCACTGAGTAAGAATATTTTTATGGAACTCACAATATCATATTTAAAAATTAGTAATTCCATAGATTCATCTAATACACAGCTCATATTTTAGTTCTTCCAGCTGACCCAAAATGTATCATGCTTTAAAAAAAAAAGAGTTGTGCAATACCACAGCCAGGCGTGACGCTGCACAACTAGAATACCAGTTACTCAAAGAGGCCACAGCAGGTGATCTCAAGCTCAAAGCCAGCCCAGGCAACTTCGCAAGACTGTCTCAAATTTTTAAAAAAGTTTGTAGAGGTTTTGCCTAGCATCATAAGGCTCTGAATTGAATCCCTAGCATAAAAAAATAAATGAATAAATAAAGCCAATGAAGGGTCACTTATGCGGCAGAGCTTTTCATCCAAGAAGAGTAGGTTTCCTTTGAAACACTAGTTAGTACCTTCCACTACTTGGAAGAATGCTGCCTGATAGTGGATTTCTATACTCTACTGACAAAAAAAAAAAAAAAAAATAGGAGAAAGTGAGTATCAAAGAGGGAATTATATGGCAGGGGCAAGGCTGGCAGGATGTCAGTTTCACTATTGGTTATCAGTTGCACAATTTCACCCCATTAGGGTATAGCTCCAGTAATGGCCACAGACCATTCTCAGGAAGACAGATGTTCCTGCAGTCTAGTATCCAACAGCATCTATGTCACAGTTCAACTTAATCAGGTATGTCACAGAAGAAAAGAAAAATCTCATTACATATACTGAAGATCAAAAAATCTGAATAACTGAACACTTACCGCCTCTCAGGACTAATGACACCTGTCATTAACTTGTCTTTTCCTGCAGAATTTACTGGTGTTTTAATTGAGATTTCTTTCATGCACTGGTTTCTGGCTATTAGAAGAACAATGAACACAAATAATATGCAGCTGATACACTACAGTCATTTCATTTACTGACTCAGAAATATTGTAATCATTTATCCAGCAAAGTTAAATACTCTATTTAAAGAAATGTTGTCATGTAATTTATGAAAAAAAAAAATCGTTTTGCCTTGCATGTGTAGCTTTCTTTTACTCCACTGAAAACTGAGTTCATATAAATATGATAATCTAAATTGATCATATATAGATTTCATGAGTAATGATTCCACTTTCTATAAATTAAAGTCAATGTGTATTTATACAATAGCCCAATTTATGCTTTTAACTGATATAGCTCTGGAAGGTACTAATCCAACGACCCTATTTAACCCTGTTAGGCAAAATGATTAGTACCCATGAAATCTGCACAGAAGGTATTAAAGAGATATAAGCTTTGTTATTTTTTTGTATTTGTTCCAGAATTTGATACTTTAGACAAGATATGTGCATCCCAGATAGTTTACAACAAATCTGCATTAACAAATCTGGTTACCGCTGATTAGTTAAACTTGTTGTTCATGATCTAAGTTTTGTGCCTTTAGAGATAATCATATTTGTTATATGACAATGAAGATACAGTATCAAGTTTTTAAGAAGAGACTGAGTTTGGCTTTGTATATAACTCTTAAGCTCTACTCTCACTAATTCCACAAGAACAAGAAAATAAGATCAATCACAAATATCTGTAAAAACAGTTCTCATCTTTGTAGACTAGGAGTATCTGCTACCATATATAGTTGCCTTCTGACAATTACCACTGACAGGCTTACATAGTCGTCACAAAAATAAAATTAATGTCTATGTCAAAAATAACTCACTGTGAAAGTAAAATGCACTAATGGAAGTTGTCAATTTTAGCTTCAGCCACTTACTCTCTTATGCACCTCTAAGTTTAAAGAAAACAGCCAATAATAGTTTTGACCAACATAATCTGGCCAGAACAATATATATAAACTGATGATACTTCAAGATTATAAAATAAATTACAAACTGTACACATTTCAAAAGCTTAAGAGTTACATAAAAATTATCAATAAAGTGACTTACAGTACTATCAAAAGGCTTTTTAAAAAATCTCTGAATAAGCCAGGCATGGTGGCACATGCCTATAATCCCAGTACTTGGGAGGCTGAGGCAGGAGGATCACTGTCAGTTCGAAACTAGCCTGGGCTACATAGTGAGTTCAAGGCCAGCCTAAATTACATAAGGAGACCCTGTCTCACAAAAAACAAAAACAAATAAATCTCTTAAGAGCTAAGATGAGCTAAGGCCCATCTTATTTCCCTGTTCAACCTGATTCCTAAAGGACACTATTGTTAAGAGAACTAAGGTCCCACACTGTTCACATGTTATCTCACTAAACTCTCATAACAGGCACAGGCAGCCACATAAATATGTATCATCGCAGCAAATTAGCCTCACAGTTTTTGGGGAAAGTATTATTTGAGTTGACGAAATGGAAAATGTCACTAACATAATGGCCTTCCTAACAAATATTCAGGTATAGTCTTCCATAATATCTTCATGGATAAAAAGTTGACCTCTTGAGCTGATTCTCAGTTCCATTAGCAAGCTAGAAGCATAATAGTAAGAAGTAGTTTGGCAGCAGTTCACATAAGTTTGGGTTTACTAGGTCTTAATAAAACACAAGAGAAGGTCACAATTACTTGAAAAGGGGCTAAGAAAGCTTAGGGTCCATTTTTTAAACTGACATAGACTAGATTAAGGTAAATACAATTCCTTCGGGTTTGAATTTATTCCTTCATTTGGCAAATATGGCCCCTGCCACACCCTATGCAAGGCTGCAGTAAACATGGCAGTCTTTGCTGTCATGACACTTGGTGTCTGTCTTGTGAGACCCCACCCTAGGAAACTGGATTCAGTTCTACATTTTAAGAGGCACGCTGCCAAAGAGGAACGTGTCCACCCAACTAAAACCCTGAAGTACCATAAAAGCAATAGTTGAAATGGTAATAACTAAATTTGCGAGGAAACCAAGAGAAATGAGAGGGTTGTGGCATCCGGACACAGACATAAGCTAGCTGAAGGGCTTATTGGGTACGTGTGGTAATACAACAGGGCAGAACAGGAGCGGATATCAGAAGTGGAGATCCAGGCGAGTGAGAAGGGCTCAGGAGAGCCTTCAGACTGAGCCCGCTGTACGTGGGGATAAATGGGCAAGCAAGATTTAAACTTGGATATGCCCTTGGGTAAAATCACTTCACTAATCTGAGTCTTGGGTTGCTAAATAGTAAAAATGGGAACTGAGGTAAGCTCTAACTTGTCTTTCTGTTTTGACACCCTATGCTGCTATGTATCAGTCTTATAAAAGTAGAAAGGGAAAAAAATTACTACTTCAGAAAAATTAACCAATACACTTTCAACTAATGCAAAGTAACAGGATAAAAAAAAAGGCAACTTGACCTCTCTGGGAAATTCTGGGGAGCAATGCTATTAGTAACTTTTGGCCTGATATATGTTTATTTAACATAGCAAAAAGAATGACAGTTGAAGCTCTTTAAATCATTGATTAAATCACTTAGCAAATACCTTTTGAGGGTGTAGCATAATGATTCGGTGTAGTGAGTATTTGTCTTTTATGTTGATTCTTATTAACCGGAGTCTTAGGCTCAGGAAATACAAAATTCTCCTCATTCTTTTCAGCAGTTTTCTGAGTATACACATTTTCTTTGTTCTTTAATTTATTTGCAGATGCTCTGCATAATACTGGAGTTAATGATTTAGACTCCAGGCCACTGGATTCTGTCCAATGCTTGGTAAACTGGAAAAAAAATTACTAGATAAAGCACGGTGAAGAAGAAAAGTCAATTTCTTTACAACATGCCTTAATCACTTGCAAATTACCTTGCAGCATTTTTTATTAAAATTAAGTACTATTAAAAGAATGTTATTGACAATACTAAGAAATTTGAAAATGTATATTCAGTTCTCTTTAGTACAGGTAGTTCACATTAGTCCATTCCCCTGACAAGTAATTTCCAACATGTTTCAGGTTCAGTGTTTAAAAATACCCAAAAGTGGGGCTGGGGATTTAGCTCAGTGGCACAGCGCCTGCTTGGCAAGCGCAAGGCCCTGAGTTCAGTTCCTGGTACCGGGGTGCGGGGGTCGGGGGGGATATTCAAAATGGTCACAAATAAATCCTAAGAAATGTTTCCTACATCTAGACTGCCATGGTTTGTCTCCAACATGTACCAAAAAATAAAAGGCTGATCAGTGATTATGGCAAAAAAAAAAAAAAAGTTAAAATACTCTTACAGAAATGATGGATAAAAAATGTTTTTAATATTTAAAGAAAGGAAGAAGCCAGGTGTAGGGGTACACACCTGTAATCCCAGAGGCTGAAGCAAGAAGACTGCTGTGAGTTTGAGGTCAGCCTGGGCTACAAAGCAAGCACAAGGCTAGTCTGAACCACATACTGAGACCTTGTCTCAAATTGCCCCCCAACAAAAAAAACAAAAAGGAAATAAAGAAAATTGAGATAAACTAAAACATAAAATAAATTATCAAATAAATATAGGTTGGTTAAACTCTCAAGAAACAGAGTTTTGATTTACATATCAAATAGCTATGTTATTTTTATGAGATATATCTAAAATAGAAGGGCATGAAAGGTTTCATTGGTTTATTTGTACCAACACTGCACATCTCAATTTATGTACTTTCTTAATAGTTTATATATCTGGTTGGCCAGTTTTCTCCCTTCATTCTTAATCTTCAGGAATGTTTCAGCTACTCCTGCTCTTTTGCATTTCTATATACATTTTAAAGACATTTTGACAAGCTTCACATAAACTCAAAAGTTGCAATCCTGAATTTAAGATTCCATTTGGAAAAAAAGTTGGAAGTCTTACCCTTCAAATCTCCATATCCATTATCACACTGCACTGCTGTTCTTTCAGAACTCAGTGTATGGGGCAAGGCTCTTACCATTTATTCAACAAAAGCAGTTAAATAAGATCAGCAAACTTGTGGTGTTTTAACTTGCTCTATTCCCATTCCCTTTCCCCCAGTTCTCTGTAGTAACTTTAGAAACCAGCAGCCCACAATCATGATGAAAACCTGTAGCCTGGAGCTAATGGAGAGGGCAGAACAGGTTAGAGCTCCCTTGAAGCTTTATCCTCAGAGAACTGTCATTATCTAACCTGTCTGTTAGTTCCTTGGAAAACCCCTCTCCCAAGGCGGACTCAACTATTGTCCAGTGTAAAGAGTCTTTTCCCCAGAGCCTCAGGTTAAATTGCCTATAATTTCAGCATTCTGAGAGGCTGAGGAAGGAGGATCACAAGATCAAGCCTAGCCTGGTAAACGTAGTGAGAACTTGTCTCAAAATATAAAATAAAAAGGACTGGAGATGCAGCCTACTGCAAAGGTCCTGGGTTCAGTCCCCAGTACCACAGAAAAGGGAGGAGAGGAGAGGGGAGGCGAAGGGAGAGGGGAGTAGGGGAGAGGAGGGAAAGGAGAGAGGAAGGGAGAAAAGAGAAGAGAACAGAATAGAAAAAGAGAAGAGAGAAAACAGAAGCAAAGCAACATAAGGCAGGCAATGGAAAATAGTACACAGTTGCTTGAGACCATAGGCAATAATGAGGAAAACAATAGACTAACCAAAAAACTTAGAAGGAAAAGATGAAGAATGACATGCTCATGGTAGTTTTGAAAAGCTCCGACATGTACCTTGGAATCAGAAGGCCATATACATGTACAGAACTGTACACACTCTCAGGATTAATGTACTTGCTCAGGAAAGACCTGAAAAGATTCTCTAAATTCTTACCTTCAGCTGATGCTGCGCAAATAGAAAGTGAAAGCTAAGGCAGAGTTTTCAACCACCTGCCTCTACACTGAAAACATCCTGCCAAATATACACACAGTCCCTTACAAAGACTAGAAGACTTGATTCTACATCTAAGAAAATCTCCATTGCAAGCATTAGTTGTTTGCTATGATAAAGACTTTTGTGACCATATATAGTAAAGAACACAGACTTTACAGAATTAATTCAGAAAAGCCACTAAATAAATAGCAACATCAAATCCTACAGGAGGAAAGTACACTTGATTATCAGAGTTGCCGTGTTATTTAAAATGTCCAGTTTTAACAAATTAAAAATTTACAAGACACAGACATGCAAAAGGAATATGAAAGTATGGTTCATATATGGCGGGGAGAAAACAATCAACAGAAACTGTCCTTGGAGAAGCCTAGACACTGGATTTACCAAGCAAAGACTATTTGAATCAGTTTTCAAATATATTCAAAGAACAAAAGGAAAGCATATCGACAGAACCAAAGCAAAGTATAAGAAGAATGTCACAAGAAGTAGTGTATTAATAGCATATTTAAAAGAACAGAAATTCTAGTCAAACCGTATAATAATTATAATGAAAAATTTATCAGAGGAGTTCAATAGCACTTTAAGTAGGCAGAAGAAAGAATCGGCAAATTTAGAAACAGACTGTGAAATTATCTGGTCTGAGGAACAGAAAGAAAAAAGAAAAAGGAAAAATGAACACAGCCGTCAGAGAACTGAATGGCACCAACAGGTACGCCAATATATGCATAAGAGGGAAAAGAGCAGAGAGAAATATTTGAAAAATAATGTCCAAAAATTTCCAAACTTGATGAAAAACATTAATCCATACACCCAAAGAGGCTCAACAAACTACAAGGAGAATTTTTTAAAAAGAGGATCAAAAGAAGACAAAAACAGATCAGTTGCTGCCCAGAGTCAGGTGGGGTAGCCACAAAGAATCATGAAGGAGTTTTAGGAGGTAAGGAAACTGTTTCGGTGGTAGATACATGTTGTCAAAATGTATAAAACTATTGAAAAGGGTAAATTTAGTCAGGCACAGTGGCATATGCCTGCAATTCTCCATACTAAAGAGGCTGAGACAAGAAGATTCCAAGTTTACAAACAGTTTAGGCAACTGACTCAAAATAAAATACAATACAGCTCAGTGGTAGAGCTCTTACCTAAAATGCAGTCAGGGGACCAAGCGATGGAAGGAGGGGAAGGGAAGTGAGGGGGAGGGAATGTAGAAAGAATTAAGACACATTATGTACATGTACTAGCTGCCACAATGAATTCAATTAATCACTGTATACCATAAATAATCATTGTGTACTACAAATATCCACCAATAAAAATTAAAATTAAAAACTGAAATGAGCAAAGTTTTGAGTTCAACCCCACTACTGTCAAAAAAGTGGGGTTTAACTACTTAACTACATACAAATTATACTTCATTTTTTTACATGGAGCAATGAAATGCTCCAAAATAGGATCCTGGCTTTCCTAAACTTGAAAATAATTGACTTCCCTTTCATCCATATTTCAATAATCTCTCAATAATATTTTCAGTGGTCTAGAAATTGCAAGCACTTGCTTTCAGGTTAGTATACATGTTTTTATAACTTACATACACAGTAATTAAAAATGACCAACCTGTGGTGTTTGGGGAGTTGATAAATTGTCTTCACACCATTCATAGTCTATTAATCCAGCCACATAATTTTCACCACCTGTGGTCACATCTTCCAGACTCAGATTCTTTGACTATTCAGTTAAAAGACAAAAGAAGTTAAGGAATAGTAACACTATACTATGACTCAAGGCCCTGAAAGGAGAAACAAACCAGAGCTGGGATACTGAATAAACTCACCATTTAGTATAGAAAACAAAAAGGCAAAAATTTTCAGTTCAAATTATCAGAAGATTCTCTGACTCTTAAAAGTTTCAGAAAACTCTTATGATATATGGCATACGACTGACTTAGCTTACCATTATCACAGCCTTTATATAATAGACAACATTTACAAATAAAAAGCTCTACAAAAAGCAGAAGAGGAAAGGATGTGACTTTTGAAATTCAAGTTTTTTAGTTGTAAGAACATACAAAGCAGTTAATTATTTCTATCAGGTATAAACTAGCCTTATGAAAAGCTCTCCCCTGGACAGGATACTTGGGTTCCCAAGCTAATACTATCACCACAGTAACTTATTTTCACTCATCCTTTCCCCTCTCTACATATTCCCTAAAATCTAATACTCTACAGGGGTACTACTGGATTTTTTTTTTTTTTTTTGGTTTTTCTCTGGTACTGGGAAGCGAACTCACGACCTTGTGCTTGCCAGGCAGGCGCTTTGCCACTGAGCTAAATCCCCAGCCCCACTACTGGATTTTTATTTCTAATACCTCATCCTTCTTTTCCAGACCCACTGTCACTGCTATCTAGTTCAAGGACAAATCCTATTTCTCAACAGACAATATGGTCTCTGCTACCAATCTTTCTACCCTCTCAACCAGGGCACTAGAGTTCTCCAGGACTGGCAATTACCATCAGCTACAGCTTGTCTGCTTGGAGTGCTGTCTTGGTTACTTTTTTCTCGTTGCTGGGACAAAATATCTGATGCCCAAAATTAAGGAAGGAAAGGTTTATTTCCCTTACAGTTTGTGGAGGTTTCAGTCCGTATTTGGCAGATTATAAGGCAGAGTGGCACATGGCGGAGAGCTACAGCTCATGGCGGCAGAACACAGCAAAGCAACAAGCACACACACCAGTGAGGAATGGGGGAGGAATGGCCTCAAGCACTCTTTTCCTCTTCCTTACATATGCAAACTATCCACCCCAGGGTGGGTGCAGCTCTCACACCCATAATCAAACTCTAAAAGCCTGCCCCATGGCCGCATGAGGCTTTGCGGGGACACACAGACATAAACCATAACAAGTGCTATGCCAAAAAAAATACTGAAGCTGAGCCTAGGCCTAGTGGAGAGAAAGTTGAGAGTTGTACGAATGATAGCTGTCATGGGTACAGCAGGGAAGAGTAACGACACAATACTATCCCCGAGTGCACAATTCCATACATCATGGGATGAATTTTTAAAAATCATAGTCTTTCTCTCTTGCTCAAAAAACATCCCCTAATGCCTACAGCACAAAGTCTAAAACTCTAACATGGCATTTCAAGGTCTGCTCTAGACCAGCTCTTCCCTACCCTTCCAACTCACTTGTTCTTACTTTCCCCTACCTGAATGCTTCATTTTACCAAGCAAGTCCAGCTACTGTCAGCAGAATGTACCAAGCACAATTAAGTGCTTGAGCTTTTACTAATTCCATTTATCTTGCTCTGAATACTATGCTCCTTCTTTTCCATCTTTTTAAAAGCCCAACTGTTACAAGAGCCTGCTCGCCAAGTGTAAGGTCCTGAGTTTGATTCCAGGTACAGAAACAACAACAACAACAAAAACCCCAAATGTTGCCAGGCATGACGGCATATGCCTGTCATCCCAGCACTCAGGAGGCTGAGCAGGAAGATCACCATGAGTGCGAGGCCAGTCTGGGCTACACAGTGAGTTCAGGGCCAGCTTGAATTACATAGCAAGACCCTGTCTCAAAAACAAACAAACAAAGAAACCTAACTGTTGGTCCACTTCCCATGGTGATTACTCCCATGCTCTAAAGCACCTATAGCACACTTTTAGTCATTTATCTCACACATCACCCGCTACAACATTATATATATGTATGTTTCTTGCCTTGACTTAGTTGTTAGAGAGGAAGTACCACACCTCATACAGTCTATCTCCTGAGATCCAGTATGAGATGAGACCAACCAGTGTTGCTAATAGGACTACATTATCTAATCATAGTATATTATTGGGCTGGGGATTTAGCTCAGTGGCACAGCGCCTGCCTGGCAAGCATGAGGTCCTGAGTTCAATTCCCGGGACCAAAAAAAAAAGCATATTATATATTATCAGACTATATTATCAGAGTATATTATTGTTTCACTGAACTTCCATATACTGACTGATAATTGATAATTACTTGCTTTCACATAAAAAATACTCTAGAGAAAAAGGGTCATTTTATCTATGATTCTATCAAGGGAGAGAACAATATCAAAAATCAAACTGTGATTTAGTGATTTGTATAAAGATCTGAAAAAAACCCAAAATTTCATTTCTACTTCATTTCTTGTCATTAATAGCCCATTTGCTATAAAAATCCATCCAATAATATGACTGCCCAAATGATGACACTCTTAGGTAAAATGTTCATTATGTAGTAGATGGAAGAGTAAACATCTTCCCAGATATTTTCCATTTGAACACTTTTTATATAAGGAACTCAACTGAGACCTGGTCAATTCAGATATAAGAAAATCCAATGGCTTAGGAAAACGTCTCAGATATCTTAACTAAGGAGTCATAAATTTAAAAATTTATTCAAAATGAGGGCATGGTGACACATACCTGTACTCTCAGCTACTAAAGAGGCTGAGGCAGGACTGCAAGTTCAAGCCCAGCCTGGGCAATAGAGCAAGACCCAACCTCAGCTAAAGTGATTGTTCTAAGTGTAGAGGTATCTAATGCTTTTCTATGACTTTCTTGATCAGAAGCAAAGCCTGGCTTTTGTGTCCTGAATCAAATGAGTCTGAAAGTGATGGGTTGGTTCATGGGGTGATAAGCAAAAGATCTGCCTGGAGAGGGGGTATATACTTGCCCAATAAAACTCTCCAAGAAATGATTAGAACACCAGTCTAGGAATAAGATTTTCACTTCGGAGATTTCTTTACATAACAGACACTTGCACTGGTGTTTTTTGTTCTTTGGTTAAAAAGACCAAGTAGGGAGGGAAAATGGGCAGAGGGCAGTTTGGTGTGGCAGGGACACAAAATCTACCATATCCATGATTAACAAGGACCAAAAAGAGAGATCTGAGTCCTTAAAGAATTGAGGAGAGAATGCATTCAACCAAAAATGATGAAAGAAGTGGCATTTTAACAGTTTTTTTTTGCAGTTTTGAGACCTAACAAAAAAAATCACCTCATCCACAGTGAGATGAGTTATTCAAAATTCTATAAAGAGAAGCAATTGCCTCTGTCTGAGGACAACAAAGGTACAGTTTCCTAATGCTAGATAGAGCCATTTCAATTGCAACCTGAATTAATCCAAGAGAAGATTATATTATAAAATTCTATACCCACCTAGCAAAGTATTTAGACAGCTGAATTTTAAGCTATGGGAGACACAAAGACCCACACAGATAATATATTAATGCAAGCACTTAGGAATAACATGTTGCTTCCAATATGTAAAGCTGCTCCACTGTTGTAAATGTCTATGACAAAGGAAACTAAGAGATGACAAAATAGAGAATAAATTTGGTTAAAAGCAACTTTCATGCAAGGAATCTGAGTTGTATGAGCCATAGCCACTGCAAAAAACTAAAGCTAAACCCCTTAACATAAACATGAAAATATTTATTAAAGTCTACTGTGTTATTTCCTGGGTATGTAATATTATACCCAGGAAGTATAATATTCCTGTATTTACAAATCTTATTCCAAACAATTTTTAAAATGTTCTCTACAATTCAGTAACACTGTGTCCTTTTAAGGCCCTTGCACATACTTAAATTATACAAACACACACACACAAGAAGACTGGGAAGACAGTAAGATATCAACTACATCATCTATAGTTAGTAGGCTTATTGGCCAATTCTGTTTTCCTTTTAACTCACCTATTCCTTTTTTTTCTCTTTTTTTATGGTTTTTTGGAGACAAGGTCTCACTATGTAGCCCAGGCCGGCCTTGAACTTGTAGCAATTCTCCTGCCTCAGCCTCTCAAGTGCTGGGATTACAGGCACCAACATGCCTGGCTTAATTTATCTATTTTTATAATAATCATGAACTGTTTTTGTGAAGAAAAAGGGCTGGAGAGGGGAAGATTTTTTAAAATGTCATGTTAACATTCAAACTTTCAGAGTTCAAGTTCAGAACTCTCCATTTTTCTCATCAAAAATATTTAAATCCTAAAACATTTTGCCTTGGCACCTTGATACTAAGAAGTTAATGTTCCCAGCAGTATGTCCACTCAGGAACAGGCTGAGCCATTACAAGACAAGCAGATGTTCACACAAAAAGCTCTGGCATTTACCTTTGGAGTGGCACTGGCAGGTTCACAGGAAAAAGAAGGAAGCTGTAAACGAACTGGTTTTCCCCGAGCCTTCTTGGCTAGAAGCAGAAGATATGTAGCTGTGAGGTGATCATATTGCCACTAGAGGAAAAGGAAAATGAGTTGTTTAGAAAACTGCTACTCATTGAAATGCTGTTCTATTTAAAATTGATCTTTTTGGCCAGGCCCCGCCTTCCGCAGAGGTCAGCTCAGGTAGTTTTAGTCCGACCATCCTAGGAGGGGCTAGACACCTGGGCTCGAGTCTGTGCTCGCCCACACCGCCACGGTTCCCAGCTGAAA
>NW_004955419.1:29743582-29773112 GCF_000276665.1 Chinchilla lanigera
TACCACTTTGTTTGTAACTCTGTATTGTCTGTACTGTGCTTGTGATATGTTGTAAAATGTTGTATGTCTGTTAATGTTTCCCTCCTTTTATCTTTAAAATAAAAAAAAAACAAACAAAAAAACAAAGACCCAATCCATAAATGGGCATCGGAGATAAATACACACTTCTCAGACAAGGAGATACAAATGGCAAATAAATACATGAAACAATGTTCAACATCATTGGTTATTCGAGAAATGCAAATTAAAACACACTGAGATTCCACCTCATCCTAGAAAGAATGGCTATCAATAAATGCTAGAGGGGCTACGGAGAAAAAGGAACTCTTCTCCACTGCTGCTGCGAGTGTAGATTAGTGAAACCACTGTGGAAATCAGTTTGGAGATTCCTCAGAAAACTAGGACTAGAGGTCCTATTCAATCTTGCTATTCCCCTTCTGGGTATTTTTCCAGAAGAACTGAAAACATCATACTACAGTGATATTTGTGTACCCATGTTTATAGCACCACAATTTGTCATAGTTAAGTCTTGAAAACGACCTGAATGCCCATCAACTGAGGAATGGATAAAAAAGATGTGGTATTTTTATACAATGGAGTGTTACTCAGTTACAAAAAAGATAATCTTGAGGCTTTTATAGGAAAATGGATGCAACTAGAGACTATACTCGTAAGTGAAATAAATCAGATCCACGTGTAAACATCATATTGTCTTTCTAGTGTAAGAACCTCAAAAAGTAAATAAAACTTGAAAAATACAATAGATATTGTGAAAGGGAAAGAAGCTACTCAAAGGGATGGAACAACTGGGACGAGGGAAAGGAGAAAAGAAAGGAAGGAAAGAGAGAGAGAGAGAAATATATATGGATATACAAAGGATAGCTGGGATAATTGTACTACTGATGTCTATTGGTTTATTGAAAGGAATAGTTAATGCTTAAATTTTTCTTTTTCTGGCCAATTTTGTGTGATTATATCTGGTAATGTGAACAATTTGAAGACCACAACATGCAATATAACAACCATTGTTGAATCCCTACTACCTCGATTACTGAAATTCTGTATCGTTTCTAGTGGTTTTTAAACTGTTTTTTATTTTCTTTAATTTTTGATCAATCTTGCTTTCTTACATCTAGTAATTGAGCAACTTCATTAAAAATAACAATATGTAATATAACAACCATTGCTAACTTCCTATCACCTTGTTTTAAAATTCTGTATCATTTTTATTCCTTTTGTGTTATTTTGTTTTTATCTTGGTTGTTATTTTGTTTTCTCTTTAAAGTGAAAAATAAAAAATAAATGAAAAGAAAGAAGGAAGGAAGGAAGGAAGGAAGGAAGGAAGGAAGGAAGGAAGGAAGGAAAGAAAGAAAGAAAGAAAGAAAGAAAGAAAGAAAGAACGAAAGAAAGAAAGAAAGAAAGAAAGAAAGAAAAAGAAAGAAAGAACGAAAGAACAAACGAACACTGGGGCCAGGGATACAGCTCAGTGGCACAGCGCCTGCCTGTTAAGCGTTAGGTCTTGAGTTAGGTTCCCCATACGCAAAAATAAAGTAAAATAAAAGAAAGGAAAGGAAATAAAATAAATAAAAGAACTACACTAAAATTATACATAAATATAAAATGCATACAATATTTACATTCATGACAAAAATCATAGGTCTAAGAATGCTATATTATGCTTAACATACTGCTAATGAACAAAGAAACATAAGATATTCTCAAATTCAGGTTGTGTTTCTTACCAGTGAAATTAAATCCTCCATTGTTTGCCTGTTGTTTCTATGATGTACAGAAAGTTCTGTTACACAATCATCATCAAGGTGAATCAACTACAAAAAAGAATTTCATAAACTTTTTATATTTATTGTTTTGAAATTTAAAAGTCAGCATAATTACTCTATAAAACACCAACATGTAACATTAATAGGAGTTTGCAAACTTTGGGATACCCTTTCTTGTGTGGGGGATGAAACACTGTACCTTACCCATGTGCCTACCACTGACCTATAACCCAATAGTCCTCATAATTTTTGAAGCCATATATGACAATGAGAAGATGAGTTCTTTCCCAGCTCTCCTACTCTCATCAGATCGATTATTAAACTGCCTTCATGCAGCAAAACAACTATGCCAAGACTTTGGCATCATTTTCATGAACGAGTAGCCATCTAGGCACTGGTACGGTGGCTGTACAACGTTCTGGTAAAAAGTGGCTCAGACTTGCAGCATATTATACCTCAGGTTACGTTTAGGTCAGTACAATCCAAGGAGCCCTTAAGATGGTACTGTAGATGCTGCTAGTATCTTTGCCAAAGGTACTAGCAAAATTTAAAACTTAAAAAACTTAAAAAAAAATAAGAGGCTGTAATATAACAGCCTCTCAGAAACTTGAATGTTTCTCTTCCCCAACTTTTCTTCTCTTTTCAGTTTCTTCAACCACTGTTTTAACAATTAATTCCTCTTATTATTCTGCCCCTTTCTTTAGATCACACACGAACACATAGACCAAGCTTTAAAAAAACCAAAAAAACGAAGAGGCCAGGAGTGGTGATGCACTCCTGTATTCTCAACATTTAGGAGACTAACACAGGAAGATCACTGTAAATTCAAAGCCAGCCTAGGCTACATAGTGAGCTCAAGGCCAGCCTGAACTACACAGCGAGACTCCATCTCAAAAAACAAAAACACAAACAGAAGAATGAGAATCTCTATACGAATTTCATTTTGTTCCAGAATGATCCAACTATTCAGATCCCTGCAGGATAGAACCTCAGGACCAGAGGGAACTGAGTACACATCACGGAACAAAAGGAATGGCCTGGTCCAGCCTGGACAGGAGGAGCTCATCACATGTGAAAAGAATCATATGGAATGTAATTTTAAGATTCATCTTTCCAAAATAAGACATTCTTTTCACAACAGCCTCAGTAAGTGATGTTTTACTTTCTGCTTCAAGGCCTCCTCTGCAGGGAACTCAGAACAGTTGGAATGGTTAGCTTCTCCCTGTCGCGTGAGGTCTGCCTCACTGTGATCTCTCCCCACTGCGAGTCAGCGCGCAGCCTGATGGTTAAGGGGCTTTGGGATTCGGCAGACCTTGGCCTTAACTGTGACATCACTTAATGAATGTGTGACCTTGAATATGTTACTATACCTCACCGAGCTTCAGTTTCGTCATTTGTAAAAGAGAGTAGATGTCTTGGAATATTTGTAGCATACAGGGAGTACCTAGTACAACATCTAAACAGATGAGGCCCTCAAAGTGATTAACTACTTTTACTAACAGTCATAATTCTGTTTCTTCTGTAACATAACAGCTTCTCAAAAACTTGAATGTTTCTCTTCTCCAACTTTTCTTCTCTTTTCAACTTCTTCAACCACTGTTTTAACAATTAATTCCTCTTATTATTCTGCCTCTTTCTTTAGATCATACACAAACACATACATCAAGTTGCCACTGACCTTCAAAGTGAGTTATTCAGAACCAAACACCACACGAAAGAGAATTCTGCCCAGTACAAAGTAGAGCAGTATCATGACCTGTCCTTGTTCAGGACACCACTCTTTTTTTTAAACCACACTTTTAAAAAATTAATTTTATTGGTACATTTTAGATACATATATTTAGACAATATTCATCATAGGGAATTTGTACCTGCACATGATATATCGTAATTGTTTTTTCTTCATTCCTTTAATCCCTCTTCCCCTCCTTATTTACAGAAGTTTGTTTCCATTTTTTCCTTCTATTCTTTTTTCTTTTCCCTTCCTTCCTTCCTTTCTCCTCCCCTCTCCCTAGTTCCTCTTCCCATTTGAATATTTTCTTCCTATTTCACAATATCTATTATACATTTTGGTCCTTTCAGTTTCTCAGACCAGAGAGACAATGTGATATTTAAACATATGAGGACACCACACTTAAGGGTCATCATGAAAACGGAAGAATAATAAAGACAATGATCTTGTTGTAGTCTGAATGTTTATGTCCCCTTAAAATTTACATAATGAAACCTAATCACCAATGTGATAGTATTAGGAAAGGGTGTTCAGATCATAACAGGGCTCCATCCTCAAGAATGGGATTAATATTCTTAGAGAAGAGGCCCCAGAGAGATGATACACTGTTAAGAAAACAGAATGCAGGCCCTCACCAAATGCTAAATCAATCAGCACTTTAATCTTGAACCTTCCAGCCTCCAGAACGATGAGAAATAAATTTCTGTTGTCTATATGCCACCCGACTTACAGTATTTTGTTATGGCAGCTTGAAAAGACTGAGACAAACTTGCATTTTTGGTTGGTAAAAACACAACCTCACCATTTACAGAGAAAGGGGAGACCACGAAGATTCATACCAGGCACCACGGGAATTCAAAGCGCTAAGTTTCCATTGTGTCGCTTTGACCTTGGCAGCTCCTAGAACTATACATTCTCCCTTTGGGATGATCTCAATTTCAGAAGTCCAAACCCTTTAACACCAAGATGGGCATCTTCTTGTTGGTATCACCATTGCTCAAGCAAGAAACAGTATTCCCCTCCATGACCTTAAGATACTCCTTCAAAAACAACAACAACAAACCTTTCTCATAGCCTCCTGCTCTGTACTTTACCACAGAATAGGTGTAGGAGAGACGGGGTAGGGAGAAGGTGATATCATTTCTGGGCTCCCAAAGTAGCAAGAACAAAAGGGTAGGGCAGAAAACATAGCAGGATCTGAAAAACATGGTTTATCACAACCTAGGCTTTCCAGAGGGCTTCAATACTTTACTTTTTGTGTTCTGAGTTCTCACACACAAGTCAAGTTAAATTAAGCACAAAAAATAAATACAAAACCTAGCCAATTATTTTGGACTACCTGGGCCTACTATATTTCCCATTTACTAGGGCAGAAAATGGAACCAAATATAGTTTCTGTTTGATACAATATTTGAGTATTAAAACTGTGTATGAAAATGGGATATCATGCATAGAGGTATAGAACAGCATTTCTACCTTAACAATCCAAGTAAAATTGAGGTTTCTTATAGTTCATTCTTGATAAAACACAATATTGAAGGAGAAAGGAAAATATTTGCAAAAAGCAACAATCCTTTGTACCTCTTCTGTAACTCATTTGATCCTGCAGAACAGAGATGAGTGACAGAACATGTAAAGCCACTCTAAAAAGGACAAAACAAGAGCCAAACAAGCACAGAAGACTGACATTAGAGTACCCATATTAGAGATGGTAAAATGAAGGCTCAGAATAATTGTGCTCTGCCAAAGACTGGTATTTTTGCTTAGCCTGGGGTTTCTTCAACCATACCACTATGGCTCTACTCCAGTAGAGATCAGACAAGCAAAGTCTGCCATAAAAACTGTAGATGCAAGGATACAGGTCCTGACCTTGAACTAGGTGACCTATCAGATCCATTCCATGCTGGAGGCCTTCTATCTGGATTTAAAACCATGTTCTGCATTTACTAAATTTTTTACTATAGGAAAGTTACAGTGGTACCTCAGTTCACAAATTTAATTTATTCTACAATTTTGAAAAAGATGACCATGATTGTGTTTCTGCAGGAAAGGCAAACATGGTCATGTTTGTCACTCGATGCAGAGTTTGCAAACAAAAGCAAAATGTTGCCTAATGCTTCTGTTTGTGAACCAAGTTGTTTACAAACAAAAGAATTTGTGAACTAAATTGTTTACAAGTGAAAGCATTCGTGAACTGAAGTATCATTCTGTATAACTCTGTGCCTCAGTTGTTTCATCTGTAAAACTGGGACTAAAAGTACCTACTTCAGAAGGCTACTAATGTGAGGATTAAGTCAGTTAAAAGAGTTAAAAAAAAAGTTCATAAAATAGTACCTAACTCTTAAAGGTACCATCCTAAGAGTTCTAGATATATTACATTGAGAAATGAAATAAAGAAAGCCCTATTATAATAGCACACTATTCTAAGTACTCAATAAATATTACAATTATTATATTAATATGTAAGGAAAACTGTAAACTCTTGGAACACCCAAAACTTTATACATTTTACTATATATGATGCCTCAAATTTAAAGAAAAAAAACTATAAACCTTTTAGGTTGTTGAAATCAGAGACTTTCTAAGTATTCAAATATTACAATTATTATATTAAAATGTAAGGAAAACTGTATACTCTTGGAACACCTAAAACTTTATACACTTACTATATATGATGCCTCAAATTAAAAAAAAAAAAAAAAAACTAAACCTTTAGGTTGTTGAAATCAGAGACGTTCTCCATTGTGGTATACGTTCTAGCACAAACAGCAGCACATCGCTGTCAGGATCATGGCTGAGAAAGAAGACAGGCAGTGGCCTCCACATATCACACGTGGAGAAACGATGACCCCCAATGGCTGAACGCAGGCATCTACACTGCCCGCCATTCGCCTCACAAGGAGCACACTCCTGCTTCCCAGGCTCTTCTGTGGTACTGCACGGACACTTCACTGTTCTCAGACTCTCAGTGCTGACAACTGCTAGAAGTGTGTTGTATTTGCTCAGTAGATATTAAAGGCAACATGGAGAGCCAGGAAAATACGGATAAGAGAAATTTTAGGAGTGGACAGTTAAAGGAGAATCAGGAAGAATTTCAGCTCAGTTTGCAAGGTCTGTAATACTGAGAAGTTAGAAGAAAGGGCTTGAAGCAAGTGAGGTCTATTTTTCCAGAACTTCTGCCCACTGGGAAGAGTATATTTACTGGTGTGATTACTCCAGAAAGCAAATGCCTCACTATCCCAAGTCTATAAAGTCTATATTATGGTAAGTCTGAGCCAAACCTCCAAGCTATTCTGCTTGTCCCTGCTCATGTCCCACTCTACTGCAGTTCTGGCAGCACAGCAGCGAATATCCCCAATATAGCACACCAGAGACTATCTGAAAAGCCTATTAAAATACTTCTCCCTTTTCTAATTACACAACTGTGTGAGTCTGTTTTCTTTATTTACTTCCATCAAAACAACATGTGCAGGGGCTGGGGGTTTAGCTCAGCGGGAAAAGTGCCTGCCTGGCAAGCGCAAGGTTGTGAGTTCGGTTCCCGGTACCGGAGAAAAACCAAAAAAAAAAAAACCAAACAACATGTGCATGCAGGATGAATGCTATAGCAGATAAATATCCAAGTGTCTTCTATTAAGCCAGAAAAGAAATTTACAAAGATGTACAGCACTGCTATATTTCTCTCTAAATTCATTTCTTAAAGGATTACCTTTTATTCCTTAGTTTCCTTATCTACAAATAACAAATAGGGGATAAGAACTATACTGATTTAAAAGAGTAGACCTTCCCTACTGGCTCTGGCCTCAGCCAATGAGACACTATTACTGAGCACAATGTAAGCAGAGGCTTTAAAAATGCTTCGATATTAGGTCTTGCCCTCTTTATTCCTTCTTTTAGAATCCGGTCACCATACGAAGTACCCCCACACTAGCCTGCTAGATACATATGGCCCAACAGTCTTCTGAGTGAGGCTTTATACCATTTAATCCCAAATCACCACATGACGGAAGCCACACGAGTGACCCCAGGCAGGACAGCATGGAAACTAACTCCCTGGGTGAATCCTGCCTAAACTGTTTGTCCACAGAATTCTAAATCAGTATTGTTTTAAGCCTACATTTTTTAAAATGTGGCAACAGTTAACTAATACACAAAGTAAACACAACCTTTAGTAATGTCCATACCACATTTTTATCAAGTTCAAGATGCTGTTTAATTAATTAATTAATTAATTTATTTTGGTTTTTCTCTGGTACCGGGAATCGAACTCACAACCTTGCGCTTGCCAGGCAGGTGCTGTGCCACTGAGCTAAATCCCCAGCCCCAAGATGCTGTTTAAAAAAGTATTTTTCTGAAACATTAATGTAGGAGTATTAAGGTAATTGCTTAAACTTGGATAGCACTTAGTGCTTTTTAAGTTCTTACATCTATGGTTTAGATCAGTTCTCAAAGTGTGATCTGCAGACCCCTTAAGGTATCCAAGATCAAAACTATTTTCATAATAATACTATTGTTCATTTTACACAGAGCTGGATTTGCACTAATGGTACAAAAATAATGATGAATAAAACCGTTGATGCCTTAGTACAAATCAATATAGTGGCAACAAACTGTACTCTTTATCATGCATTCACAGCAAAACAACAGAAAAAAGCCAGTTTGAATTAAGTCCTTGATGAACTAGTAAAAAGTGTTAACTTTAATGAATTTCAACATTGAGTGCATCTGTTTGTAAGACTGTGTGTTGTAAAATAGGAAGTATCCTAAGGAGCTTCTACACACAAAGTACAGCTGCTGTCTGCAGGACAAGCTCCTGTACAAGTGAGTTACAAGTTCAATTAGCTCTTATCTCTATGTTCTACACACCATTTTTCTTTGAAAGAACACTGATAAACTATGGTATTTAGACTTGGATATTTAGTAGAAATTTTGTCAAAGATGAACAAAGTGAGCTTTTTACTTCAAGGAAATTAACTGACAGAATTTGTTGCCTTTGATGTAATTTGGGCTTTCAAACAAAAACTAGAATTTTAGAAAATTTGTATATACTACTCTGAACTTGACAGCTTCCCAATATTTAAAAATTTTCCGATGAGATTAGTAGTGATGTTACAGAATGGAATTTTTAAATATTGTACAATGAAATGTATTGACATTTGGTAGACTTGCACCATTCAGTGAACAAGCATTTTCCAAATGACAATACATAATGTTCCATGGGGAACATAACCAATGGACAGATCAGTGGATTTTATGGGCTAAAGTACAAAGAGTCATTGATGTGATTTCAGATTCTACATATAACTAACCTTTAGGAAACTACCACTTGTCAAGTTTTAGTGGATTATCAGAGGATATCTGAAAAGGCTATTAAAACAGTTCCCTTTTCCTACTATATATCTATGTGAAGCTGCATTTTCTTCACATATTTCAATCAAAATAACACAGAAAAACAGATAAACACAGAAGCAGGCAACACGCAGATGTTTTCTATTAAGCCAAACTAAAGAAATTTGCAAAGATGTAAAACATGCCACTTCTTTTTGCTAACTTTATTTTTAAATGAACTTTCTTCATAAAAATATTTATTTATGACATGTCATAGGTTTTTTAACTGTTACTTTACTGTTACTTTAAAATGAATTAATAAATAAATATTAAGAGCGTAAAAAGGTCCTCAGACTAAAATGTCTGAGAATTGATATAGCCTTGCAACTATTTTGGGAAGTAGAACTAGTTTAACCTACTTTTTACAGATGAATAAATAGCAAAGTTAAGTAACTTACCCAAAATTCCCAATGTACTGTTCACAATCCTGACTACACATGAGAGACACCTGGGAACTTTTAAAAATACTAATTAAGTGTTCTGGGGTGGGGAGCAGGCACTGCTTTTGTTAAGTCCCAGGTGATGTTTACATGCAGCCCCGGCTAAGGAACCATTCCCTGTCCTACAGATTAACAGCCAAATATATGATTAGGTTATAAGTCTCCCAAACACCAATCTGACAAATCCTCAAAATACATTTTCTTGTATATTTAGGTCACATCATTGTTGGTCTTAAATTCAGAAAAGAATCACACAAAGTAAAAACAAAAATTATACTGGGTTTTATTTTACTTACAGGATTCTTGCTTTGCCACTCAACAGGACAGTTGTAATCTTGCATGATCCAGGGATGGTTCAATAGATTTTTCATAGAAATCCGTTTCTTTGGGTCCACCTAGTGGCCAGTAAGAAGTAGCTAGAGATTAACATTTCAAATACAGAACACAGAACACCTCTCTTCCTAAGAACCCAAAATGCACCAGAACAGATGTAAACTTCACCATCACAAAAAATGCTGTCAAAGACCTTAAAGTGGCCTTGGAATAAATTCTTTTAAGAAGGCAATAAAGGCAAGGAAACTAAAGCAAGCAACACAAGCTTCAAAGATAAATTTTTAACAAACATGAACTTCATTGGTATGGACATTATTCATGAAGTTCAGTCAATCTATTGTATGATGTAATAGTCTTCTGCTGAAAAATCTATTCACGGGAAATATTCACCAATTTAATATTCAAGCAACCACAATGCAGGGCATTCATACTGAATATGAAATCTCTACCTCCGATGAGCTACAGTCACACACAGCATACCTTTCTTTTCCAGTTGTAATTTTCAAATGTGAGGAGAGAGAAATTAATCAACAAAGATTAACTTTTTTGGAGTTTAGAAGAAAGGATGAGGCATTTTCAATCTCAATATGGAGATTTGGTGGTCTGGCCTACTTAAGGTGGGTGAGCCTGCGGTAAATTTTAAATAAAAGGTAGAGATGGCTTAATAGTTGAAAAAACCAGAAGGTATTCTAAATACCTAATGAATAAAATACTATACTAATAATGTATTTTCAAAGTGCTTCCTATAAATCTCATTTTAGCCTCATAACACTACACAGCAGTGAGGCAGGCTCTGAACTCCCATTTTATAGATCAAAACCAGTTGAGGTGGTTAGCAGGATGGATACCGACCTAGATCTCACTACCACTGTGGTTCTCCACATGAGTTCCCAGACAGCAGCATCTGGGGACTTGTTGAAATCTTAGTCTTATCCCAAGATCTACTGACTCAGACACTCACACATAGGGCCCAGCAAACTGTCTTAACAAGCTGGTCTGGGAATTTTGTCATATGTGAACGTTTCAAAGCCATTACACTGTGACCACTCAATTGCGTATCAGCTCATTCAAGCATTCTTTCAGTACCTTCTATATCTCTAATGTGCAAGGACTAAGAAAATAGAAGAGTCAGGCATGGTGACACACACCTATAATCCCAGCACTCGGGATACTGAGGCAGGATGATTGCTGCAAGTTTGAGGCCAGCCTGGGCTACATATTGAGTTCAAGGACCTCCTAAACTAGATAGCGAAACTCTGTCTCAAAAAAAAAAAAAAGGAAGAGAGTTGTGAGTTGGACAAGAGCTAGTTAAAGGAAACAGACAATGCTCAAGAAAAAGTATGAAAAAACACAACACAGACTTACAGTATAGGTATACATAAATTGGTTTTACAATATAATGAAGAAAAAAATCAAAGTGGGGCACTGTGGCAAACATCTGTAATCTCAGCACTCTGAAAGGCTGAGGCAGGAGGATCACAAGTTCAAGCCTGTCTAGACAACTTAGTGACCTATAAGACCCTGTCTCAAAATTTAAAAAGTAAAAGGCTAGGGATGTAGTTTAGTGCAAAGATCCTATGTTCAATCCTCAATAACAAAGGGGGCAAAAAAGTTAAACAATTACAATGGTCTTTTACTATTTAAAAATAAATAACAAAGTTTACCTGCAGCATTTGTTGAAGAAGCAGAATGCTACTGGGAGATAGCCACTTAGGAACGTCATATTTCCCTCTCTACAAAAAGCAAAAACAAACAAACAAAAATTTGTAAGATTTAAGTTCAACCAGCCTTTACACAGATTTTTAAGGTAATGATATGCTACAGGTTTACTTCCAAGCTTATAGATTTTACCCACTATTAAGATTCAGTAAGCATTATTAATAAGAAATTCATTTATTTCCTTAAAGAAAAAAATCTAGTAAATACTAGCATTACCTCTGTATTACCTATGTATCAGAGAAGAACTAGAACAAATTCTCTGTGCTCTAGTGAAAAGCATAAACACTACAGTTATTGGGAACCCATAATATGATTACATAGACAGCAAGTATACTGTTTTACTCAACTTGTATTGCCAAAGCAAACTGGAGTTTACAATCTCAGAGCAACTGTCAGGCAATACAATGAAACAGCCAAAAAGTATAGCTGGTAACAAGACACAGACTGTGGTTAAAAAAAGTTCACATATATCATTCACAAGGCAGAATCTACAATAATTGAGGCAAACTAATAAAAGCCACTTTCTAAGGCAAGTATCTTCTTTGAGAATGGAAGAGACTCAGGAGAAAAATGTTTATAATCTAGTATACTCAGAAATTATGATGACCATATCATCAACTAAAGACCAGATCAAGTGGTTGTTAAACATTAATGTGTATTAAAATGCCTCCCACACATCCTCATCCAATTTGGAGGAAATGATAAAATAATTTGTCACAAGAGATCAAATTACTTAATGCTACCATAAAAAAATAATTATTGGAGAAAAATTAAAGTTGAATTGTAATTCACAGTAAAGAACAAAATTAATTTCACCAGATTAAATGCCAATATAAAACCATAGGTGTATTGGATTTAAAGAAAGTAACAGTGATTATTTTTAGAACCTTTCTATACATTACAGCAAAGTAAAAATCTCAAAAGGCTAACAAACAATAAAATGAAAATCTGGCATTTTTGTACAGAAAATACTACTAACAACGTTAACTACAACAACTGGGGAAGGGGACTTCTACACCTAAATGACAAAACAATGTACTTCAGCACATAAAAAGATCCCCCAAATCATTAAGATGTCACCACTAGCAGCAAACTTGCTCGTCCCACACTTCGTTTCAGAATAGAATAGAATTCAGTTAATAGCAACTGCATTCTATCAGCTGGTCAGGCCAAAACCTTGAAGTCATTTTTAACTACAGTACTACCCTTTCTTTCACACTCTGCATTAAATTCATCAAAATCTACTTGGCTCTATGCTAAGAATACCACTAGTCACTAACTCTACATCTGGCAACCACATCCAGGGCACTAGTGTCTCTCATCTTGCACAGCACAGTAGGCTCCGAACAGGTCTTCCAAATCTTCCACTGTCCCTCCCCAAAGTCTGCTCTCCATTCACCACCAATCAAGTCCTTTTAAGACACTGGGTCAAGCCATGTCACTTCACTACTCAAAATTCTCCAATAGCTCCCCATATCATTCAGAATGAAGTCAAAATTCCTTAGCCTGGGTGCAAGACTCTGGGTGGTCTGCCAGGCCTCATCCACCCCATTTCTTGCTGCTTCACAAACTCACTTCCTCAGACAGGTGTGGTGGCTCATGCCTTTAATCCCAGTAGTCTGAAAGGTTGAGGCAGGAGAACCACAAGTTACAACCCAGACTCAAAATAAAAATAAAAATAAAAATAAAAATAAAAATAAAAATAAAAATAAAAATAAAAATAAAAATGTCTGAGGATGTATTTCAGTGCAAAGGTCCTGGGTTCAATCCCCAGTACTGGAGGAAAAACAAAAAAACTTTACCTTCTCACTCATCAAACTATTGCTATAAATGAAACAACAGTCTTGCCTTAGGCCCTATGAATTCTCTGTTCCTCTGCTTATCATACTTTTGCCAGATACCAACTTTATATTCTTCAGGTCTCTACTTAAAAACACCATGGGAACTGATGAGGCCTCTCTTTACTACTATAACACAGCACCCCTAGTTACTGTCTACTTCCCTTCCACATGTAATTTTCTTTATAGTCTTTATTAACATTTCTCATACTACTTTTTTCCTGCTCCACTACATTTAAATATAAACTCCTGAATTACAGGGATTTTTATTTTTTTGTTCACCTATGACAATGTCAGGGTCTAGCCTGTAAAGATACTTGGTTAATATTTGTTGAGCTGGCCATAGTAGCTGTAATTCCAGCTACTCAGAAGACTAAGGTAGGAGGATCACAAGCTTAAGGCCTCCCTGACAACTTAGCAAGACCCTGTCACTAAATAAAAAAGGACTGAGGATATAGCTCAGTGGCAGTGTACCTTTAGATTTGATCCCCAGTAGCACCCCTCCCCCCAAAAAAAGGACAGGTAATTCTCAAAAAGTAACTTTTAAATATCCAAGAAACATTTAGAAATTTGTTCAACTGATCTAACAATAAAAACAATCCAAATAAAAATATGATGCTACTTGTTGTCTATCAAGCTGACACTTTTTTTTCTTTTTGAGACAATTCTTCTTATATTGCCTAGGTTGGTCTTGAACTCCTAGGCTCAAGCAATCCTTCTACCTTAGCCTCCTAAGGAGCTAGAGCAAGAGACATATGCCACATTGGCCAGCTTTCAAGCTGATGATTATTTTTTAATACTGTACACAGCATTGGTAAGAGTTCAGGAAGGAGAGTGCTTATATATATAACTGGAGAGTATAAACTTTTCTGAAGAGCAGTTTGGAAATAACTACTTGAAGTAATCAGAACTGTGTATACTTACACAACAGGAAACAGGGAGGCCAACCTTTTGCAGATGGGAAGGAGGTCTAGGGACGGACGGCAAAAGGAGAAAAGGGGTGGGAAGAAGAAATAAAAAGGACTAAGATGTGATGTGTACATGTACCAATGCCTCACAATGAATGTATTGATTACGTGTCACAAAATGTATTGATAAAAATATATTTTAAAAAAGTCAAACATCTTAAAATAACTGTATGTACATCCTTGATCTAGCAACTTTGTTTCTAGCAATTCTAAAGAATCACTTGGCATACCAAAATTTATGAATAACATTCATCACAACTGTTTATGATACAACTGAAGACTAATGAAATAATCTGAAAGGGTCTCCAAATTGGCAAGGGTCTTGAAAACAAGTAATTAAAAAAAAAAGTCCAGGGAGAATAACAACAAAAAAGCACTAGCATTGGGGTTCTCTGTTCTTATAAACTAAGTCTAGGATATAATTCTTATACCTAAGACTACAGTGGCCAGATGAGTTTTAATTATATTAAACAGATAACCAGAGTCCCAAAAATGTATTATCAAGCTAAGAATCAACAAAGAAAATGTATTAAAGTCAAAGAACTCAACCTTTCCCTTGAGAGTAAACAGATGGACATACAAAATGTTTCCTAAGAAGAGTCATTGCTTTCATTTCACAGGTGACACTTAACACTAAAATTTTCATTTCTCTTCTATCTGAAGTACTCATATGGCACATTTATACCCTACCAAAGAACCTTAGTGCTCGCCGGAATCAAGAAAGCGACAAAATTTGTCTCTGAACTATATGAGGAAGCCCCTAATCCACTGATGGCAAACTTTTAGAGATGAGTACTCAACTTATTTATCACAGAGTGCCAACAATGGAATTAAACCTGAACACAACGGTTTTAGTTTAGACTAAACAACTCATACATTAACATCTTTTGTCTTAAAAGAAAAACAAATATTCATGCCACAGGTTGATCACCACTGCCCTAATCCGTATCTCCCTCCTGGCCTTCCCCTACAGCCAGCTGCATCCAATCTAAAGGCTCAGCGCTGCCTGGGCTCCGGTACCAATCCCTAGCAAGGAGAAATTTTCAGGTTCTTTAGTCAACTCTCTGGAACTCAGCAGTAAGTCACAGTTGCTGCATGACTAGCTCTGACCTAGTTGGCTCCCCTCTCATATCTGAGCTTTGTCTAAGACCAAGGTTCCTCAAGAGTCCAATCCTGGGGACCTGATTTGTTCCCATGCTTGGGAAACTGCCCATCTGCCTGGTCTCGCAGGCATTTCAGCTTGCTCTTGTCAGGGTCCCATCTAGAGTACAAACCATCCCGGGACAAGGACCCTCCTACTTGCTGAGAAGACTCATGGCCTATGAAGTCTCTGACCACAACCTGGGGTTTGAGTGTCCTCTGTGATGCCTCACTCACTGGTCAAGACCTCCATATACTTGGAGTGGTCTTCTCTCACACTGATTATCTGCAGAGCCATTTGCAGCTTACTCTCTGGATACCATCTGTACTGGGTTCAATTACCCCACCGCTACAACAACTGTGCAAGAGTATATTTGTTGTTTTAAGCCACTACCCTGCAGTACTCCGTTAAAATACCCCTAGAAAATACACGTACCATCTGTAGAGTTTGACCTCCTCATGTTACCTCTCTCATCAGCACTGTCCACCCCTCTTCCCCAAGAGTAACTCTGGTTCCAGTGCTTTCTGGTCTGCTCAAATGCATAAATAACAGGTCCATAACCAGATGTACCAAAGTAAAAACAAACAAACTATGCTTTCATTCAGGAACTACCACACAAAACAAAAGTATTCTTAACTAAACTTAGGAGTTCTCCACAGAAATCATATGTGAAAATGAATACTCTGAGTGAAGTACTGGATAAAAGAGAAGTCCACCAAATGAATTCCAAACTCCTTTTTTGCCTTTTTTATCATCCCACTCTGAAATCATGGAGTTGTTGAAGTTGTTGTTTTGTGGTGCAGGGCTTTGACTCAAGGTCTCACATATATTTTTTTTGAGGCAGGGTTTTGCTATGCAGTTCAGGCTGGACTTGAACTCACTTTGTAGCCCAGGCTGGCCTCAAACTTGCAGCAATCCTCCTGCCTCAGCCTCTCAAGTGCTGGGATTATAGGCATGTGTCACCACGTCCTGATCTCACACATTTTTAAAGCAAGTACTGTACCACTGAGCCACAATCCCAGCCCTCATAAAGTATCTTTTAACAGATGTCAAAGCCAGGCATGCTGGCACAAGTCTATAATCTCAGCACCTAAGAGGCCAAGGCAGGAGGATTACTACAAGTTCAATGGCCAGTGAGTTCAGGGCAAGCCTGAACTACAAGACCCTATCTCAAAATATTAAACTGAACTAAACTAAAGCTAAACTAAAAATTAAACTAAAACTAAAACTAAATTGAACAGATGCCTTGTACTTTGGTAGCACCTTCCTAGCAATCTTCTCCAGAAAGAAACAGAAGGAACAAGTGAAAAAGCAGAGTTTGGCACATCAGAAACAAGAATGGACTGGAGTCATTCTGGAATACTGTCTGAATCCCAGTTCTGTTTCTTAGTAGCTCCATGAATTTGTACAAGTTATTTAATCTTCATGACCTGTTTCCAAAGAGTAGACCCTGAAGACAAATTTCCTCAGTTCAAATTTAAAATTTACTACTTATTTGCTATGGGACTTTGGACAAGCTAACCTTGCTGTGCTTCAGTTTCCTTATCTATAAAAGGAAGTATAATAATAGTACCCATTGCACAGAATCATCACGAGGATATGATTTAATACATATAAAATACTTAGCACAGTGCCAAGCACACAGTAAAAACTCAATACATGTTAGTTTCTTCTACTATATTGCTGCTGGTGACCCTGCGAACATATTGTTACTGTATGTAACAATGCCACACACAGGGCTAAAAAAGGAATAAGAAAAGTATGTGTGTGAAAGTAATGCTTTGCATATAAGAGTCAATAAATGTTTACTGAATCTGAAAAAATATAGGACACAACAATTCTCAAGAAGAAACTGTAGACCACAGGAGGACATGCTAAGTACTCAGCATACTAAGAAAGGCAAAGGCCATTCTGAGGAATATTACATGCCATTCCAAGGGAGCTCTGCCCACTGCAGCTGCTTCAGAACCTCAGGCCTGCCTGTGAGGAACATCAGCTAGTCAAGCCTGGTCAAATCACCCCCTGAAATATCCTACTCCCTTTCCCTATTTCGATAGAACACCTCTGTAAAGGACTGTCCATGAGCAAGCCATAAGGCCTGACACCATCCCCAGATACCCTCAGCTTCACTGTCCTCACTGGGGTATCAGCAGAAAAAGTCTAGATTTGATGTGAGTTCTGCTGCCAGGCTTAACTCAACCTCTAATTTGTATATAGTTCTTTCTTCTTAGGGGCTGGGGATTTAGCTCAGTGGCACAGTGCCTGCCTGGCAAGCGCGAGGTTGTGAGTTCGATTCCCGGTACCAGAAAAAAATCAAAAATCAAAACAATCCTTTCTTCTTTTCCTCCTTCCCTTTCCTTTACTTCTTTCTTTTGTGTGAGGGGGTGTTTTCTGGAGACAGGGTCTCTATGTAATTCAGACTGGTCTCAAACTCATGGTCATCTTCCCATCTCACCTTCTGAGTACTGGGATTAGAGGCATGCACCATCACACCTGGCAATACACAATACTTTTGGGGAGGGGGTAGATGAAGGAGGGTCTCACTATGTAGCCCTGGTTGCTTTTGAACTAAGTATGTAGCCCAGGCTGGCCTCAAACTTGTGGCACGTCACTTTCTGTCTCAGCCTCCTGAGTACTTGGACTAAGGCCTGTGGCACCATGCCCAACTGTAAAGTGTTAAAATGCACAAAACATATCACTGGTTCTCATTTGCCCCACAAGAAACATCTGACAGTGTTGAAAGACATTTCTGATTATCCTAACTTAGAGGCTACTACAGGCATCTAGTGGGTAAAAGCCATGGATACTGCCAAACATCCTATAATGCACAGATCAGTCCCACTCCCACCTCCAACAAAGAATTATCTGGTCTAAGATGTCAATCAATACCGCTGATGTTGGGAAACACTTGTCAGAGAGTAAAGAAGGGTTAGAGATAGGGCCAAGAGATAGTACTTTTTCTGCCATGCTTTGCTAGAAGGCCCAAGAAAGTCTGCATGTAGACAAAGACAGACTACTTTTTAAAATATTAAAATATATTTCCAAAGATCAAACAAAAAAGACCTTAGGGAACAATTCTGCTGGGGAAGAGCACGGTCACAAAAGGCCTTGTGTCAACCAGTACTATGACCCCTTAACCCTTGTTTCTGCTTAGTCTTTGGAGAATTCTTGTGTCTTTATTTAAGAGATGATTACCTTGCAAATGAGAGCAAGAGGAACAGTGGGTAAAAACCAAGGTGGGGGAAGGGGGGACCTGTGGGCTAAGCAAGATAATCCAGGGAATTCTAGCAGGCTTAAAATCTTCCTTTTTTCACATAGTTCTACAAAAGGCAGGCAGTCACAGTACTGTAGTCAGCCCTATAATTGTAAAAAATAACCTCCTAAAGAGACATTTTGCTCATTTTCTTTAAAATTATAATTGTTAAGAAGCATTGTACTTTCAGGCCTCTTAATTTTCATTTACTAAAGTATTGATACTACTCTAATATTTGTGAACCAGACCTAGAATATGGTCATGCTTGTCTTTGAATGCAGTGATAGCAAATGAATATAGGTGACATTAATAAGATTAATATTCACTCTGTTAGCAATCATGATGAAAACTGCAGTTGAGCATTTTGCTAAAATAGTCAAAAAATGCAAAAGATAAACAAAGTCTGCCTCTTAAACAAGAGTTACATACAATGTGTCAAATATTGCTGGGTTTTTCAATCGAGCCAACTGAGGGAAGTGTTATTCCCAAGTGAGGAATTTTAGAACATTGTAGGCAAAGATACATACTGCATGCAAGTGATACGACACCTTAATTAGATTCAACCAGCAAACTGTATTACACTGTGACTCGGAACAATAGTTCTGAGCCAAGATTACAATAAATTCCAAAATCTATAATGTGTGAAATTAAATTCCACAATAATGCATAAAAGTCCTAATTTGAATCAATTTTCAACTTGCAAGTACATGAAAAACTAAAAAAGGAATTCAAAGTAGGAGAAACAAAGAATATACAGTATTACTAAATAAGATTAAGAAGGCCAAATCTCTACTGAACAAGAATTAGACATTTTCTACCATATTCATTCCAAAGATACTGGATTTACCAAAAATATCAAAACTTGAATCTAACATCTACTATATAGAATGTAACACCTCTGTACTATTTTAAGATACACTCCTTCCCCCAAAGGATTAATTCACAATCCATTAGTGCATTAAAATAAATAAACATATTGATGAAACAATATATTAATAGTTAGTAGCATTAATTCCATGGCTGTCATACAAATATGAACTTGAAGTAACAGCAAATGAAGACAAACAGCATAGCATTTTTAAGGTTTAGATACAATGGTAAAATAGAACAAGCTTAGAGGTAAGTCAGTAAGTTAGGAACATCATAGACATAATGTATTCAATTTCAGTAGAATACAAACAATCACTTATTCTGTCTGAGGATAAACTATAAAACCCAGACAAAAAGTAAGAACCTAAACACTTTGGAATAGTCTTGTTCTATTCAGATTTGGTTTTTTTCCCCCTCTATAGTTTTTTTCCTTTAACTTAAACACAAATAAAACATACACATGAATCATCTACTTGTTTTCTTCACTGTGCAGCCTGGTTTGGGATTGCTGGCGGGTGGCCCATCAGACTGCTCCTTCTACAATGCTCTTTTCTTTACAGTCATTAGAGGAAAATATGAGCCATTTCAGCACAGTAAGATTCTTGCTCCTTCACACTGTGTACCAGGAACCTCTAGAAGTCACTGGGCAGCGTGTGCTTTGTTTTCTGGTTGCTCCCATAATCAAGCAACTTGTTAAGTGTCAAGATCCAGCCTGTGAATATTCTCTACACTCACTTTGTTGTCAATACTTCTTAATTTTGACACACTGGTCTCATTGGTGGAGATGAACTCGATCCTCTTTTTGACAATCCTAGCTCAGATGTGCACAAAGCATCTGAGGGCAGCCGTGATATGGAGTAGGAAGTAGCTGCCACCTCCATAGGCAGCACCAAGGAAGAGTCTATTCAATTTTTCAATCAACAACTTAGAGGAAATATATAGTGGTACAATACTAGGAGGGACAGTAGGTATTACAAGACAAGAGAATCAAGATTCAGTATTTTAACATGAGATTACTATGCGGAAATAAAAAAGAAAAATTAAATGTAAATGAACAGAAGTCAAAGAACTTAGAGCTATTGAAAGCTGGAAAGGACCTGGAAATAACTGATTACTACAATGTTCTAATACTGCTGATAAACAAAATGGGGTGTGGGAAGGTGACATCTAAAGTTAATGAGAAAGCTAACACACAGTAATACCTAGTAAGAATGAGGAGAACTAACTTGTAGCCTTAGTAAACCTGAAAACATGATGTCTGGGAACATTCACAAATTATAGGTGAATTCCACTTTGAAGATATCAGTATGTAATACAACAACCACTGTTAATTTCTTACCACTTTGTAATTCAATATTGCTTGTATTGTTCTTACGCTATTTTGTACATGGATGTCTGTTTGTTAATATGCTTTCCTTCTTTTATCTTTAAAATAAATTTTAAAAAAAATTATAGCCAAAAAAAGAAGAGTGGGATGGGACTCACTTCTCCAGCTCTCTATGATTCTTGAGAACCAGCAACTATGAGTTGAGACATAGTGTTTCATGGTGGTCATGAAAATCGTTCCTCTGAGCTTGACGAACTGGGTTTAAATCCCAGCTCTGCTATTTACTAGCTATACGACCCTAAGTAACTTACTGAAGGTCTCTGTTTCTTAGTTTCCTCAACTGTAGGAGGGGAACAATAACAGCAACTGCCTCATTTAGATCAGAGCTCATAAATGACAACAGCTTGTGACTATTACATTTCATTATACTGTAATAACAATATGCATACCAGCAAAAATTTTTTTTCTGAGCAGGGCTACATTTTTTTGTTTGTTTGTTTGTTTGTTTTTTTCCGGTACCAGGAATTGAACTCATGACCTTGCGCTTGCCAGGCAGGCGCTGTGCCGCTGAGCTAAATCTCCAGCCCCTGAGCAGGGCTACAAAGATATGCAGCAGCATACACAACTTAAGTTTTATACCCTGGTTGGAGTGGAGGATTCAACAAAAAGATTGATGCAGATCCTTTAGGTAGAACAGATTTCAGCACTTCTCAAAAAAACACAGAATGCGGGGCATGGTGGCCCACACCTGTAATCACAGCACTTGGGAGGACTGTTGTAAGTTCAAGGCCAGCCTGGGCTACAAACTGAGTTCAACAGCCGTTCAACAGACAAACCCTGTCTCAAAAAGACAAAAAAGAAAGAAAGAAAGAAAGAAAGAAAAGCACAGAACTCTATGTCATGTATACCTACAGACGGAAACTCAGACCTGGCCTGCATAAATCATCTTGTCCACTCTCCATGTCTGTTTCTAGGGTTCAAAACTCACTAAAAACCTTACCATTCTACTTTTCAAAAATTAACACTAGTAAACAAAATTCAACAGCATACTAAAAGCATTATATACATGATCAAGTGGGATTTATTCCTGAGATATAAGGATGGTTCAATATACTAAAATCAATGTACTGGTGGGAGATATAGCTCAGTGGCACAAGCACCTGCCTGGCAGGCACAAGGTCCTGAATTCGATTCCCTGTACCAAAAAAAAAAAAAAATCAATGTACTATACCACATATTAACAAAACCAAAGAAAAAAACCCTAGATGGTCATCTAAACTGATACAGAAAAAGCATTTAACAAAATTCAATACCCTTTTACAATAAAAACACTCAACAAACTAGGAAGATAACTACATAACAAAAAAATCCACAGCTAACAATAGTAAAAGACTGAAAGGTTTTCTTCTCAGACCAGAAACAAAAACAAGGATGCTTACTTTCATGGCTTCTATTCAGCACAATAATGAAGTCCTAGCAGAATAACTAGGTAAACAAAAGCAGAACTATGTTTATATAATTCAAAATTTGAGGTACAAAAGCACATAGAATGAAGCCTCCCTTCTAGCCCTATAGTTATCTTATCTCCCACAGAAAACAGCAATTATCAACATCTACTATCTCCTGACATGTCAGTAAATAATATAAATATACCTCCCTTTACCTTTTTTTTTGTGTGTGTGCCAGGAATCAAACTCAGGACCTTGCACCAGCCAGGCAGGTGCTTATGCCGCTGAGCTATATCCTCAACCATATTGTTTACACAACTGACAGAACATGGTTTTTTTCTAATTTTAAAAATTACAAAATCTAATTGCCTTCATGCTGAGCTACACCCCCTGCTTGTGTTTATTTTGAGGTAGAGTCATCCTAAGTCTGTTAAATTCCCTACGTGAGGCTTGAACTCACAATCCTCCTACCTCAGTCTCCCAGAGTTCTGGGACGGTCAGTGAATACAATCACATCCAGCTACCTGGCTCATTCATCCACCATTATCAACACATTTATGGTACAAAGCCATCTGTTTTTAAAATGGAATAAATTTTATTTCATCAAAATATTGTCCCATTAGCTTTTTAACATTCCATTTAAAAATTTATTAGAAAGCTGTGAGTGGTGGTGCACACCTGTAATCCAGCACTCTAGGAGGCTGAAGAACGAAGCTTTAAAGCTCGAACCTAACTGGGTAACTTAGCAAGACTCTGTCTCATAATAAAAAATAAAAAAAGCTGTGGCTGTGGGTTTGTAGCTCAGTGCAAAAGGCAAGGTTTCAAACCCCAGTACTGGGGCAGGGGTTGGGGGTAATAAGGAAAAGCAATCATAGCAGAATATTCAGAAAAATTCTATGGGGAAGACAGAGTAGTAAGAGGCTAATTCTGCCAGATATTAAATAAATTACACTATAAAAGTACAGTAATTAAAATAAAACAATGAAGCATGACATTAGAATAGACCAAAAAAAAAAAAAATTGCAAAAGGGGCTGAGATGTACAGGTCAATGACAGAACATACATTTAGTATGTGTCCAAAGGCCCCGAGTTCACTCTCTAGCACAAAAAGGAAAAAAAAAAAAAGCCAGGAAAAGAAGTGTGTAAACAGTGCAAATATAAGAATTATTTAGTATATAATAAAATTATCCCTTCAAATAATTGGAAAAATTAATGAATTGCTGATAAATAGTACTGAGATTGGGACAACTGGCTAATCAGCTAAAGAAAAATAATAGAAACTATAATAGATCAGAGGAGGCTATAATAGATCAAACTATAATAGATCAAAACTATAATAGATCAAAACTATAATAGATCAAAACAGGCATGATGACTAATTGTGGAACATTATTTGTACCCTGAAGGATCCTGGAGTAGAAAAAAGAACACTAGGGAAAATCCAGTAAAATTTAAACAAAGTAGAAAGATTGGTCAATGGTAATATAACAACATTGGTCTCTTAGTTGTGACAAATATACCATAGTAATGTAGGATGAAAACAATGTAATCCCAGCACTTGGGAGGCTGAGGCAAGAGGATCGTTGTGAGTTTGAGACCAGCCTGGGCTATAAAGTGAGCTCAAGGACAGCCTGAACTGCATAGTGAGACCGTCTCAAAAAGACCAAAAAAAAAAAAGGGGTGAGAAAAAAGAAAACAAACAGGCATAACACAGGGTCCCACAAACCCATCCCTTACTTTTCTACAGTAAATTTTTACTTTAGTGAAATGGTAGCTGGCTGTTCATCTCAGTGCCTTTCCCTGAGGAAAACAATCTTTGTGTTTATCCACTTGATACGATGAAAGGCAAGGTGCACACGTGTACAAGTGTCAAACCAGGATTTATACACATAGGATGCTCTGTGGAACACTTCTTGTGTATATTTACCTAAGCATCAGGGAGAGTATAATATACTCACACCACTCTAGGATTTGTTTTTAAGAGTTTTTCTTTTGATTCTTCTGATAGAAATAGCCTAATTAAGTACAATGGCAAATGAAAAACCAGATTTGCAAGCTTTGGGGGAGGTCAAAAGTGAATAATCAGAACACTTATGCCTGGATGATGAAGATGATCCATTATGGAAAAATACTTGTTTGCATAACAGAAGAGTGGTGTGGGTGCATGATGATGATGATATCTCTGATGCTGAGCATGTGAGCCAAAGTTCCTGTGACAGTGAAATGGAGCAAGAACTGACTAATATAGATACAGGGACTGCAGGCCTCCTTGATTCAGATGATGAAGAAAACAGCAATGGGTGAGTACCTATTTGACTTAGCAAAATGTTGCAAAATGGTCACATAACCAAATGGAATGATCCAATGCTAGAACAAGGTCTGAAAATATAGTAAGGGTCTTGGCAGGGGTCAAAAGTATTGGACAGAATGCCAGCACTGCCATTCAATGTTGGCAATTGTAACAGAATGCTACAAGATATGCTGTAAAATATACAAAGGCTGAGATACAAGTAGAACATTCTGTATGCACCAACAGTCATATTCAAAAATGTATTTATTATGATACTATATAGTTGTACTGAAAACATGCATAGGTCTGCTGTACTTAGCAGGGATTTCTCATGGTAATTGCAGGAAAGTAAACGACCTATGGAAGAGCAATGAGTCAAAATATGAAATAGAAATATATGCCTTTGTAGATTCGAAGACTCATGCTTTCAATTTAGAAATTTCTCCTGGAACTCAGCCATCAGGTCCTTATCTATATAGTAATAAACCAAATGTTGTGAATAGACTTGTTCCCATCTTCCAATTAATCAGAATGTGACATTCAACAATTGGTTTACCAGTTTCCAACTGATGTTACATTTGCTAATAGAACACAAGTTGACCAGCACAGGAACTGTATATAGGAACAAAGCAGAAATTCCAAATGAAATGATGCAATTTCAAAACGGAGAACTGTATAATACAACCTTTGGATTTCAGAAAGATTTACATTGGCCTGATGTGACAAAGATTAACAAAGTGGTAATACTGATGTCAGTATTGTATCATGATGGACATACTGATAGGGAAATCTCAACAAAGCAGAAGCCTAACATGGTAACCTTCTACAACAAAACCTAAGGTGGAGTAGGTATTACTGATAGGTTACATAGCAACTATAATGTCACTTGAAACACAAAGCATTGGCCAATGGTTGTGTTTTACTTGATCCTAAACATGTGTGGCATAAATAGTTTGATCATTTACGAAGAAAATAACAGTATAAAACACTACAGAAAATTTCCTTAGAGGATTAGGACTGGAACTCACTAAGAGATCATTTACAGCAGAGGAAAAACAAAATGTTTCTGCCCAGAGAACTATGCAAAAAAAATTGTGGACCCACTGAAGAGCTGACAGGTGGACAGGCAGGCACAGCATCTTAAAGACCTACTATGACAACAGGAAAGCCAAAAAAATGTCAACTGTGCCCTACAAAAAAGGACAAGAAAACAAAACATACATGTGTCTAACAGTGTAAGCAATACTTGTACATGGAACATGCAATTTGCATGTGTGAAAATTACCTTGGATGTGACAGTTGAAGCAAAGACTATTTTTGCTGTAAAGTTCTATTGGTATTTTCATTGTAGTTCACAGAATTTTTTATTTTTGATGTTATCTTTTACGTTTTGAAAGCAAGTAAACAGTTGATGTGAAAATGTTGATGTCTATTGTAAGCACCCATTACACATTTGATATTTTATTTTATTGATATCTTATTTTCCTTATAAGTGCTGGTTATCCAACATAGTAGGAAGCTCCTGACAAAACAAGTAGAGAAGAAAGGTAACAAGAATGGCCTGCCATGGCTGGAAATATAGCTCAGTGGCACAAATGCCTGCCTGGCAAGCACAAGGTCCTGAGTTTAATTCCTGGTATCAAAACAAAAAGAATGGCCTGCCAGATAGGAAAAGAAAGCTAAGTACATGTGCTGTCAGTGTAAGTGAGACATGTCTATGGAACATAAAGTTGTCATGTGTGAAGACTGCCTGGGGTATGACAGTTAAAGCAAAGATTATTCCTGTATAGACTTTTGTTTGTCTTTACATTGTAGCTCACATAAGTTTTTATTTTTGATGTCCTCTCTTAAGTTTTGTAAGCAAGCACACAGCTGATGTTAAAATGCTGATGTCTATTCTAAGCACTCATTACACATTTGATATTTTAGTGACATTTTATTTTCTTATTACTTAGGAGTGAAAAGTGAAGTAAAGATTTTTTGCGTAGAATACTATTGGTATTTTCATTGTACTTCATACAGGAATTTTTTTCTGATGTCCTCTCTCCAGTTTCATAAGCAAGCACACAGCTGATGTGAAAATGCCGCTGTCTATTCTAAGCACTCATTACACATTTGATATTTTATTTTAGTGACATCTTATTTTCTTATTATTTATGTGTGCTAACTGAAGTAAGTATTTTTTGTAGAGTGCCACTGGAAATTTCATTGTAGTTCATATAGGAAATTTTTCTGATGTTATCTTTTAGGTTTTATAAGCGCGTACACAACTGATGTGAAAAGTTGATGTTTATTCTGAACATGCAATACCATATATATTAAGAATTTAATACTTTATTTTACTGATATTTTATGTTCCTGTTAACTAATATTGCATAATACAATAAGAACCTCCTGGCAAAACAGCAAGACCAGCCGCATGTCAAGTATGTCCTACAGAAAGGCCAGGAAAACAAAATACAAAACAAAATACTGCTATCAGTGTAAGTGACAGGTGCAGGTGAGATATGTTAGATGTCAAGACTGCAATAGGTGTGATAATTGAAGTAAAGATTTTTTTTGTGTGAAGTGGTATTGGTATTTTCAGTGTAGTTCATATAGGAATTTATTTCTGTTGTTCTTTTTTAGACTTTGTACACTAAAAAACTTGATGTTGAAAATTTTGATGCTTTTTTAATAAAAACTCAATAGATATTAAAAACGCAATACTTTATTTTTGTGATTTTTTTCCTATAAGTATCAATTGTTTAATACAATAAAACTAATAAAATTAAAATAATTTATCAATAGAAATATTCTAAAGAATAAGGCACGATATACCCATGGTTATGCTGCTTTACCACAAAAAATGTGTTGTGCTCATAAGAAAACTGAGTGAGGGGTAAATGGAAACTTTCTATACCATATTTTCAACTTTTCTAAAAGCTAAAGCTATTTTTAAAAATTTATTAAGAAGAAAAAAACTGGGCTGGGTGTACAATTTAGTGACAGAGCACTTGCCTAGCATGCATAAGGCTCCAGGTTTGCTCTAGCATTGCAGAAAACACAAAGAAGAAAAGAGGGGAAGGGATGGGAGGGGAGAGGGTAGAAGAGAAGAGAAGAAAAGAAACACTGGGTCCCCCTACTACTTCTTACTACAAAATTTAATTCTTGGTTATCAAAAGATTTGCATTAAAAAATACATGTACCAGAAAACAACCTTAAGCATATCAACTGTAACACACAGGAGAAGGTACTACTATCCTTCAGATGCTATACAGCATAAAGTTATGAATAAGGCTCTGAATTCAGACAATCTGAGTTCATACCCCAATTCTGGAAATAATTATTTGAGTAACTTCAGGCAAATTATTTTGCCTCTCTCTGCTTCATTTCCCTCATCCTTAAAATGGGGATAATAACAGTATCTATATCTCATCAAACTATCATCAGGATTAAATGATACATATGGTATCATTTATGTATCATTATACCAACCCTTGGCACACTCAATAATTAATAAATGGCAATCACCCTTCCTTAACACAAAAGCTTTCTTACAGTACAATAGGAGAAAGATAAGCAACCTTAGAACAAAATAGGGCCATGAAAAGGCATTCACAGAAAAGGTAAGAGTGTACAAACATAAATATTTCAAATAAGTTTGAAGTCTAATTATTAAGGACATAATTAAAAGATTTTTAGCCATTCAACTGGCTAACATCCAATAACAATACTGAAGAAAATGTATAGAAACACGCACTCATACACTACTGGTAGGAGTGTTATTTACAAAAACACCAGAGCACAATTTGATCATATTTATAGCTTTTTTTAAATGTCATATCCTATGGTCTAGCAATTTTACTACACAGTGCACATGTCCAAGGAGGTCTGTAAAGGAATACTGCCTTGGAATGACATATAGTAGAGAAAAAACTAGAAAATAACCTAAAATGTTCAACACTGCCAATTTCTGAAGCAGTTCTGGAAGTCCTTTCTCACATTTTTACAAAGTGTAACTAAATATACAGTGAATGCTGCCACCAACTGCCATCCAACAGAAAGGCATGCTTGTAAAAAGAACAGTACATCCTCTATCTCATGCACCTGATCTGTTTACTGCAGCTGCTAGCTGTTCTCCAAAATGAAAATGACCACAAAAGGCAAACATTTTTAATCAGTTCAGGTCTTCAGAGCTGCCATGGTGGCCCAACTAAAGCCACTCATATATATGGATCAGCACTGGGATCCTCACTCATCCCTGTAAAACCTGTAAGCTATCTGCAAGGAAAAACTGAAATACCACATTCTTCTCTGACATGACAGCGACAAGTAACAGATATAGTGGTGCCATCTTTTATTACTCCCCATATTGTAAGGTATTTTGCTTCATGTAAACCCAGTTAAATAGATTTATAGATTATAGTATCTGGTTTAACAAAACTAAATCCTACAAAATACCAAGGGCTAAGAAGAGTCTTATAAAGAAGCCACAATTTAAATATAAGATTATGAATACAAGCACAAACAACGATAACAAAGCTGACAAATCTGTTAGTGTAGCCCCTCAGCAAAAACACAAGGTTAAAAAAAACCTAGCCAGATCTGACAAACTGTCTACAAAACTTGAAATTAGCAAGACTATCTGAAATAAAGATTTTCATGTATACTACTATGAACAATGATCTTCAAATTTTAAGTATTGGAATCTAGAACATAAAAATCTCTATGATTTTTCAGTGATGTTTAAAGTCAAGAAACCAGCCCCCTGTGTTCTCTCTTTCATGGTAGCCCACCCTTATGCCGTAGGGTGCGCTTTTCCTACTTTTACTTGGCCCAATTTCGCTTTGCAGAGCCCGTTTCTTTTCTGACTTTTAATAGAACTTGGCTACCATTTTTTTTAAAAAAGAAACCATACCAAAGCAAATTCCAGGGGGCTGGGGATTTAGCTCAGCGGCAAAGCGCCTGCCTGGCAAGCGCAAGGTCGTGAGTTCAGTTCCCGGTACCGGAGAAAAACCAAAAA
>NW_004955419.1:29773648-29789522 GCF_000276665.1 Chinchilla lanigera
TCTCTGGTACCGGGAACCGAACTCACGACCTTGCGCTTGCCAGGCAGGCGCTTTTGCTGCTGAGCTAAATCCCCAGCCCCTCAACCAGAACTTTGCTGGGAAGCAAAATGGCAATATTCACCTAAATTACTAATTCACATAACCTTCATAATCTTATTTTTTTATGGTAATCAATACAGCTATATTTTATTTGTATTAGCTTTTTGAAAAATAGATTAAGGATACATGAAAAAGGAAAAATAAATTTGGTCCTAATGAACCCTGGAATTTTGGTACTCCAATAAATGCAGAGCTCTTTTAGTACTAGTAGCAGCTAAACCTATATACCCATGTGACAACTCCCCAGAAATGCACTTCATATATACATATATATTTAAGTAAAAATAAAGATGATGAGCCCCTGGCATTAACAGTTTTTTTGTCGTTGCTTTTTGGAACGAGGAATGAACTCAGGACCCTGCGCTTGCCAGGCTGGAGCCATGCCACTGAGCTCTACCCCGGCCTGGCATAATACTGTCATGTTTATGAGCATAATTTCCTTCATCTAACATTTTGGGGATCCAAGAAGAAACTTATTTTTGTTGTTCTCATCACTTGAGTACATTCTCTGCCAGTCACCAAAATATCCATCTTGGTTAAAGCCTTGCTCATTCTCTTTAGACTTTCATCTAAATGAGGGATATTTCTAATTGTTTCAAGAGGGGTTTCCAATTTCTCAATGAAAGTCCCAGCCGGCTGCAGCAAATATACTATGTATCTGTGGTAAACAGCTTCCACAGGTAAGTTTTCCTGGCACATGGGCTTCAACAGCCTTTGCCTGAGAGGCCTCTTCTTTTTTAGCACTGCTTCTAGATGAGTATTCATGCTCTGCAGGGTACGAAACTTCTGAGCCAAATAGGAAAGATGAACAACATCTCGTTTCTTTTTCTAGTTCCAGAAGTTCGGTTTCCATGTTTTTCTGGTAGATTTCAACTTCAATATTTGTGGTCTGCTGTGGCCTGGAGAAGTTTACAAAGCAAGGAGCTGTTTTCTTCAATATGTTTAGTATCTCCTGAGTGACCATCCCTGAAGCCACAAGGCAGCCCAGGAATAGCACAGTAGCGTTGGGCTCTGTTGCGAAGTCCCAGGGGTTAGCAGCAGCCATGCTCTAGCCCGCCTCCCCCTTCACAATCTTACATTTAACTTTTTTCTAACTTTCTCACATTCACAATACAAATTTACCACTTGAAAATTACTTAAATGGCCATTAACCTAGGATTGATTAAATAAATTATGGTATATGCACACATGGTGATTATGTTAACAGGAAAAAAATATTGCCAAGTATGGTGGCACAAGCCTGTAATCCTACCACACGGCAGGCTGAGGCAGGAGAATCACCTGAAATTTAAGGCTAGCCTGGGCTGGGCTACACAGTAAGTTAAAGGCCAGTAGGGACTACATAGTGAGATCCTGTCTCAAAAAAAAAAAAAAGACACCCAAGCAAGGTACAGTGGTACATGACTGTAATCCCAGCACTTGTGTAGGGACAGATTAGAAGGGCACTACTGAACGTGGTGGTGCATGCCGATAATCCCAGCACTCAGGAGGCTGAGGCAGGAGGACTGCTGTGCCTAAAAAGTGAGCTCAAGGCCAGCCTGAACTACATAATGAAACTGTGTGTCAAAAAGACCTCCTACCCAAAAAGACAGACACAGGCAGGGAACATAGCACAAGACCTAGACGGTTAACACTGTAAAAATCATCACAACTTATTTGCTGCTGACAACTACAAAATCATCACGTTTATCTGAGGCTGATAATTGTAAAACTGTCACAAGCTTATCTGCATGCTATGTGCTTGAGAAAGGTACTCCTTGTGAAAGTGTTACTTGCATTTACTGCATGCTTAAGAAATCCCCAACTGACCTTGTCCCCGTCCCAGAAACAAAGACTGGGACCCTGAATGGTCTACACCATACCAATCAGCAGTTATTATTTAGGAACCAGTTTACCCCTATAAGTATGCACTCACCTAAAACTCACTGGGAATCCCGCTGGGGACCCCCTACCATGCAGTACACTCTGCTGTTAAGATAGCTTTTCTTTCAGTGTGGAGATTCCTCAAAAAACTAGGATTAGAGATCCCATTCAACCCAGCCATTTCCATTCTGGGTGTCTTCCCAGAAGAATTAAAAACAGCACACCACAGTGATATATGTGCACCCATATTTGTAGCAGCACAATTTGTCATATCTAGATCTTGGAAACAACCCAAATGCCCATCAACTAAGAAATGGATATAAAAGATCTGGTCTTTGTATATAATGGAATACTACTCAACCATAAAAAAGATCAACTGGAGCCTTTTAAAGGTAAATGGATGCAACTCAAGACAATACTCACAAGAGTAAAATAAGATCTAAAACGTACAATAGATATTGTGAAATGGGAAGAAACTGTTCAAAAGGAAAGAGAAACTGGGGCAGGGGAAAGTAGAAAAGAAATAAGGGAAAAGCAAAACAAAGAAAAGAAAGCAAGCAAGCAAGCAAGAAAGAAAAGAAGAAAGAAAGAAAATAAATTTTAAAATATATGTATATATACACACATACACACAAGATAGGTAAGATAGTTATACTACTAATTTACCTTAATTCACTGAAAAGAAAGGTTTGTGCTAATATTGGACAATTAAATGCCTACATTTTGTACTCTGAGTAACTGATTTAAAGATAATATGGAATATATTAACCATTGTTACTCTATTATCTTGTTTTGAAATTTTATTTTTTTCTCTTTAAAATATCACTGCATTTTTTTTGCTTTAAAATAAAATATTTTAAAAACATAGCTTTTATTCTGCTTACTCTGCATTTGCCTCACTTTACATAAACTTTCAGGGCCGGGGAGATAGCTCAGTGGCACAGCATCTGCCCAGCAAGTGTGAGGTCCTCAGTTCGATTCCCAGTACCCAAAATAAACAAACTTTTGCTTTGCACCTTATCAGTCTTCCCATCCCCATTTTCCAGTAAGAGCCCCATTTCCTTTTTCTTCACAGGAATGAGGGCACGGATCCAAAGAGATGGGGGGTTCGTTACCGGGACCCTACCTCACCCCCCAGAGACCCAATGCCAGACACCACACCTGCGCAGCTGAGGCAGGAGGCTCGCAAGTTAAAGGCCAGCCTCGGTTACACACTGAGACACTGTCTCAAACAATCCAAAAAATATTAAAAATGAAAGACATCCAGAATTCACCCACTTTTCGCTACCTCCATGGCCACCATCTCTTATCTGGGTCACTGCAGTATCTCCGAAAGTCCACCTCCACACAGCAGCCACTGTGATCCTGTGAAAAACTGAACTGTCCCTTATCTTCTCAAAACCCTCCCCTGGCTCCCCATTTCACTTAGAGAAGATGCCAAGATGCAGGCGCCCACAGAGCCCAGGGTAATTTGACCTTCTGTTCCCAGGACTTCACGTCCTACTACTCTGCTCGTTTGCTCCCTACAGTGGCTGAGCCCTCCCAGCACCCTTTACTGTGCAAGGCATGTTCCTACTTCACTCTTTCCTCTGCCTGAAAAATGCTTCTCCCATGTACCCACTAACTCACACTCTCACCTTCAGTTCTACCCAGCTCTCACCTCTGTGAAGCTTACCCTGTCTCATTGAATGTTTAAAACACAACCTGCTCTCCCTTTTTGCCACCCGCCCCTACTTGTGCTCCTAATTCCTCTTTACCCTTTCTGTCTTTTTCCCAAAGAAAGTATTATCTTTTTTCATATAATTTACTTATTTACTATGCTTACTATTTTTTTCTGTATCTCCACTACTAGACTGTAAATTACAAGAGGGCACAGATCTTCCATGGCTTCAAATATTTATAGATACAACAGAAAAGTGCTAGGTACAGTAAACATTTAAATGCTCAGTGAGGTAAAAGAACATAAACAAGCCTTTCTACTTAGGGAATATTTAAATAGAGACCGGAAGGAAGAAGGGAAGAAACAAACACTGCAAAGAAAACTGCTCAGGTCAAAAAAGAGCAGGGTAGGTACTTGCTTGATGGCTTCAAGAAACAAGAACAACTGGAGCAGAGCAGTGGCAAGAGAAGGGAGAGCGGCCAGGGAAATCATGAGAGGCAGATCAGGGTGCAGTCAACAGCCCACAGGGCAGCTCTGGCTATACATGAAGGAGATGACAGGGAAGAAGCCACTAGAAACTTCTGAAGAAAACAATATGGCCAGACTTAGATACATTGCTCTTAAATGTATAGGTAAAAATGGACTTAAAAGCACATTCCATTGAACAATCAAGAAATGACTAATTCTAACATTAAACTCTAATGCCATCTAAAAAAAAAAAAGGAAAAGAAATAATACTCCACAATTAACTTTATGGGCTAGTAAAAACTGTGAGACTAACAATACTAATAAAATAAACAAACCTAGTTTAAGGAAAAACTACACAAAATCTGCAGACAAATTTCAAGTCCTAAGCAGAATATTGGCAAATCAAATTTAGAAATGTCTGTTAATAATGGTTCACATTTGAGCACTATCTTAAACATTTTCCATAGATTAACTCATTTAATCCACATACCAACCCTACACTGTAAGTATACTGCTATACCCCACCTATTTTACAGATGAAAAACTAAAGGACAGAAAGGCTAAGTAATTTGCCAAAGTCCACAGAAAGTGGAGATTCTCGATTTTTAAAATTTTAATGTAATGCAAGTAGATGTTAACAAAGCAAGTATTTAAAAGCACTCTTCTTACTTCTACAAAAAAAATAAAATTTCATACTATAACTAGTGCAAAACAATAGTTAATACACTGTGTATCTTAATCTTAAAAGAATGAGCAAAATTTTACTCAGAGTACAAGTCATAGACAAAAGGACTCTCCTACAATGGAATAGACAATTTGAAGAACTATTTGGACTTCTCCCTATTCCCTATTTATCTATATTCTATTTTGCTCTTTATTTATATATAAATAAATTTTGACAGGGCCGGGGATATAGCTCAGCGGCACAGCGCCTGCCTGGCAAATACAAGGTCGTGAGTTCAATTCCCAGTACCAAAAAAACCCCAAACAAACAAACAAAACTTGAGTTTCTCATATTGGGCATCCCAAGCACTGCTCACTCTGCTAATGTGACGCAGAATGAAGATGCTGTCTCTGTGCTGATGAAGCTGAAACTGCAGAAGGCTTCAGAACGATGGCAGCCGGACACTGAGGAAGAGCACGAAGACTCCAGCGGGCACGTTGCAAATAAGAAAACATGAAGCTCTGCAAAGACAAGGGCTGCTGTAGTGTTCAGGGATGTACTGCGGCATCTAGGATTGCTCAGGCTTCCCTGAGGTCTTCTTTTTCTGTTTCTCCCAACCAAACATTCTTAAAAGACTGCTATGTGGTCTCACAGTCCAGCATGTGTCTGGGAGAAACAAGGCAAGTTGGCACATTGCAGGGTTGAAATGTGTTTATCTTTGTTCTATATTAAAAAAGATTATGTGGGAAAATAAATAAGTGAAACTGCAATATTTAAGCTGTGTCTGACTCATTTCACTGAACATTATGTTCTCAAACTGCATTTCTACGTCTCAAGTTTATCTTTATGGCAGAGTACACTCCACTGTGTATAAATAACGTTTTCTTTGCCCAGTCATCTGTTGGTGGACACACAGTTTCTAAGATCTAGCTATTATAAATTGTATTGCTATAAACACGGGTATGTATGTGTCTTGGTTACTTTTCTCTCCTTGCTGAGACAAAATAGCCAATGCCCAAAATGAAGGAAGGAAAGGTTTATTTAGCTTACAGTTTGTGGAGGTTTCAGTCCATACTTGGCTGGCTCCAAGGCAGAAGATGGCAAAGCAACAAGAGCAAAGCAGGGAGTGGCACAGAAGAGCAAACCTCTTTCCCTCCCTTCTATTTGTAAGCAGGCTACCCCCATCCAGGGAGCATGTAGCCCTCATGTAATTTCCATGCCCTCTTCCTGCACAGGCTCAGGATGATACAAAGTAAGCACCCGGGCTCCCTGCTGAATCACATACTTTATCTTCTAAACTTCTCAAAGTGACACAATGAACAACATCCCAGAAGGGTAAGGCATGTCCTTCTCACCCCAAGTTGCAGAGCTGCTCACTTAGCCGAACCTCTAGACTCCCCAAGTTGACACAATGTATCAATTGTATCTGTATGCTTATTTGTAACATTATTACTTTAACTCTTTGGGAAAGATACCTAGAAGATGGTTGGGTCAAATGGAATTTCTAGTTTTAGTTTTTTGAGGACTTTCCGCATTGATTTCCATAGTGGTTGTACTAGTTTACATTACTACCAACAATGTAGAGTTCCTTTTTCCCTGCATCACCAGCATTTGTTATCATTTGATTTATTTGATATAAGCCATTCTTTCTGGGGTAAGATGGTATCTCAATGTAGCTTTAATTTGCATTTCTCTAATGGACAGCAATGTTGAACATTTTTACATATATTTATTGACCATTTGTATTTCTTCTCTGAGAAGTACTGATTCATTTTGGTTGCCTATTTTTCTGACTAGGTCTTTTTTATTTTGAAGAGTCTCATTTTTTTCAGTTCTTTATATATTCTAGATATTAGACCTCTGTTCAAGGGATAGCTGGCAAAATTTTTTTCCCATTTTATAGGTTGTCTCTTCACTCTGTTGGTTGTTTCTTTTGCTGTGCAGAAGCCTTTTAATTTGATATAATCACATTTGTTGATTCTCAGTATACAATGTTTCTTGTGCCATTGTGGTTCTGTTCAGAAAGTCCCTTTCTATGTCTTTCTTCAAGAGCTTTACCTATTTTATCTTCCAGCAGATTAAGTTTGCTGTTTTAACATTTACATCTTTGATCCATTTTGATTTTAGTTTAGTATATGGTGAGATATATGGGTCTAGACTCAATCTTCTGCATGTAAATATCTAGTTTTCCCAGCACCATTTATTAAAGAAGCTATCTTAAACCAGGCGTGATGGTGCACACCTGTAATCCCAGCACTCAGGAGGCTGAGGCAGGAAGATTGTTGCAAGTTTGAAACCAGCCTGGGGTACAAGTTCGAGACCAGCCTAGGCTACAAGGCCAGCCTGAACTGCATAGTGAGACACTGTCTCAAAAAGACAAAAATAAGTACATAAATAAATAAATAAAGAGGCTATCTTTTGTTTAGTGTATGTTTTTGGCTCCTTGTGTTAAAGATCCAATAGCTGAATAAGGCTGGGGTTTTTTCTGTTTCCTCTATTCTGTTCCATTGGTCCACAAGCCTATTTTTGTGCCAGTACCACAATGTTTTTGTTTTTTGGGGTTTTTTTTGGGAGGGGAAAAGGTGCCAGAAATCAAACTCAGGACCTCAAGCTTGCCAGGCAGGCATTGCACCACTATGCTAAATCCCCAGCCCCACTCCATGCTGTTTTAATTACAGCGGCTTTGTAGTACAACTTCAGATCTGGGGCTGTGATGCCTCCTGCTTTGTTCTAGTTGCCCCGAACTGCTTTAGCTATTCTGGTCTTTTCTGGTTCCATATCAACTTTCGATGGTTTCCTTTAGATCTGTGAGAAATGATGTTGGTATTTTGACTGGGACTGTGTTAAATCTACATATCAGTTTTGGAAGTATAGCAATATTAACTATATTGGTCCTGACTACTTGGGAACAAAAGATATCTTTCCATTTTCAATGTCCTCTTCAATTTCCTTTTCCAGAGTGATGCAATTTTCTTCATACTCTCAGTCCCTTAAGTTAATTCCTACATATCTAATTTTTCTTGATACTATTGTAAATGGGATTGTTTTCTTAATTTCTTTGTCAATGATTTTTTCCTAATTTCATTATTACTGTATAGAAATGCTACTGATTGTTTATTTTGTATCCTGCTACATTGCTGAATATGTTTATTAATTCTAGAAGTCTTTTGGTGGAATGTTTTGGGTCTTGAAATAATGTCATTTGCATATAATGATACTTTGACTTCTTCCTTTCTTATACATATCCCTTTTATTTCTTTCTCTTGTCTTATTGTTCTGGCCAATGTTTCTCGGACTATGTTGAACAGCAATGGTGAGAGTAAACATCTTTGTCTTGTTTCTGATTTTACAGGGAAAGTTTTTAGTCTTTCTTCATGTAATATGATGTTGGCAGTAGGTTGGTCATCAATGACTTTTATCAGACTGCCGTAAGGTCCTTCTATACCTATTCTCTTCAGGCTTTTTATCAGGAATAGATGCTGGATTTTATCAAAAGCTTTTTCCTGTGTTTATTGAGATGGTTTTCATCCTTGCTTCTGTTTACAAGAGGAATTATATTTATTGATTTGTGTATGTTGAACCATCCTTGCATCCCTGGGATGAAGTCTACTTAGTCATAGGGTACAATCTTTTTGATGATTTGTCACATTCTGTTTGCTAGTATCTCATTAAGAATAGCTGTATCTATCTATGTTCATTAGAGAAACTGGCCTGTCACTCTTTTGCTTTTTATTGTCTGGTTTGGGGACCAGAGTAATACTAGCTTCCAAGAATAATTTTGGAATTACTCCTTCCCTCTCCATTTCATTAAAGAGTTTGAGGAATACTGGTTTTAGGTCTTCTTTGAAGTTCTTGTAGAACTCAGCTGTTGACATATAATAGTATCTACATTCCAAAAGAGAAATAGGGGCACAGAAAGAATGGGGCAAAGAAAGACAAAACCCAGCAAGACAAACATTAAATCCCATAGTTCCATGTAGAGCACCAAAGGCCAAAAGTGGTAAGATGCAAGCTCCAAAGAGCTTGGGCAGCCCTGCTCCTACCAGAGCAGGCTCCACTCACTGCCTACAGTCATCCTCAGCAGTTGTTCCACATTGCTGGCTTTTCCAGTTTACTGGGTCTCCAGTCTACACTAAGCTTCATGCTCATAGCTTTACATACCACCCTCTCAGATGCACACTGCCTGGCCTCCCAGGCCTTCTTCTGACATCTGGATGGAAGCCTCCCTGATCCTACCACTCCTGCGTTCTACACACCTATAAAAGAGCACACATTATGTCAAGATCTGTTGCCATCTTGAGCAGTAACCAGGTCCCCTTTAATCATGGCCACAGCAGCCTCTGAAAGCCTAGACAGCTGAGGACTGTCAAGTCCTCAGACAAATCCCTAGCTAGCTCTTTTCAAGTGGTGTGTCCTTGGGCTCTCTTATCAAAGCAAATTCTTTCACTTCAGCTTGCAACAAGTAGTGTCTTGCTGGTTCCTGAGATGCCAACAAGGCCTCCTTTCTGCTGTCCTGATGCAAAGTATTTGGCTTAGTTTTTCAGCAACCACACTATCCTCCACTAAAACTTTGTAGGTCCATCCTTTCTGGGGAAACTGAAAACAAAGTTCCTCTACCAGATTAATTAGTCTTCCACTCTTAGTCTCCCACAAAGTCTCAGGACATGAGCAAAATGCAGACAAATTTTCTATTACAGCTTAACACACATGGGCTGGAGTCCAACTGCCAATGGAGTCCTTATTCCCAATTGAAACCTCCTAAGTCTGATCTTTACTGTCTGCCTTTTTATCAGTATTCTGGTCTTCTAAGCTCTGACCTGATCGCCCATCAAGTTCACCTTACAACTATTTAAAGCTGCTTCTCCAGCCAGCATTGCCAAACCTTTCTAAACTCCTTGCATGAATCAGTTCCAAACACTTGTAAACCACATGGTTGGGCAGCTTCACAATGATGACCCCACTCACATCACCAAAATCTGTCTTAGTTACTTTCCTGTTGCTGAGATAAAATATCCAACATCTGCAATTTAAAGGGGATGATTATTTTGCTCATATTTCAGAAGTTTCAGTTCCTGCAGCATAGTAGAGTCTGGGCAGAGGAAAGCTGCTCATATCATGGCTGCTCAAAAGCAAAGAGAGAATGGAGGAGTCAGAGAGGAAGATATACCCTTCTAGGTTGTGCCCCCAGCTACTTGCCTCCCCCTAACCAAGATCCAAATTCTAAAATCAAGTCAGCTACATTGCCTGCATGGTCCAATCCTCCTTCAAAAGCCCCACTTAGGAGTGCATGAAGCTCTTCGGGGACAACCAAATATAAACTACAACACCTAGCAATATATACATACACACACACAAAGGCTGTACAATCATCATCAGTACCTAATTCCAAAATGTCTTCATCATCGCCTAAGAAATCCCATACCCACTGGCAATCACTCCCGACTCCCACACAACCACTTGTCTCTAATATATACATGATTCTAACAAAGTTTACAAATACTCTTAACTATGATCTTACTATTCCTTAAAGCCAAATTTTTGAGCTGGGCATGGTGGTGCACACCTGTAATCCCAGCAATCTGGAGGCTGAGGCAGGAGGATTACTGCAAGTTTGAGATCAGCCTGGACTACAAAGTGAGTTCAAGACCAGTCTAAATAGCATAGTGAGACCCTGTCTCAAAAACACCCAAGAGAAAAGCCAAAGTTTTGGCTTCTAAAAGTAGGAGTGGGAGAATTCTTACATTATCATAGCTCAGCCAGGCGTGGTTGCACATGCCTGTACCTCCAGCACTTGGGAGGTTGAGGCAGGAGGATTATTGCAAGTTTGAGATCAGTCTGGACTACAAAGTGAGCTCAAGGCCAGCCTGAACTGCATAGTGAGACCCTGTCTCAAAAAGAAAAGAAAAGAAAAGAAAAAGCATTATTATAGCTCAATAGGAAGATGTGATTTAACACAGTAAATAAGGTGTTATTTTTGGATACAAATGAAAATTCCTAGCAATAAAACGATCTTACATGTTTACTTACCTAATTTGGGGGTCAACCTAAAATACAGAATACTTTCTGTTTCATTTGGTTTTGTTAAGTTTTTTTAATTAAAGAAGTGTAATGTATAATTGCACATAAAAGTGCACATCTTGATATATTTTCAAAGCCCAAATGCATTAGTGTACCCAGCACTCAGATCAAGAAACAAGCTTTCCACACCTCCTTCTTAAACCACTCCCAAATGATAGCTACTATTTTCTTACTTGTGATGCTAAATTATTTTCTCCTGTTTTGTAAATAGAAGTATGCAGGACAGAAAACTTTTACATTGACGTTTCATGCCTTACAATACTCACCACAATCTTCTTGTACAAAGCCATAACATTATCATCATCAAATGGTAGAAAGCCACACATAAGAACATACAAGAGTATGCCCATGCTCCAAACATCTGCCTGAGAGGGAGACAAAAAAAATCATTTAAAAAATTAAGAATAACAGTTCACTAAGTAGAACCACAGACTCGTCACAAAACTGGAATAGAGTTCAGAGAACATCCTATTCAACACATACACACACACACATACACAAAGGTTGTACAATCATAATAGGTACCTAATTCCACAATATTTTTTCTTTTTCTTTTCTTCTGTCTTTTTGAGACGGGGTCTCACTCTGCAGTTCAGGCAGTTGAGGCTGGCAATGAGCTCACTTTGCCCAGGCTGGTCTCGAACTCACAATGATCCTCCTGCCTCGGCCTCCCAAATGCTGGGATTACAAGTGTGCGCCACTATGCCTGGCCCAAAATGTTTTCATCATGGCCAAAGAAATCCCATACCCACTGGCAATCACTCCTCACTCTCACGGAACCACTTGTCTCAAATATAAACATGATTTTAACAATGCTTACATATATTCTTAACTCACAGTAAGTTAAGTACTCCTAACTCACTCTACAGATAGACAAGGAATTTTAAGCCCAGAAAGTAAAGTTTGTCCAAAATCACCCAGTCAATGGCAGGTCACCCAGGAAGGCTCTGTGCCATCTAGTTCAGCACACTCTCCTCTAGCTGCATGCTAAAGCTTAATAGAAAATTTCCAGTTGGCTAGGTGGGACTGGGTACAATAAGGAGACGGAGCCCAGTATCTGATTATAAAGACAAGGCTACAGGGCTACTGAGGGTTTAGGTTACAAATGAGGATGATGTAAACAGGCATGGGGATGTCAAAATGAGTCTGAAAATTTCCTGATAATCTGCAAATGTGACTAAGGTGCATTGTAAAATTTTCTCTGTGTAGAGAAATCTTAATAAAATTCAACGATAGACTTTTCAGGCTAGAAAACAGCCTACCAAAGAGCCCCCGGAATCCTCTAGGGCCTCAGTATACTATTCCTCAGACCCACAGTGTGTCTGCGGGTGCTGGTCTGAAGCCCGGACATCTCCAGGAACCCTGGTGAGCAGCCACTGAGCCTCCATGACCAGCATGCGAGGCAGGTGGAGCCTCAGGCACCCTCTGGGGCCTTGGTGGCTACTCCTCAGACCCCTAGTGTGTCTCCGGGAGCTGGGCTAAATTCCGGACATTTTTAGGAACCCCAGTGAGCTGCTCTCGCACCTCCTCCACTAGTGTGTGAGGCACAGGGAGCCCTACACAACTTCTGAGGCTTCAGTGGTCACTCCCAGAACAATCTGCAACCCGCTGGGAGCCCAGCTAAAATGCAGAGAGAGAGTCAGCGGCCTCAGGGGGTCCACCTTCACCCATGCCCTGCCAGTGTGGGAAGCAGGCTTGGTCCTGGGCAGTATCTGAAACCTTGGTAACCATGACCTGCATCCCCCCAATCTTGTGGAAGCTGGGCTGAACCCCAGACAGCTTCAGGAACTCCAGGGAGCCTCCCCGCCCCTCTCCCACACACCTGGGAGCCAACTGAATGCAAGAAAGTTTCGAGAGCAGGTGGGACCCGCACCTTGCCACCACTCAACAGCACAGGAGCTGCACTGAGCACTAGGGATCTTCAGATACTTGCCCTGCCACTCACACACAATTGGGAGAGTGAGGATGTGATCTCAACACAAACTATGAAGTCAAGAAGAGCTTGCAGTGAAGTATTTTAGGTACTGAAAGAAAACAACTTCTAACCCAGACTGATGTACCCTGCAAAACTATCCTTCAAATTTAATGGAGAAATAAAATATTTTCATGATAAAGAACAACTGAAGAAATTCATGAATGCCAAACCAATCCTACAAAGAATACTAAGAGATATTCTAGAAAGAGATAAAATAGACCACAATTCAAGAACAAAAACAGAAAGGAACCACCAAGCAGAGCAAGCAATTAAACAGAGAAAAAACAGGTACTAACAACAGGAAAATAACATGACAAAGATAAGCCAATACATATCAGTTATAACCATCAATGTAAACGGTCTCAATGCAACAACCAAAAGAAGCAGACTAGCCAGAGTGGATCAAGAAACAAAACCCAACAATATGCTGAATACAAGAAGTACATTTAACTTAAAAGGAAATTCATAGACTGAAAATTAAAGGATGGAAAGCAAATCTCCATGCAACAGGAACCCAGAAAAAAGTGGGTGTAGCTATACTGTTTGCAGACAATGTGGACTTCAAACCAAGAACAATCAAAAGAGATAAAGTAAGTCATTACATAATTGTGAGGGGAAAATTTCAAGATGAAGAGATAACAATCATAACTATTATGCACCAAACACAGGAGCACCCAAGTACATAAGAAAAATTTTAACCAACATGAAAAATGAAATAAGCACCAACACAATCATAACAGGGGACTTTAACACCCTACTGTCACAAAGAGACAGATGAACTAGACAAAAAAAATCAGCAAAGAAATAACAGAACTTAACCAAACTTATGAACAGATGGACTTAATAGACCTTTACAGACTGTTCCATACAACAGCATCAGAATACACATTCTTCTCAGCTGCACATGGGATGTTCTAAAACAGACCACATGCTAGCACACAGAACATGTTTAAGGTAAAGGAACTGAAATTATCCCATGTACACTATTGGACCATAGTGCAAGGAAACTGGAAATTAATGACAAAAGAAATCACAAAAACTCCATAAAGACTTGGAAGTTAATAACATCCTCCTGAACAAACAATGGGTCACAGATGAAATCAAAGAAGAAATTAAACACTACTGACATTCCAATGAAAATGCAGATACAACTTACAGGAACCTGTGGGATGCAATGAAAGCAGTCCTCAGAGAGAAATTTACAGTGGGAAATTCTCACCTCAGGAAAACAGAAGGAGCACAAATAAACAATCTTATGCTACACCTTAAGCTCCTGGACAAAAAAAGAGCAAGTCAAACCCAGAGCCCAAAAAAGACAGAAAATTATAAAGCTCAGGGCAGAAATTAATGCAATGGAGACTAAAAAAATAATACAAAGATTTAATGAATCAGCGTTGGTTCTTTGAAAGAATAAATAAAACAGATAAACCCTTAACCAACCTTATCAAACAAGGAAAGAAAAAACTAAAATACATGCAATAAGGAATGAAAGAGGTGAAATCACTACAGATCTTGTAGAAATTCAGAAGATCATCAATACCTGCTTTGAAAAACTTTACTCTCATAGGATGGACAACACAGAGGAAATGGACAGATTTCTAGATACATATGAATTACCAGAGCTGAATGAACATATAAAAATCCTGAATAACTCAATATCAACCAGTGAAATTAAGAATGTAATAAAAAACTTGCCAATCAAGAAAAGCCCAGGTCCTGATGGATTCACTGCTGAATTCTACAAGAACTTTAGAGATTTAACACCAATTCTACTCAAAGTATTTAATAAAATTGAAAGGGAAGGAATTCTCCCCAACTCAAACCTGGAGGTAAGTATTATCCTGATACCAAACCAGAGAAGAAAACTTTAGGCCAATCTCCCTGATACCAACCAAAAAAGAAAACTTTAGGCCAATCTCCCTAATGAATATAGATGCAAAAATTCTGAATAAAATACTAGCAAACGGAATACAACAAATCATCAAAAAGATTATACACAATGATCAAGTAGGATTCATCCCAGGAACCCAGGGTGGTTCAATATATGCAAATCAATTAATGTAATACACCATGTCAATAGAGCCAAAGACAAAAATCACATGATCATCCCACTGATGCAGAAAAAGCCTCTGATAAACTCCAACACTCATTCATGATAAAAATCCTACAGAAAATAGGAACAGATGGCCTTTACCTGAAGCTGATCAAAGCCATCTATATTAAACCAACAGCTAACATCATACTAAATGGTCAGAAATTGAAAGCTTTCACTTTAAAATCAGGAACAAGACAAGGATGTCCACTGTTACCACTCCTATTCAATATAGTTCTGGAAATATTAGCTAGAGCAATTAGACAAGAGAGAGAAATAAAAGGAACAAGGATAGGACAGGAAGATGTGAAATTATCATTATTCACAGATGACATGATATTCTATACAGAAGACCCCAAAAACTCCACCAAAAGACTTATGGATTTAATAACCAAATTCAGTAGCGTAGCTGGATACAAAGCTAACACTCAAAAATCAATAGCATTCCTATATACAAGCAAGAAATAGACTGAGAAATTGGGGAAGCCACACCTTTCATAATACATCTAAAAAGATGAAATACTTAGGAATCAATCTAAAACAAGAAGTCAAAGATCTATACAGTGAAAACTATAATGCTCTGAAAAAAGAGATCAAAGAGGATATCAGAAAATGGAAAGATACTCCTTGCTCATGGATAGGAAGAACTAACATTGTGAAAATGGCCATACTCCCAAAATTGTTGTACAGATTCAATGCAATCCCAATTAAAATACAATTAGTATAGGGAAAACAATCTTAAAGTTCATCTGGAACCAGAAGAGGCCTAGAATAGCAAAAGCCATCCTGGGTAACGAAGAAAAGACAAGAGGCATCACAATTCCTGACTTCAAATTATATTATAAAGCTACTATGATAAAAGTCTGCATAGTACTGGCAAAAAATAGATCTGAAGACCAGTGGAACAGATTAGAAGATACAGACACAACTACAAACACACTCAATCACCTTATCTTTGACAAAGTGGCCAAATAC
>NW_004955419.1:29790177-29798967 GCF_000276665.1 Chinchilla lanigera
ATTCCTCACAAAACTAGGATTGGAAGTCCCACTTAACCCAGCTATCCCCCTTCTGGGTATTTTCCCAGAAGAATTAAAAACATCATACCACAGCGATATATGTGCACCCATATTTGTAGCAGCACAATTTGTTATAGCTGTCTTGGAAACAACTCAAATGCCCATCAACTGATGAATGATGTGGTATTTTTATACAATGGAGTATTACTCAGCTATAAAAAAAGATAAACTCGAGGCTTTTGTAGGTAAATGGATGCAACTACAGGTCATACTCGTAAGTGAAATAAATTGGACCCACATGTGTAAACATCATATTGTCTCCCTGGCACAGGAACCGTAAAGATAAGTAAAACTCAAAACGTACAATAGATGATTATAAAGGGAAAGAAATTGCTCAAAGGAAGGAACAACTGAGATGAGGGAAAGAAGAAAAAAGGAAGAAGGTATATACATATGTGAATAGTTGGGAAACTGTACTGCTGATGTCTGATGGTATACTGAAAGAACAGTTAATGCTTAAAATGTTTTATGTTCTGACCAAGTTTGCATGCTTATATCTGGTAATCTGAGCAACTGATTTGAAGGCAACAATATGCAATGCAACTACCATGGTGAATTGCTACCATCTTGTCTAGTGAAACCCTACTATCTCTACTGTTTTCCCTAATAATTATTTTCTGATTCTCTTTAATGGTTTGAACAATCTTCCATTCTTACATCTGGTAATCTGAAGATAACAATATATAATAACAACCACTGTTAATTCGTATCACTTTGACTTGAAACCCTATGTTTAAATGTTCTTGTTTTGGTTCATTTATGTTTACGATGCTGGTCTGCTGTTATTGTTCTTTTTTTCTTCTTTTTTTCTTCTTTTTTTCATTTGCTACTCTCTTTTAAAATTAAAAAAAAAAAGAAAGAAAGAAATTAGCCTGCCAGTGCAAATAAATCTACAAATCTCAAAATCCAGAAAGAAGTTTAAACTTTATATGAATTATCCACATGTCCCATGAGTCCTAAGCAGTAACTATTTATTCAAGTTGCATCTGGCCTTAGTCAATAATGGCATCACTGCTGGATGTCATAGCTCCTGCCCTCATTTAATCCTTAAGAAAATTTTAAAAGCTAATGTTAGCAATTTTTTTTGAAGGAAAAAGAAAAAAGAGGGTAACAGTTAACTTGGACAACATCACACATCTAGATATTACCTATACTAGGTAAGCCAGGTAATTCATTCTTGTCTATTGAATCACATCAAATTACTAGAAAGTATTATTATGCCCCAGATGAACAATTCACTTTTCAAACTGACACTTGATTTTTGTTTCACGTTGTAAGAAGTCAGAAATTAACCATTTATACTACAGATATGTCATATTTAATCTACAAATTGAAGCATGATGGCAGGGCATTCATGATCAAGATGCTAAATTCCAAGTAGAGGGCATGGTGGTGCAGGCCTGTAATCCCAGCACTTAGAAATCTCTGGCAGGAGAAGTGCCACAAATTCAAGGACAGCGTGAACTACACAGTGAATTCAAGGCCAGCCTGAACTACATAGCAAGGCCTTGCCTCAAAAACCAAACAAATAGAGCCAGGCATGTAGCTCAGTAGCATAAGTGCTTGCCTAGCAAGCCTGAGGTCATGAGTTTGATTTGTGGTACATAAAAAAAAAAAGACGAAAAACCAAACAAATAAACTCAAAGTAGAGCTGCAGAAGGAAATGAGCTAACATGGCCTTGTCAAATACTGTAAGAGGTCAACAGAAATATGCCTATGCTAACTTAAAAATTAAAAAAAATAAATTGAGTGTGGTGGCACATGCCTGTAATCCCAGCATCCTGGGAGATTTAGGTAGGACTATAAATTCAAGCCTAGCCAGGGTGAGACCCTGTCTCAAAACACAAAATAACAAAGGGCTGGAGATATAACTCAGTTCAAAGGTCATTAGTTCAATCCCCAATACTAGGGCAGAAAAAAGCTGAGGAAAATAAAAGCAAAATCCCCACAGAAATCTGTCAAAGCCTATTTGAGACAGGAAAGCAAAAAAAGACTACTCTTTAGTTAATTCATCATAGCACTTTACTTAGCCAGGCATGGTAACTCATGCCTGTAATCCCAGCACTTGGGAAGCTGATGCAGGAGGACTGCTGTGAGTTTGAGGACAGCCTGGACTACATAGTGAACTCAAAGCTAGCTTAAACTACATAGCAAGACCCTGTCTCAAAAAAAATTTTTCACTTTACTATTTCAAATTAGATATGAGAATAAATTAATCAACCAAAATCACAAGCCAAAACAAATGCAAGTAAATATATTAGCTACCAACTGCCAAGTATAACAAAAATAACTTGGGGAAGAGGGGCTTGAAATTACTTCCTGTGAGAAATTACTGAAGAAATCAGAAGTATTATCATGGAACATGTCCTTACAACAGGATCTGCACGATAAGCATCAGTATGACCTAAACTGCTGATTTTAAGTGGAGGTTCTTAAAGTCCTATCTTGAAAAACAAAACCAAAATCTCTGAGGGCACAGCTCTGTACCCCAGATCTTTCAACAAGAGCCCCAGGTGATTCCTTGGTACACTGTCCTTAAAACATTGCTTAGCATGATGGAAAACAAACTAATATGGTCAAGAAATAAGACTACACAGGAAAAATGCAAGATACATTCAGACCAGCAGGACCTTTTCGCCAGCCCTCTAGGACTCTCCTGACGCACATGATCATCACTCCCAGGAGACCACATGAACAGTAGAAAGAGCCCTCCACTCAGTTCAAATATTAACCAGTAATCATCCCGTGCGACCCTGCAAAGGCACCTACTTTCTTCTTCTTCTTTTTTTTTTTTGGTCTTTTTCTGAAACAAGGTCTCGCTATGCAGTTCAGTCTGGCCTTGAGCTCACTTTGTAGCCCAGGCTGGTCTCGAACTCCCAATGATCCTCCTGCCTCAGCCTCCCGAGTGCTGGGCCTACAGGTGTGTGCCATCACATCTGGCTAGGAACCTACTTTCTGAACTTGCGTTTCTTCTTTGCTTTATGGTATCAATAATAGTATCCTCTATTGCCCGAAGGACTTTTATGTGGCTTTAGTTAAAATGATGAAAGGTATTTAGCATGTGAAACTCTTGTGCACTACTGATCAGACTACAAGGTGGTATAACCAGTATGTAAGACAATATGGAAGTTCCTCAAAAACAGAATTACCACATGATCCAGCAACTCCCCTTCTGGCTATATACATCTTATATAGTACTTAGTTAAATATAAAACTGAAAGCAGGATCTCAAAGAGATATTCATATACCTATGTTCCCAGTAATATTACTCACAATAGACAAACAGTAGAAGCAACCCAACTGTCCCCGAGTGCTGGGACTACAGGTGTGTGCCATCATGAGTGCTGAATCAACAAAATATGGTATATACATATTATTCAGCCCATAAAGGAAGGAAATTCTGAGACCTGTTACAACATGGATGAACTCTGAGGACATTTTGCTAAATGAAATAAGCTAGTTACAAAATGACGAATATTCTAAGATTCTATTTATAGGAGATCTATAAAATACTCAAATTCATAGACAGCCAAGCATGAAAGGCACACAGCTATAATCCCAGCATTCAGGAGGCTGAGGCAAGAGGGTTAGTTTAAAGATAGCCTGGACTATCTAGCAAAACCTTTAACAAAACAAAATTTCGCAGACACAAAGCTGAGTGCAGTGGCACATGCCTATAATCCCAGTACTCAGGAGGCTGAGGCAGGAAGACTACAGGAATTTGATGCCAACCTGGTCTACATAGTGAGTTCGAGGTCAGCCTCAATTACCGAGTGAAACACTGTCTCAAAAAACAAAACCAAAAATTTCACAGACACAAAGTAGAAGGACAACTGCCAGGAGAGTGAACAGGTAGGAATGGGGAGTTACTATTTAATGGGTATAGAGTTTCCACTCTGCAAGATGAAAAACATGTGGAGATTTGTTGCACAACCACATAAATGTACTTAACACTACTGAACTGTACACTTAAAAATGGCTAATATGGTAAATTTTATGTTGTGTGTATATTACCACTATGAAAGATTAGAAGTAGATAGACATGGAGGTACCTACTTATAATCAAAGCATTCTGGAAGTCTGAGGCAAAAGGATCACAAGTTTGAGTCCAGGCTGGACAACTCAGTGGCTTAGTAAGACCATGTCTCAGAATTAAAAACAAAAGGGCAGGGATGATAGGGATCCCTGGGTTTAATCCCCAGTACTAAAAAAGTAGCTTAGGTTGTAGCTCAGTGTTAGAGGGCTGGCATAGCATAGGGTGAGACCCTGGGTTTCTTCCCCATCACCACCACAAAAAAATGAGAATGTCTCATATGGATTCAAGGACAAATGCTCAGTAAAAGTTTATTCCTTTTCCTATGTTGAACTAAGACAGCCACAAAATTACTTCAGTGGTATTTCTGCCAAAAGTGACTAAGAGATGAATCTAATTAAAGAAAGCATTAAACAAATTCAAATTCATAGATATTCTACAAAATAAAATTTAAAATTTTAACAGAGATGTGGTAGTGGACACCTATAATCCCAGCACTTAAGAAGTTGAAAAAGAGGATAATGAATCTGAGACCAACCTAGGCTATACAGTGAATTCAAGGTCAGCCTAGACTTCATGGTGAGACCATGTCTCAAAAAAACAAAGCAAAACAAAAAAATGTTAACCAAGCCCAGTGGTGCACACCTGTAATTCCAATACTTGGGAGGCTGAGGTAGGAAGATGACAAGTATGAGTCCTACTTGAGCAATTTAGCAAGATCCTGTCTCAAAATTTTATTTTTTTAAATTAATTTTATTAGCCAGGTGTGGTGGTACATGCCTGTAATCCCAGCACTTGGGAGGCTGAGGCAGGAGGATCATGCAGGTTGGAGACCAGCCAGGACTACAAAATGAGCTCAAGGCCAGCCTGAACTGGATAGGGAGATCCTGTCTCAAAAAGACCAACAAATAAATAAACAAATAAATAATTTTATTGGTATATTTTAAAAATACATAATGATCATGTTAATCACAGGGAATGTGTACTAAATGTAATGTGTGAGAGTGGTTTAGGTGAAAATAACATCATAAAGGACATCATTGGTACAAGTAACACCAACTAAATTCTAAACTGTGGATTAAATAAATTGTATCAATGTTAAATTCCCAGATTTTGATAACTAGAGTATCATTAGCAAAGTATTTGCTTTTAGGAAAAATATGCAAGTTACATAAGTATTTAGTGATAAAGGGATCTGATGTCTCCAATTTACTTTCAAATGACCCCCCATAGGGAAAAATGTAAACAATTGTAAATCTAAATTTAAAAATCCAGAAGTTTCTTGTTTTGCTGTTTTGCTTTGTTTTGTTTTGTTTTCAGACAACATCTCACCATGTGGTCCAGGATGGCTTCAAACTCACAGGGGAATTCTCCTGCCTCAGTCTCCCAAGTGCTAGATTACATGCATGTGGCACTACACCTGGTTTCCTCATTCCATTTTTGTACTACATTGTAAGTTTGACATTATACCAAAATGAAAAGTCTCCAAAAAAGTTAGTTCCCATCTTTGCATGTGACAAATTAAGTATCCTGATATTTCCCAAAATTTTTCCCACATAACACTATCTCCAAAACATGTTTCAGATAGAAAGTGGGTTCTGTACATAAATAAAATCAGTACCAGCTATACCTGTGATGTTTCCCTCCCAAAGGATCACACTGTGCAGAAGTACGTTAAAGATTTGGAGATGTCTTAAAATAACAAAACTGTTCAACCCAGCGCGTTCTGAGCTTTTTACAACTAATGTGTGGTTTTTTTTTTGACTTTATGACATTGACATCAATAATACTAATACTCAGAGAACAGAAGGCACTGATTAGTTTAAAGTAGTGAGTATAAAGAAGGCAAAGCCCAGGGCTAGGCTGCTAGCCCTGTCAGTCTCTGAGAGCTGGCTGTGGGCAAAGAATGTGTTTTCTCTGTGCTAACTGGTATCTCTGAAATTCTAAGCCCACTACCCTGGTTTTATGCTGTACTCACTAACTGGGCAAAACTATGACACTGTTTACTACAAAAACAAACACAGCAGGAATATATCCCTGTTTCAAATATGTATTGTGTTATTATGTTTATTGCAAGTTATTCATTCTGTCAGCTTAAGAATCTCCCTAGGCAAACACTAAATGCTTTGATTAACAAAATTATGTCTTACTTCATTCTTATACATCCCCATTGCACAATGCCTGACTTACTGCAGGTCACCAGTAAGTGTATGTTGACTATATACCAAATTAATCAATAAATAATTACCTCTGATCCAAGATATGATTTGCCTTGTATTAACTCAGGTGCTGCATAAGCAAGACTCCCACAGCACGTCTGTAGATGGTAATCCTTATTATCCTGCCAGTAAGATAAAAAGGAAACACTTATTAACTATAATCATTAAGAGTATCAAACTTTGATGCCAGGCATGGTAGCACAGGCCTGCAAGCCCAGCATGTGGGAGTCTGAGCCAGGAGGATCACACGACTTTGAGGCCAGTCTGGATTACATAGTGAACTCAAGGCCAGCCTAAACTACATAGTAAGACCCTGTCTCAAAAGAAAAAAGGAACATCAAAGTTTGATAAACACTCTTTGAACACAAAGAGAAGCTAGATAAAAACTATCCCAAATAATGAGAGACCTCCAGCCAACCCAATACTCTATGCATACATGCATGCACGCACCCGTGGTCTCCACTTCCCTGGACTTCCAATACTATTGCAACCATACACAAACAAAGTCTTTTTCCTCTTGGCTCAGTTACATCTGGCTCGTACTCCCCTAGATATTCATTCACATCACAATCTGGCTAGCATAATCCAAGCACATGTCTTCCCACCCTCAAGTCCTCAAGGAGAAAGGATTCTCTGCCAGTTCCTAGCTCCCATATCAAATCTTTACAAGTACAGAAGAGTTTTTTTCTCCTCAGAGGGAAGAAAGCAACACAGTATATACACAGTACCTTTCTAGACTCAGTTATAAGACAAATCACCGGGGCTGGGGATTTAGCTCAGCGGCAAAAGTGCCTGCCTGGCAAGTGCAAGGTCGTGAGTTCGGTTCCCGGTACCAGAGAAAAAAAAAAAAAAAAAAAAAAAAAAAAAAAAAAAAAAAAAAAAAAAAAAAAAAAAAAAAAAAAAAAAAAAGACAAATCACCATCCTTGCTTCCAGATTTAGTAAAATGAGAAATGGTTCATCTTCTCTGCTATCCCACAGAAACACCAAGACTTAAGAAAATGAAGCCACTGCCCAACTCCTGGGTGGAGTCCTCAGATAGCCTTGTAAGACTTGTGAAACTATAACAGTTCATTTACAACTGAAACATACCCAGAAGTCTGAGGCAATCTTCTCCGACACTACCCCCGCTTTCATAAATGGTGACTATATGGATAGCATCCATGGCAGTCATTAAAAAAAAGGCTAAAAGAATCTGTCACAAACATTCCCCACTGTTTTCTCTGGACAGTATGGCTTAAACCAGTTTATTTGTTCAAAGTATGGGATCTTTATAGGTTGGCAGGGTGAGGCACCTGCCTTCTAGTATTTGCTTCCAGACACAAGGTTCCACTGGTAATCTCTGAAGAGTCAATGGAGAAACAGAAAGAAGCATTCAACCAAAGAGACAAAATCTGCTTCTTTTTGCACCTAGATAATTCTGATTGGGGCAGGAAGTATTCATGGGATTACAAAGTATTGAAACAAGCTTGCAATTTCAGCATTCTTAATGAGTGTAAACAAAACTCATTTTAGAGACAACATTATCATTACAGAATTCAAGAGTTAGACTCCAAAGGTAGCCACCCAGGAGATCTACTACAGACAGACCAGGGAAATGCAGTCATTTCAAAGAGAAGTTATAATGGGCAATACCAATGCTTAACTATGGAATGCTACTTAGGGAAATACCCGAGAGTATAAATTTACACGTTTGTATATGGACATTTTCCTTCTTTTATAAGGAAAGACAACTGTTTCCAAAAATGTAACTAATTCTTAGTTATATAACTATTTGCATAACCAAGAACAGATTAACACTAAATTCTCAACACCTGTCTAAATGAACAAAAGCATCATCTAGTGGCAACACAGTCAAACTGCAAGCACACTGATCAATTCAGCATGCACACTGTAATGGTTTTCTTAGATATCAGCACCACAAATTCTCTCACTGCTCACCCATGGGGTCTTCAGCAGGACCAAGCCCTCAACCTGGAATTGGTGGCTCTCAATCTTAGCTACATATCAGAATCATCTAAAAAACTTACTCATACCAAGGGTAAAATTCAACATTCTTCACAAAGGATGCAACCATGCTCAATAAAGACTAAGTGCAAGCCAGGGCAAGAAAACATATTAAGGGTTGCACTTACAAAGAAGTACGTGCATTTTTACTTCCGCACTTACCTTAGGTTTTGCACAGAGACCAAAGTCAATCATCTTTACTTTATGATGTTCATCAAATAAGAAATTCTCCTGAGAAAACAAAAAATATTTTCATAACTATGTTTTGACTTTCTTATGACATATCCCGTCTCCAGCCATTTATAAAAATGAGTTTTAAAAAAAGCCAGTATGGTGGCGCATGCCTGCAATCCCAGCACTCAGGAGGCTGAGGCAGGAGGATTGTTTCAAGTTCAAAACCAGCCTGGGCTACAAAGTGAGCTCAAGGCCAGCCTCAACTGCATAGTGAGACTGTCTCAAAAAGACAAAGAAAA
>NW_004955419.1:29799067-29817826 GCF_000276665.1 Chinchilla lanigera
AAAAAAAAAAAAAAAAAAAAGTCCAAAATAAAAAGCCTAGGTACAACAGAGTAAAAGTCACTAAAAACTAACAAGATGGCAAGAGATTTAAAAGGGGAAAGACAAAAAATAAACAAATATAAATATATATATGGAAAAGACAGTAGACATAGTGGCACATACCTGTAATCCCAGCACTTAGAAGGCTAAAACAGGAAAACCCCGAGTTTGAAGTCAGCCTGGTCTACACAGTGAGTTCAAGACCAGCCAAGACTATACAGTGAGACCTTGTCCAGAAAAGAAAAATTTAAAAAATAAACAAGAAAAATTTTCAATTAAAAATAAATAAGCGGGATATGGTGGCTCACATCCATAATCCCAGCACTCAGGAGACTGAGGCAGGAGGATCACCGTGAGTTTGAGGCCAGACTGACCTATACAGCAAAACCCTGTCTCAAAATAAGTAGAAATAGATAGCAGAAATGTTGATAACTATACCACTTCCTATCAAAACACACTGGCATAAACCATTCCTCCTTGGTGCTAAGGACCAACTACCTGCAAACATAATTTGTGCCAAAGGCAAATTTAAACCTAAAGAGTGAGCTCAAAATGAAGAGATGAACATAAACAGATGAAAAAGAATAATGACACTGTCCTATTCTTTGGTCTCTGCGTATTTAAATTCTTTAGTCTCCGAGTATTTAAATTCTTTGATCTCTGTGTATTTAAATTCATATTCATATTCTATGGGCTGGGGATGTAGCTCAGCAGCATAAGCACTTGCCTGGCAAGCCTGAGGTCATGAGTTCGATTCCCGGTAACAAAAAAAAAAAATAGCATATTCATATTCTTTGGTCTCTGTGTATTTAAATTCATATTCATATTCACTATCACCCACTTTAGTCAGAACCTGCAGACCTGTATTAATATTTTTATTCAGTCCCTTAAAGAGCAGAGTCTAGCCTGGCAGAGTAGAACATGCCTCCAATGCCAGTATCCCGGGAGCTGAGGCAGAAGGATGGCAACTCCAAGCCCAGCCTGGGCAATTTAGCAATGCAGCAAGGCCCTGTCTCAAAAAGAAAGGAAGGAAGGAAGGAAGAAAGGAAGGGAGGAAGGGAGAGGGGAGGGAAAGGGAAGGAAGTTAGGGGGAAGGGGAAGGGAAGGAGGGATGGGAAGAGGAAAGGAGGGCTAGGGATGTAGCACAGTGCAAAGGCCCTGATTTTAATCCCCAATGCCAACATACATATGCATACATCCATCAAAAAGAAAGAAAAACGAAGTTTGTCAGGTTTATCATACTATTTCCTTCTAAGGAATAGTGTATTTAAAATTAAAGAAACATCAGGTTAGGAAAAGAACACCAAACAGAAAATATTCAATGACCTTTTTCCTAGAGATCAAATCTGGATCATGTGTTTAGAAGGTCTGGATCATAGGGGCCCTATGAGGGTAGGGGATATAGCTCAGTGGCACAAGCACCTGCCTGGCAAGTATAAGGTATTGAGTTTGAGTCCCTGCACCAAAAAAACAAGAACAAAAATTAAAAAAACATATGGGCCCTATACTCATAAGTAGATTCATACACTGATAAATTCAGTGGTGCATCAGTTAGGAGGTGGGGCCCGGATTCAGGTGGATCACAGGGTATGACCTGTAAGGGTGTATGCTTATCCCCAGTGCTTCCCCTAACCCCCCCTCAGCCTCCTGCTTGCCATGGTATGCGCCGCTGTCCTCTGCCAGGCCCGTCCACCACACCCTCCCAGAGCCAGTGAACTTCAGAATGAACCCCCTGAAACTGTGAGCCCGCTAAATGCCTCCTCCTTTAAGTGCAGATGTCAGATGTTCTGTCCCAGGGATAAGAAGTGACTAAAGGGGCTAGGGATTTAGCTCAGCGGCAAAGCGCTTGCCTGGCAAGCGCAAGGTCGTGAGTTCGGTTCCTGGTACCGGAGAAAAACCAAAAAAAAAATTAAAAATAAAAAAATAAAAGAAGTGACTAAGACTAATCTAAGTTCACCAAAATTTGAAAGGAAGGAAAAGAAATGTGACAGATTCTGACTGGAACAAGAAGGAGAAGAGGGGAGGAGAGGAGAAGACAAAGCCAAAGCAGCAGCAGCAGCAGCAGTAGCAAAGCTAGGACAGCCTCCTCAGCAGATAACCTGGAAACCTGAAAGTAGGTTCACAGGCAGACAGTGTTAAATCTCAGGTTAGCGTTTAAGTGTGACAGGGTCACTTACTGGCTTGAGGTCCCTGTGAGCATACCCCTGGCTGTGCACATAAGCAACTGCGGCTACTATCTGACGGAAGACGACCCGGGTCTCCTCCTCCGACAGGCGATCCTGGGAAATTATGTAGTCAAACAGCTCTCCTCCAGGACAGTACTTCAACAGAACAGCCACACAGATAACGTTACATCTTACAGAAATCACTTCCAAGGAATGTAAGATTAAAAAAATTATACTGAATTCAGAGATATTATTAATTCAACTCTAAAAGCAAGGGAACTGAGGAGGTATATTCAAAGACACACTCTCAGGATCAAACAAGTAAATAATTATTCTAGAAATGAGAACAATAACTCCATGAACAATTTTATTACCAATAAACAGAAGTAGAACTAATGACCACTGTGATTTTTTAAAACCTCACTCAGGGTTTTATATTTTTATAGCACAGTACTAAAACCCATTCTCATCTTAATGTACTCACATTTAGGGTACTATCTAAAATTTTTTGAAAAAGCAGTAGTAACGATTGTTCTCCGGTAATTATTGTTGGTCACTGTCTAAGACCAGTAATTTTCAGTCTGTATCAGGAGGAGCCCAGTTAGACAGCAGTGCTCAGTGCTTACAGGCTAAGGTGATGGAGCACCAAGCTCTGGGCTGCCCACCCCCTTTCCAGAGCAGCTACACATTTCAGTAAACTTGATTTCCATTTAAAACTTCATTTTATTTGAGTAATGTGAAAATTACAAATGCACACTTTGATCTCACAGTTTCACATTTAGACAGTTCCCATAGATATATTCACATCAAAACAGAGCCACAGCCACTGAGATCGCTCTTGCCTGGTGGCCCACCCTCATTCTGTAGGGTGCGCTTCTATTCCTACTTATACTTGGCCCAAACTCGCTCTGCAGAGCTTGCTTCCTTTCCTATCTTTAATAAAACTTTGCAACCATTAAAAAAAAGCACATTAAAGATAATTCGCTGAAGCAGCATTGCATATGAAAGCAAAAGACTACAAACAAATGTCTTAGCCTATTTGTGGTCTATCACAAAATACTCAACACAAAATACCTTTTGTTGTTTGTATAAACAAAAAAATATTTATTGGTTAAAATTATGGAGGCTAGGGCTGGGAATATAACTAGCGGCACAGCACCTGCCTGGCAAGCCCTGGGGGCAATTCCCAGTACAAAAAAAAAAAAAAAAGACTCCATAAATAATTATGGAGGCTGCAAAGTCAAAGATCAAACTGTCAACCGAGCCAGGAATAGTGGTGCACGTCTATAATCTCAGCACTGGGGAAGATGAGGAAAGAAGATTATCATGAGTTCAGGGCCAGTCTGAACTACATAATAAAGACTCCACCTCAAAAAAAAAAAAAACCAACCAACCAAACAAACAAACAAACAAAAAAAAATCAGGCACAGTAGTGCAGGCCTGTAATCCCAGCACTTGGAGGCTGAAGCAGGAAGATAACTATGAGTCTTGTGGCCAGCCTGAACTACATAATGAGACCCCATCTCAAAAAAACAAAAAAAAAAGCATCTTTACATGACAGAAGAAAACAAAAAGTTCTCTCAAGCCTCATTTATAAGGGAACAAATTCCATTCACGAATGCAGAGCCCTTCTCTTGAACGCCCCACCTCTTTATATTATAACACTGGAGTCTAAATTCCAACATATGACTTTTGTGGGGACACCAACATTTAGAACATAACCATACCTGAATGCTCATACTATATCAATTATGTCATAGCTGTAAAATGAAACTCTCCACAGAACTTATAAAACAGGAAAGCTACTGATAAGAAATAATGTCTGGTAATAAATGAAAAAAAAAAAGCAAAGTGTAAAAGAGTATAATATAACAATTTACAAAAACATGGTAAGTAAAAAAACCCAGTCAAAAGAGTATAGACTAATGTTATAGATTTGTTTACATCAGGTTCAAGAGCAAGTCAAAATAATCTATGCTGACAGAAATCAGATCAGTGGTTGCTGGGATGGGCAGGGCAGGTGTGCTTACAGGGATTAACTTAATGGGGCAGGAAAAGTGAGAAGATGAAAATGTTTTATACATTAAGTGGGGTGGGAAGTACACTAGTATATACATTTGTCAAACTGTGTTTTATTAGATATAAATTATACAGTCAAAGCAAATTTTTTTAACTATACAGTAACATGTATGTACAGAAAGCAACCTTCTTTAAGTTTTCCAATAAATAACTACAAAATAAAGAAAAGAATCTAAAATCTCTATGATGTACACAAATGGATTCCAAGCTAAAATGTTAAGTGGGAAGGAAAAAAGGTAGGGCAATATTAGTTTGTGACCATTTGTGTGACAGAAACCAATAAACTACACAAGTACACAAATACATATATAAAGCACACATAGGTAACTACAGGAGACATCAAAAAACATAATGAATGGCTGGAATACAGGGGAAAGAAAATTCTTATTTTTAATATATATCCTCTTGTATCTTTTAAATTTTGTCCAAGGATGATGAATATTTTGCGATTTTATTTATTTTCTAAACTACTTGGGAGCCTGGGGCAGGAGCCAATAGGTTTACGCATAGGTTTAAGGCCCAACTGGGCAACAGAGAGAGACCCCCAATTCAAAAGAAAAAAGTTTTAAAACCATCATTACAGACTATGTGAGTAATACAGTTTGGTAAAGGAAAAGTAGTTCTAGATCCAAAATTTCAACATTATAAATTTTAAAATATGCTTTTAAAACAGTGCTGATTTGTGAAAATATTATACAGTTACAGAGCATTTGGCTGAGACTAAGGAAAATGAAACATGAATAATGCCAGTTCTAAAGACATTTATGTTTCATTTCAAAAAGTACAGGTTAAAAATTGAAAAAAACTGGTTTGCATAACACATGCACTGGAAACTATCCATGTGCTGTGTGCTGTGACTCCCTAGAAGGTGTTCAAGTCCTAACACTGGTACCCATGATTGTGAGCTTATTTACAATGAGAGTCTTTGTGGATATAATCAAGTTAAGAGAAAGTAATACTAGATTAAAGCAGGCCTTAGTTCAACAACATGAGTCCCTTATGAGAAGAGGGAGGCAGGAGGATAATTGAGAGTTCAAGGCCAGCCTGGCTATAAAGAGAGTGCAAGGCCAGCCTGAACTGCACAGGGAAATCCTGTCTCAAAAAGGCTTAAAAAAAAAAAAAAGAGGTAAATCAGGACAGACACAACATTCAAGAGAGGAACATGGCATTTGAAGACGCAGGCACAGATTAAAGTAGCACATCTATAAACCAAACAACACCAAAATCTGCCACCACCTGCTGGGTGCGGTGGCACATGCCAGTAATTCTAGAACTTCTAGGCTGAAGCAGAAGGGCTGCCATAAGTTTGAGGCCCGCCTGGGCTATCTAATGAGTTACAAGCCAACCTGAATGACATCGCAAGACCTGGTTTCAAAAAAACAAAAACCCAAGGTCCTGAGTTCGATTCCTGGTACCAAACAACAAACAGCCAAGCCCGACGTGGTAGCGCACCCCTGTAATTGCAACACTTGGGAATCTGAGGCAAGAGGATCACTGTGAGTTGAAGTTCAGCCTAGGTTACATAAGAGTCCAAGGCAAGCCTGAACTACATAGTGAGACCCTACCTTAAAAGATGAGAGAGGGGAGGGGAAGTGAGGGAAGGGGAACGAAGAAGGAATGAAAAAAAAAGATTACCAGCAACCACTAAGACCTAGGAAAGAGTCCTGAAACAGATTCTCCCTCAGCGCCTCCAGAAAGAGTGAGGCATGGTAATCCCAGCAAAGTTATGTATAGTCATTCGTTAACCTTAGGAAATTAATACACCGTATAAAATTAAAATGAACCCTTCTCTTACAAGCAAATTTTATCATATGCAATCCTCTAAACTATACCATTCCACTAGGGGAATATCAGAAAGCATACATTTACAATGAATCTCTACTATACTGCATCCACCTACTTTCACAGTCTAAATTGCTACAGCCAGAACGCAAGTAAACTACTTAACATTCATTCTAATCTTTTAGGTGATACACAATTTTCTCTCAACTAAGGATCAAGTGACTAAACATTTTCAGGCACCTGAAACATACTACTAACCTCAAGAACTATGAATATTTTGTTGGTTGTCTCTAGCACATGGTAGAGTTGACATATATGCTGGTGTCTCAGATTCTTTAAGGCATCAATCTCTGTTTTGACCCGAGGTAGATCACTCTACAATAAAGCATCATTTCAAATGAGCAATAAATTTATTAAGAAATGCTCCAACCATATATGCACCAAATCCCTATGAGGAATGTGATCATCATGTATTACAATAAATTTTAAAAGACATAAACCTAGAACGCCCATGAAATAATAACTAACACTTTATTATAAAAAAAAATTCTTGCCAGACATGGTGTTGCACGCTTGCAATCCCAGCACTCAGGAGGCTGAGGCAGGATCTTGTCTCAAAAACACAAAAATAAATGAAAAATTAAGAAGGTCTCAATCCAGTTACCTAGCACTATGCAACCATATGTCAGGTTCTGACCAAGAATCAACTACAACTATTCTGATATAATAATCTTTTGTGTTCATTTTATTTTGGGGAGGGAGTCATGATGACTAAAACCCTGGAAGTAAATGAAACATTAAAATCTTAGGAAATAACCGAAGTAAGCATATCAATAGGAAATATAAAACCAAGCTTAGAAATAATGAATTAATGTCATGATGTTGATGCTTTAGGGGATAAGTATTGAGTATCATATTATCAATATGATAAAACATTTTATGACAATGCACATTTTTGCTATTTAAGTATTTGAAGTGTTAAGTGATTAGTCTCACTAAAGTTATAACTGGAGTCTAAACTACTTAAGGAAACTAGTCAAATCTGTAATCAATGTTAAATGCTCAATAAAATGGTCTTCATGCTCTTTTATTAGATTAATATAGTAATGAGCACCAAAAGAAAAAAATGGAGAGTGAACTAATTGATAGATGATTAAAACTAATTTCTAAAATAGGCCACTGTGTGATATATGGCATATTTTGAAAAGAATTCAAAAAATTAGAGAGGCTGAGGTAGGAGGATCACTGTGAGTTCAAGGCCAGCCTTGGCTACATAGTGAGTTCAAAGTCAGCCTAAGCTACATAGCAAGACCCTGTCTCAAAAAGTTAAAAAAAAAAAATCAAAAAATTGAATGACATTGCTATTACAAAACTCCTGACACTTCCTTTGACTTATTTATCAGCACTTACATCCTTAAAATTAGAAAACAAGGTAACCATGTTAAACATTGTCTCATTACCTCTTAAGGAAGGCATTTAAACCAGGTGGTAGTGCATACACGCACATTTGTAATCCCAGCACTGAGGCCAGATAAAGCAGGAGGGTCACCATGAGTTCAAAGCCAGCTTGGCTATACAATGAGACTCTGTCTCAAAAAAACAAACTTACAAAACAAAAAAAATTTTTCTTTTTTTTATTTTAAAGAGAGTAGTAAAAGAAAAAAGAAAAAGAGGGCTGGGGATTTAGCTCAGCGGCAAAAGCGCCTGCCTGGCAAGCTCAAGGTCGTGAGTTCGGTTCTTGGTACCGGAGAAAAACCAAAAAAAAAAAAGAAAAAAGAAAAAGAATAGCAGCATACCAACTATTTTTGTTTGCTAATTGAGAAAAATTGTAAAAATGTTTATGCTATTTTCCTCAACTGTATACTACTAACTATTATAATGCTATCTCGATACAAAAGAAAATATTTTTGTTAAAAAAGGAAAGAAGATCTATCCAAAGGTAGATCCAAGGAAATGGAATGGGTCATTTGCCTCAAATCACCATCACCCCATGTACAGGTGTATTGGGGTCTTTCATAGTGGAGGGGGCAGGTAACAATGAAACAACAGACCTGTTCTCCCATGTTCCATCCCTTTCTAGACCCCAAACCTCTCCATCCCTTGCCCAAGGGAATGAAACTGGACTTGACCTCCTGGTGCCAGCATCTGTGCATTCTGTCCATTTATCTGGGCTGAAGAGAGGTAGGGGTACCGGGAATGCCCTAGGCCTGAGGAAGTTTGGAGAAGCCACTTACTTTTCTCTAAAAGAAAATAATCTGTTCCATTTTATGGTGCTGGTCACAGCTCCCCCCTTTCTTTTACCCAGCCCCCAATCTTAAGGGCATTGATGTGCCACATCGTCTGCCTGGTGCTCTCATGATGGGCTGACACACAGATTCCATCAAAAGTAGCTGGAGCAAAGCAAAAGGAAGCCAGATGCTTACAGCTGAAACGGTATCACTAGAGACTATGAGGTCACACACAAAAGAAAGCCCTAAGTCAAGAGATATTAAATCATTACAGCTGCTGGAAGGGCTTTTGCTTCTAGGCAATCATGCAAAAGAACCTCTTTTGTAGCCTCTGTAGTTCTACTTATTTTGGGGAGGGTTGACACATGAGTGACTCCACTGCTCACAATTTTCCCAATTTGTATGAATGTGTTTCCTTCTCTTCTGAAGGCACTGCCAATTAACCATCTGCAGCCTTGTCCCTTGGCATCAAGGTAACTTTTCCTGGTGAGGGTCAGTCAGAACTTGTCCCACACTGGACAGGATGAGACAGATGACTGGAGTCATAAAAAGTCTTCTTGCCAAATTTGAGCAATAGCAAGGATTTAGAAAGAGTGGCGATTAGGCTGAGCTTGCCTAGAGTCCAACGTCAAGTCTCATCCTGTTTATTCTGTAGTCAACATCCTAAGACATTAGAATTTTAACAAATAATAGATTATTACAAAGCTTACAAATTTATGGAAAATGAGCCAGTAAGAGAAAAGCAGATCCTGTCTGTACAGCAGACTTCAACTAAGAAACACAGAGGTAAAGAAAGCTAACATTTCTGTGAGACACGGTTAGTTGTCAGAAAGACGTACCAAGCAAATACAAGAGTCTCCTTTTCTTGTAAACTAATGTGAATTACCACTTGGGGGAAGGCACACAATTTACTAATGCTAAGTATATATTTTTGAGCGAGACTATCTCTTACCAAGAGGAACGTGGTTTTATCAGTTATATGACTCTTAAGCAATCACAAAAGGCTCCTGCTTTTATTTGCCACTAATTCAGAAAATAGCAAGGAAGCAGCTACAAATGTTTTCCTGGCCAAAGTTACACCAGAGAATCTTCTTAAGGACAGCTGCACAAAACCAGTTATACAGGCCATGTTGTATCAAAATACAATCACCTTTTTCTAAGGTGGGTATTAAAATTTCTCTAGGGAGCTACAAAGTAGCGCCAGCACTTTTATTAATGAACAAATCACAACTGATCTCTAAATACACCCCAATGTCTCTAGCATTTCAAAGTCTCTTAATCCATTTCTCTCTCAGCCAAACAGTTAAAGAAGAAGCCTCAGAACACCTCAATGCCCAAACTGGCTGACACAAATCCCCAGATGGGTTCATAAGAAACCCAATGACAAGGCAAAGGATGGACAAGGCCTACCACCTCTGTAGGGTGGATTTAAACCTCCACCTGAATACTGCCTTTGAGGGTAGTTTTCTGACCCCAAAATTGGAAGCTCCCTGGCAGAATGGAGTGTTCCATCAGTTCTTAAACTGGGACATCTTTCCTGCTTCATATTCATAGGCCCGCTCATCACAGGATTCCCAGCTGCAACCTGTCCAGTTAGTATGCAGTCTCTGGATGGTACTGAAATCATGCTGCCCATCCTAGAATAAAGGTTGTTATACAAAGAGGAAGATAAAAGAAACCAAAACAAATGAGTAGTCCAAACCAAAGAAACACCTGGAAATTTTTTTTACCTCTGAATCTCTTCTCACACCAGTCAGTGTCCCAAAATAACCTGTAATGGGTTCAAAAGGCCCCTAATGGTGAAGATGCTTACCTCACCCAAATGGCACTAGCAAACAACCTACGAGGAAAGTCCAAATGGTAGACAGCACATCTATAGGGTGAAATATGTGCCGCTGTCCTGCATTAGTCTGAAGGACAAAGAAACATCTGCCCCCACATCACTTTAAAACCACGATCTATAAACTGATTTATTTATTTACTTTTCGTCTTTTTTGAGGCAGGGTTTCACTATGCAGTTCAGGCAGCACTGAACTCACTGTGTAGCTCAGGCTGGCCTCAAACTCAGTGATCCTCCTCCTGCCCTAACCTCCCGAACGCTGGAATTACAGGCATGCACCACCACCCTTGGCCTATATACTTTTTAAAAGCTACATAAATATCACTATAAGCAAAGGGCATTGCTGCGAGTGGTGGTGCATGCCTGTAATCCCAGCACTTGGGAGGCTGCGGTAGGAGGATCCTTTCAAGTTCGAGCCCAGCCTGGGCTACAAAGTGAGCTCAAGGCCTCAAATGCATAATGAGACCTTGTCTCAAAAAGACCAAAAAAAAAGAGCAGTAATGAAAACATTTACATTTTAATTATGAAACTGATCTATAAGTAGAATATTACACAGATAATTTTAAACTTACCCCTAGTGCATTTTTATCCATGATTTTTATAGCCACCATTTCTCCAGTGAGGATATGGCAGGCAAGTTTGACCTTCGCAAAGCCACCTAAATACAGAAAAATGTGTAATAAATATATAAGCAAGGACTCAAGCACAAACACCTTATATATTTTCAAGGGCACATGTATACAGTGCCAGCTGCCCAGGAGGAGGATCACTCGAGCCTAGGAGTTCAAGACCAATCTATGCGAAATAGCAAGATCTACCATCTCCAAAAACAAAAAAATGAAACAAAAAAGCTCAATTGAGATACATTTTCCTGGAAATCTTTTATCTGTCACTTCCAAAACGTTAGAATGACTCTAGCCTCTTCTTGTTCAATGCCTAGCTGAAAACTTTTCTCCCTAGCATGACAGTATATCTCTAATTTTGTAATAAAGAAGCAGGAAAAACAGAAGTCATTCTTTACAGATATGCTTTATGATTAACATTGCAATTAAATTTGCTTTATCATGAACACTGCTAAAACATAATAAAGTTGCTGAAACCTGAGACAAATTATACAAAATTTCTGATCAGTTTTTAAAACTGTGACGGTAAGTAATTATGTTTCAAAACTAGTCAAAAACTGGATAGACGTCTCTAGCCAGATGCGGTGGCACACACCTGTAACCCCAGCACCTAGCAGGCTGAGCCAAGAGGATCACTGTGAGTCCAAGGCTAGCCTGGGCTACATAGTGAACTCAAGGCCAGCCTGAACTAAATGTGCAATCTTGTCTCAAAACAAACAAACAAAAATCTTCAAATTAGTACTTCCAAAAAGCCAGGTGTGCCAGGCATAGTGGTACACACCTGTAATCTCAGCATGTGGAAGTTTGATGCAGGACTGCTGCAAGTTCAAGGCCAGCGTGGGCTAATAGTGAGTTCAAAGCCAACCTGAACTACATAATGAAACCCTATCTCAAAAATACAAACGAAACAAAACAAACAAAAAAGCCAGGCGTGGTAACACACACCTGTAATCCTAGCACTGAGGGGGCTAAAGCAGGAGGATTGCCATGAGTTTGAGACCAGCCTGGGCTAGGAGTGAGTTCAAAACCAGCCTAAACTACAAAGCAAAACCCTGTCTTAAAAACACAAACGAACAAAACTTTAAAGAAACTCCTGGTTATCTCTCCCACAGTCTTCCCTATTTCAGTAAGGAGCAAATCAGTTTTCCCAGGTGCTCAGATTCTCTTTCTCTAATACCCCATATGTGACCCATCAACAAATCCCATTGGCTCACTTTGGGAGAAATATATTAATGGTTATTTTGGGGAAAAGGAAGTAGATACTGACTGGAAATGGTCTATGTCTAATCTCAGCAAATAACATACAGGTAAAATAGATGGGTAATATATATGTAAAACTCCATTGAGGTTACCGTATTTTGCTTATTTTAATTATATTACATTCACTACCATCACTCTCATCCAAGCCACTATCAGCTCCAACATCACTCACGTAAGCTATCTTAAAACCTTCCTGACATCTCTCTTCTTCTCTTGCCCTCTCCTACTCAATGTTTTTACCACGAAGCAGCCAGGTGACTTTAGTCATGTAATCAAAGGTTAGATCACCCTGTGGCTCAAAACTCTCCAATGACTTTTATTTAGGATAAAAATCAAATTTCTTTAATGAACTAGAAGGCACTTCCTCCTCTCCTCTAACTTTGCTCCACTTTTTCTCACTAAAGTAAATAGAAAGTAGGGGATTTAGCTCAGTGGCACAGTGCCTACCTGCCAAGTGTGGGGTCCTGAGTTGGATTCCCAGTACCCCCCCCACCAAAAAGTAGAAATTTTAAAACTAAAAAAAAAAAAAAAAAAAACGCAAAAGACTACATACGTTAAACTAAAAATCGCACAACTGCCCAAGTAGACAATACTTCCAAATAGTTAACCTATCCTCTACCTCCAAGAAAAAAATATCAATTACCTGTCCCAATAGTTTCATATAACTCATAGCATTTGAGAAGTTCATCGTAATCTTTCATAGTCCACCTGGAAGTTTATTCAAAACAACAAGAAGAACCTGTAAGACAAAAACAGTACATGGACAATAAAGGAAATGTTGCCAGATTATCTATTTGTAACTGTAAATATAAATAAATCTTAGGCATATAAATAATATTGGAAAACCGATTAGCCATATTTTAAAAAATTAGATTTCTACCTCACACCATACATACAAAGCAGTATCAGAGAAAGACATAAACCTGAAAGACAAACTGATAAAACATTTAAAAGAATACTGTTGCTGGGCATAGTGGCACAGGCCTGTAATCCCAGCACTGGGGAGACAGACAGGAGGACTACCACAAGTTTGAGGCCAGTATGGGCTATACAATGAGTTCAAGGCCATCCTGAACTACAGAGGGGTTTTTTGAACCCTGTCTCAAAAAACAAAAAAACCCAGAGTATTGTCATGACTTCAGGATATGACAGGATCTTTGAAGTGCTAATCATAAAAAAAACTACTACAAAGCTGGACATGGTGGCATCCAGCCACTTGGGAGGCTATGAGAGAAGGATCAGGTGAGCTCAGGAGTTCAAGGCCAACTGGGCAACACAGTGAGACTCCCACCTAAAACAACATTGAGCATGGTGGTGTGGTGTGCACCTGTAACCTCGCCACTGTGGGGAGCTGAGGCAGGAGGATCACAAGTTCCACACCAAACTGGAGAACTTAACAAAAACCTTGTTTCAAAAGGTTTGGAGATGTAGATCAGCATGGAGGCCATGGGTTTAATTTCCAGTTCTAAACAGGAAATAAAAACTAGCAGGTGCATTAAAGAGCAAAATTCCAAGTAGTGCAGTACTGGGGTACTCACAATACAAAGGCTAAAGAAGAAACACAGAAAGACATTATAAAGATTTAAAAACCACTGGGTGTGGTGACACATGCTTGTAATTCCCACACTCTGGGAGACTGTGGCTGGAAGACCCCAAGTTAGAGCCCAGCCTGGGCAACTTAGTGACTTGGGGAGACCCTATCTCAAAATTAAGAAATTAGCCAGGCGTGGTGGCTCATGCCTGTAATCCCAGCACTAGGGGGCTGAGGCAGGAGGATCCCTGTGAATTTAAGGCCAGGCTTAGCTACAAAGTGAGTTCAAGGCCAGCCTGAACTACATAGTAAGACCCTGTCTCAAAAAGACAAAAAACAAAACAAACAAACAAACAAAAAACAAAAAACATGAGATGAGCCAAGCATGATGGTGTATGCCTGTAATCCCAGCACGCAGGAGGGTGAGGCAGGAGAATTGCCATGGGAGGGCAGCCTGAGTGGCATAGTGAGTTCAAGACTAGCCTGCATTAATTACATAGCAAAACCCTGTCTCAAAACAAAACAAAACAAAACAAAACACCATGGGGTAAAAATGGAAAAAGGGAAAGCAGCTATTTTATGAAGTGTCTAACTGCCACCACTACACCTTTCTAAATTCCATACAAAGATCTGGGCTATTTCCAACTGTCACCCTCTAAAAGAGAACATAATTTCTAATATGATGTTGGAATTCACTTCTCTAGATTAGGAATACAAGACTATCATAATTAACTTCTTGACAAAAAGCTCTCAAGTAAGTTTTAAGCCTCTAATTCATCACCTCTGGCCAACCAGCACAGTTTAATTTACACCCAGTTGAAACTGAAACCAAGAACCTCCTTTTTCCTCCATTTTTCTCTATCAACTCCCTTCCCTCAAATTACACCAGGTGGAGCCAGTAGTCCTAGCACTTAGGAAGCTCAAGCAGGAGGATTGCCAAGAGTCTGAGGCCAGCCTGAGCTACACAGTGAGATACCGTCTCAAGAAAAAAAAAAAAAAATAGCGAGACCCTGTCTCATAAAAACCAAAAAAATAATAAATAATGTCTTTGGGTGAATAAATTATATCTTTTAAATCCAGGGAACATCATGTTTGCTAATATATAAGTAGTGCTTATAACACAAATGGCCATAGGTGGTGGTGTGCTATCTATTGATAGTAGATTATATGTGATTTTAAAACTTTGTGGACATAGAGCTGGTTCTAAAGTCCTTATCTAGAAATTAAATGTTCTTAAATCAATTTATCCTGTAGAGCATAGAACACCAAATGATCTGTGATTGAAACAACCCAACATACTATCAGTCAGTGTGGAAACCAGCTTCTCAAATGCTGACAATGAAGGAGACTAGAGCACAAGTCGACACCTGAGTGTCTTCTGGGTGTCCCTAATAGAAGAACTGAAGGTATACATAACTGCAGCACTTCTCTAAAAAACAAAGACATTGGCAAGATAATGGGAGGTTTAGGTTAAATAGCAACGAACTGGACTACAAATACATTATTGGGGAGCAGTACTATTACATTGTGAAATGCATTTATGTCGTGAGTCTGTGAGAACAGTGACGTTGAGGATAATTGCAAGTGAGAATACAGAACACCTCATACTGTGGCCTTGTACTACAGTTAAACAGCGTCCTGCCCTGCTCCCTTGCAAGGGTTTCTGGGGACATCAACAAGGAGGCACACGTTTCTAAGGCACCTAGGGATTGATATGCCCATTACTTGGCCCATAGTAGTTATGCAGAAAGCACAGATCCACTGTTGAATCAAGCCCAAGAAGGCCAATAAGGACTTTTCTGATACGTATTTTTCACAGCCCATGGGAAACAGAAACCAAACATGAACATAAAAGTTAAGAGAACTGATCTCTAAGCAAAACTTGAGGCGCTTCTGATACCTCGACCCTTCCCTCTATTCCACTAACCACAGAAAAATACCAAAGGCGAAACTCAAGGACTACTTAGGTGCCAGAGGCCTGACCACTGACCACTCTTGAAGGATTTGGACTCTGAAAACGGCGTAACATCACCTTTTTAAACTTAAGTACGCCACAAAACTGCATATACAAATAGAAGTAACTCAAAACCGTTCTCTGAACTTCCTTTGTGGGTGCGGTCACGGTCGAGTAAACAGGTACAGGAAAGGGCCATCGCAGCCTCCCGGGGGGCAAACGCCGTGCACGCGCGCCTCAGCAATACCCCTCTGCAGAAGCTTCCACCGCGCTCAGGGCAGAAAACCCGGGTGGGAAAGGCTGAGACTCAGGAACCGGACCGGCCGGGAGGGTAGGGGTCCGCAGAGCTGCGTCGCTCAGGAGTCGGGGGCAAACCGGGCCCCCGCGGCTGCACCGCGCGCACGGCGCGGACCCGCCCTCTCCCTGAGCTGCGGCGGGCGGCGGGAGGACTGACCTGGGGGGGTGGGCCACACCGGGCGGGACGCACAAAAGGTCGGAGGAGCCAGCCAGCCCCGCCAGCAAAGCAGTGCACACGAAAATTCCCACTAGGAGTCTTTCCGAGCTCCAGAACCGGTAGCTTCCGCCCGCCAAGGAAATCGAACATCCCGCGCCGGAAGGGGCGGGCGCTTGCGGAGCCGGCTCCGCAGGTCGGGGGGAGGGGCAGGGTGCTCCTCGGGGGGCAGCGTGCTCCTTGCGGGGTGGGGGAGTGCTCCCTGCGGGGCGGCAGGGTGCTCCTTTGGGCCGCCCGGGTCCACTTAAGGCTTCGCTCTAATGATTTGCAGTTAGCAAGCCACAGAGGACCCGTGAAGGCTTCCCAAGCGGCAAGGACATGCGAAATTTCCACATACTTAAGTTCTTAGGTTCTCTCTCCTAAAACTGATCCAGCCTAGATGTTCCTGGTAGTCAGGGTTCTCATTTTCGCCCTCCCCTTGCCCAATGGCGGTTTTCCCACTGGACAAGGCAGGTGTACCTCCCCGGCTCGCGAATCTCAGTAAGACCTGTACTCCCGAGAACTACAGCCCCTAGGGGTCAAATGGTTAGTTAGGTAACTCATGGCCTCCTAAACCCTGACCATGCATCACCATAGAAATTTTCTGATACACGTATATTTTATTGACGAGAACTTACACCTTTTTTTAAAAAAATTTTATATTAGCCCATGTTTGCAGTACATGATGTTCACATTCATCTCAGTGGGTAGGTACATGTACTTAACATATCCTCTGTTTATTCGCCACGCACTTCTCTCATCACCCCCACCTCCACCCACGCCCCCATTTTTGGATCCCCTTCCCTTTTCTTTTTTTTTTCCCCCTTTCCTTTTCAAAAGATCTGTCTCCTTGTTTCCTATTGTCTTTTGAAATTTTAAATTATTTATAATTTGTATTTTTTTAATTAGAAGTTATGCAATATTTAAGCTTGTGCGTCTAAGTTATTTCACTTAACTTTATGGTGTCAAGATGCATCCATTTTCCTACAAATGACTCAAATTTATTCTTTTTGGCAGAGTAGTACTGCATTATGTATAAATACCACATTTTCTTTATCCATTCATCCACTGATGGATATATGTGACTTTCAAGATTTAGCTATCATGAGTTCTGCTATAAACATGAGTATGCATGTATTACTGTGGTGTGATATCTTTAACTCTGGAGAAGATACCAAGAAGGGGAGTAACTAACTTAAATGAAATTTCTAGTTCTAGTTATTTCAGATCTCTCCATACTGATTTCCATAGTGGTTCTACTAGTTTATGTTCCCACCAACAGTGTAGATGGGTGCCTTTTTTCCTCACAGGCTATTCAGGTTTGTTGTTGCTTTTTTTTTTTTTTAACGATATCTGTTTCTGGAGTAAGATGGAAACCCAATGTAGTTTTAGTTTACATATCTCTGATGGTCAGAGATGTAGAGTGTTTCTTTGTGTGAGAGAAGTGCCTATTCATTTCGGTTGTTTAGTTTTTGATTGGGTCTTTTATTTTAGGAGGCCTGTTTTGTTTTTTTTTTTTCTTTCCTTTTTTAGTTCTTCGTGAACTCTGGGTATTAGTCCGCTATTAGAGGAGTAACTGCCAAAAATCATTTCCCTTTCTTTAGGTTGTCTCTTCTTCTATTGATTGTTTCCTTTGTTGTGCAGCAGCTTATTAATTTGATATAATTTTATTTGTTGATTACTGATGCTATTTCTTGTGCAATTGGAGTTCTGTTTAGGTCCTTTCCTGTGCCTGTGTCTTCAAGAGTTTTATCTATATTATCTTCCAGCAAATTGTTTCTTTTTTAATATTTTGATCCATTTTGATTTTATATCGGTGCATGGTGATAAGCATGGGTCTAGATTCAATTTTCTGCTTGTGCCTAACTACTTTTCCCAGCATCATTTGCTAGAGACTATGTTTCTTTCCTCCATCATATATTTTTTGACCCCTTTGTCAATGATCAGATGGCTGAATGTGCCAGAGGTTCTTTCTGCATTATTCTGTTCTATTGACCCACTTATCTTTTTTTGTGCCAGTACTGTGCTGTTCTTAACCAGCTCTATAGTATAATGAAGGCTGTTGGTATTTTGATTGGGACTACATTAAATCTATATATCAGTTTTGGAAATATGGCCATTTTGACAATATTTGGTTCTGTCTATCCAGGAACACGGGATATCTTTCCATTTTCTGATGTCCTCTTCAATCTCCTTTATGAGAGTAATGTAGTTTTCATTGTAGAGATACTTCACTCCTTTTGTGACATTAATTCCTAAGTATTTAACTTTTCTTTGAAGCTATTGTGACTGATATTGTTTTCCTAAATTCTTTCTCAATCTGTTCATTACTGGTGTAGAAGAATGCTACTGATTTATGTGCGTACCTGCTACATTACTGAATTTGGCTATTAGTTCCAGGAGACTTTAAGTGGAATTTTTGGGGTCATCTATATAAGGGATCATGTCATTTGCAAATAATGATAATTTGATCTCATCGTTTCCTATAACTTTTCCTTTTATTCGTTTCTCTTGCTTAATTGTTCTGGCTGAACTAGCATAGTATATTGAACAAGAGTGGTGATAGTGAACATCCTTGCCTTGTTCCTGATTGGAAAGCTTTCAGCTTTTGTTTATTCAATAGGATATGCACATTTGGTTTATCATAAATGGCTTTTATCAGATGAGATAAGGTCCTTCTATACCTATTTTTATAAGGTTTTTCATGAATGGATGTTGGATTTTGTCAAAGGCTTTTCTGCATCCATTAAGATGATCATGTGATTTTT
>NW_004955419.1:29826090-29827157 GCF_000276665.1 Chinchilla lanigera
CTGTGATGGTGTGCAGAGGCAAGGTGCAGTCACAGATGCTCCCCTAGCTTTCTGGGGTTCAGTTGGCTGCCACGCCAGTGGGGCAGGGGCACTGGAGGCTCACAGGGGTTCCTGAAGCTGTCCAAGGTTCAGCCCAGCTTCCATAGGGGGGTGCACAGGTCATGGTCATGGAGGCTTCAGATGCTGCCTGGGACCCAGCCCACTTCCCACACTGGTGGGAGAAGGGGTGTGGATGTAGTCACTGAGGCCACTGATGCTGTCTGGGATTTGGCTTGGCTCCTGAGAGGGTAGGGGAGCAGGGAGTGGCCACCCAGGCCCCAGAAACTGTCCGGGGCTCTGCCTGCTTTGCACACTTGTGAGGGAGGGGCAGGGCAACTCACCAGGGTTCCTGAAGATGTCCAGGGTTCTGCCCGGCTTCCACAGGGTGCAGGGGTTGGGGGCAGTTGGTCGTGGTCACCAAGGCTTCAGATGCAGCCTGGGACACAGCCCAGTTCCCATGCTGGTGGGGGATAGGTGAGGGCACAGTCACCAAGGCTCCTGACACTGTCCGGAGTTCAGCTTGGCTCCCACGCAGGTGTGAGAAGTGCAGCGAGTCCTTGGCTGTGATCTTGTCTTATCATTTGAGGATTTCCAGCTTCATCCACCATTATAGGCCTTAGTAGGGATTAGTGACTCCCAGAGGTTCACTTACTGAGTTCACCACCTAACTCCAGACATGGAGCCTAGGCCTTGGACATACTTACAAGTAAACATGAAAAGCCAATTGTTTAATTTAAGTCCTGCTCAGGGCTGCTCTGTAGTGGTCTCCATCACCTTGCCTAGTAAGCCTGGAACCCTAGCATCCATCCCCAGCACTGTATCCAAGTTATTTTTTTTTTGTCTTCTTTTTGAGACAGGGTCTCACTGTGCATTTCAGGCTGGCCTTGAGCTCACTTTGTAGCCCAGGCTGGCCTCAAACTCGCAATGATCCTCCTGCATCAGCCTCCTGAGTGCTGGGATTACAGGTGTACTGGGATTACAGGTGTGTGCCACCACACCCAGCTGTATCCAAGGTATTGTTGCCACAG
>NW_004955419.1:29827634-29841588 GCF_000276665.1 Chinchilla lanigera
TTATTGCCTTGGAGTTGAGTGGCAGTAGTACAGGGTGAAAAGTTCTCAAAAACAAGGATTTCTTTGAAGAATCCACAGGATTTTTTTCCTCCAGTACTGCAGATAGAACACAGAACCTTCAAATGGAGCTCTATCCCCAGCCCTTATATTTTTAATTTTGAGACAGGGTTTTGCTAAGTTGTGAAGTTGCCCAGGCTGGACTCAAACTTGCTGTTTTCCTGCCTCAGCTTCCCAGCATTCTGGTATTACAGGCTTATAGCACCGTGCACAACTCAGCTGGTTCTTTTTAAGAGACCTCTCCTTTCTGGGTAGTACTAGTAATTGAAAAGAGAAGTCTTAATGCAGATGCTATTGCTGAGGTAGGATGGGGTTAAAAGTACTAAAGGGAAAGTTGAGATTCTCAGGGAATAGCAACAATGGAAAGCTATTGAAACCCTGAAGTCTAATTGACAAGAGGAGAAAATTGCAGTAACTGATGCTGGTTGAGAAGCCACAGAAGCAGGGCCACATGAGCAGGAGTTGTAGCTGTTGAGAGAAGTGGCCACTCAAAAGCACAGCAAAGCCAGGTATGGTGGTACACACCTACAATCCCAGCTCTTGGAAGCTGAGGCAAGAGGATTGCCATGAGTTTGAGGCCAGTCTAGGCTACATAGTGAGTTCAAGGACAGGCTGAACTACATAGCAATACCCTGTCTCAAAAAACAAACAATGAACAAAAGACCCCCAGCAAAGTACAGAAGAATCAAGAAGAGTAAATGGGGCTGAACTCAACTGGGAGCCAGTAAGTAGTGACGAGGTACACAAAAGCCAATCTCCCAGGTCAGAGCTTGGTGGGGCAGGATGGGGATAAAGGAAATCTCACAGGATGAAGAAAAATACCAACACAGTTGTCAGTTTGGAGAATACGGAGAAGAGGGCTGGGGATGATCAGTGGCACAACCACGGGCCTAGCAAGTACAAGGTCCAGAATTTGATTCCCAGTACTAAAAAAAAAAAAAAAGAAAGAAAGAAGAGTGAATAGTGGGAGGAAACCTCGGTGAGTCCAGTACAGATCCAAAGGGAAGTTAGTAAGAAATGGTTAAAAGAAATTTTTTTGGCATTACTGGGAATTGTAACCTGGGCTTTTACATTTTCACATTGAGCTACTTTCCCAGCCCTTTTTTATGATTGGGTCTTGCTGAGTCACTAAATTGGAAACAAAACAAAAAACCAAGTTGGCCAGGTTGGATTCAAACTTGTGATCCGCCTGCCTCAACCTCCCAGAGTGCTAGGATTATAACATGTACCACCATGCTCAGCTAAAAGAACAATTTTTGGCATTCAACTCTACCCTTATTTTACCATGAACACAGTGATTTAATATTTCTGTATGTGAGAATTAAATGAGACCATGGATATAAGGTTCTTGGGCTCCAATTGTACCTATTAAAATGTATAAAATCCAAGCATGATGGTGCATACCTGTAATCTCCTCACTATGAGAGGCTGAGGGAGGAAGATCTCAAATTCAAGCTCAGCCTGGGCAATTAGGCAATCTTGGATGAGAACCTGTCTCAAAGTAAAAATAAAAAGTGGTGTGGACGTAGTTCATTGAAAAGGCCGTGTTCAACCCCTGGTATCACAAAATAAACAAATAAGTAAAGACACAGCATTTCTTTATTTTACAAGAAGTTTCCCAGTATCATGTCTACGGATTGTAGTAATTGATTGTGGTTTCCATGAAGGAGACCAGTCCTGCTTCCCGAGATCTCGCCACTGGAACCTGTGGCTATAGCATGCTGTTACCACGCGGTGGCAGCATACTCCAATCACCACCACGTGTCTTGAAGAGCTGATTAAAAAGGTCAGGGACAGAGATGACTGGGTATTATGTAACTCCTGGTGGACATGCACAAGACCATGTATGAAGTACCCTTGCCAAAAATAATTAAACCTGGGGGGAAGGGAGAGGAAGTGGGAGGGTTGTCGGGATGAAAAAAAGAATGTTGTAGGTTTTTATATTTTTTGGCCTTGAACTCAGGGCCTTTGCACTGAGCTACATCACCAACTCCTTCTATTTTATTTATTTATTTTTTACTTAGAGACAAGATCTCACTGAATTGCCCAGGCAGGACTTAAACTTGCAATCTTTCTGACTTAGCTTCCCAAATGCTGGGATTACGGGGGTGTGATACCACACCAGGTTTAGAGTTATTAATTATATCATTGAGAGATCATGATGTTGGCATGAATTTATTGAGGTGAAAAGGTGTCCACTACACTCTGTTATGAGAAACAGCAGGTTATAAAATAGTATACAATATAAGGCCTGGCGTAGTGGCACATGCTTGTAATCCCAGCACTCAGGAGGCTGAGGCAAGAGGGTTGCCAGGAGTTTAAAGCCAGCCTGGGCTACATAGTGAATTCTATGCCAGTCTGAAATATATGGTAAGACTATCTCAAAAAAAATTTATAAAAGGAAAGAAAATCCAAAGTATAGAAAACCCTGTAGAACACCTACTTTCTTTAAAAGAAAAAAGGAAAAAACCCCAAAGGACAATCTTTAGATTAAAGAAGACTAAGGGGGTGAATTATGCCAGACATGGTGACACATACCTATAATCCCAGCACTAGGGAGGCTGAGGCAGGAGGATCACTGTGAGTTCGAGGCCAGCCTGGGCTACAAAGTGAGCTCAAGACCAGCCTGAACTGCATAGTGAGACCTTGTCTCAAAAAGACAAAAAGAAAAAAAAAAAGAGACTGAATTAAAAGCTGGAAACAAAATTTGTTGAGTTAATCATTGTTGAAGCCAAGTTATGGTACTTGGAAGTTAAAGCCTTGCTGCTCAAAATGCCAGCAGATCAGCAGCCTGGATGTCATTAAGAGCTTTGAGAAATGCAGTCTCAGGCCCACTCAGAATCTGCAGTTTAACAAAATCCCTGCATGATCATAGGAACAACGAAGCTTGAGAAGTAGCAAGGTATTGAACCCAGGGCCTTTGCATTGAGCTACATCCCTATCCCTTTTTGTTTTTGTTTTGAGACAGGGTCTCACTAATTTGCTAAATTGCCCAGGCTGAGCCGAGTTTGAATTTGTGATCATCCTGCCTCAGCTTCCCAGAATGCTGGGATTAGAGATATGTACCTCCACACCTGGGTTCTACTTTTTAGTATGTTTGAAATTTCCACATGAAAAAATAAAAATACTAAGTAGTTTTGACAATAATATTAATGTGTGGTAAATGTTGCATAAAAGCTGCTCATGAAGTACTGGTTAGGATGAGTTGGAGGCTGCCCCAAAAGAGCAAGTATTTCTAAATTTCCTATCAAGAGTTGTATCATAACTGTTGTGTTATTATTAAAAATACAGCACATTTCCGTGTATTTGGTCTTTGCAAAAAGCCTCGAAAGTAGCCCTCATTTTCAGGAAGATTAAGGAAGAGTAAACTGACGTGTAGAGAGGCCAGATGACTCATCCCAGATTGCATAGCTCTTAAATGCAAAGCCAGAACTTGAAACTAGAACATCTAAGTCCAAACCTCACTCTCTTTCTACCATTACACAATATTTCTAGAAATTGAAATGTGTCCCAGGCATCTGTGGCTTTTTTTAAAAATAGAATTTGGTTTCCTTTTAGTCTTTATATGCCTATATGGTTTTTTCTTCTAACACGTCTTATTAGACCACAGCCTCTTTCCCTCTCTCTTGATCTCTACTGACATTTTGTCTGGAATGTAATGTGTCTCTGGTCTTTAAATCTTACCTGGAGGCATGTAGGGATGTAGCTCAGTGGCACAGCACCTGCCTGGCAAGCATGAGACCCTGAGTTCGATTCCTGGTACAAAAAAAAAAAAAAAAAAGAAAAGAAAAACAAATCTTATCTTATTCAGGAGATAATTATAACCCTTGAATTTATCTCACATCCAGGATCTGAAACTTTACACTTAAAATGACTCAGGCCTTGAGCTGAGCAACTGGGTAAACAATGACTTCAGCCATTGTCATGTGGAAAAGAAGCACCAGATAGGGACTTCATTTCTGACCCATAGAATCATGAAGATAATATACTGTTGTTTAAAGTCAAAGCCATTGAGTTTTGGGGTGATTTGATGGAATAACTACAGTATCCTCTGAATGGCTCAAGGGATTTCCCCAGCAAGAAAAGCGTGGTGGCACACACCTGTAATCCCAGCACACAAGAGGCTGAGGTAGGAGGATTGTTGTAAGTTCGAGGCCAGGGTAGGCTAGAAAGTGAGCTCAAGGCCAACCTGAACTGCATAGTGAGACCCTATTGCCTCTGATTTTGAAAAAATGTATTCTCTCTGGGAAATTTCTCTTAATAGATATCAGACCAAGGTTCTCATTTTATAGTATGCACTTTCCAACACATTATAAAAATTTAAATGTCAGCAGGGTCAGTGGTGTACATCTATGATTCCAGCACTCAGGAGGCTGAGTTTGAAGCCAGGCTGTGCTGTATAGTGAGTTCCAGGCCAGTGGGGACCACATAATGAGACCCGGTCTCAAAAAACCCCCAAAATTTAAATATTGGATTTTAGTTACATAAAATCATCCCTAAAACTCTGGCAAATTGATTTCAAATCCCTAAAACTCTGGCAAATAGACTGCAAATTAAGGACTGAGGAAATTTTGCAATAAGACATCCTGCAGTAGCTGAGCCACCTCTGATGACTATGATACACACACCAACTGCAACTCAAAGGACCATGGTCTTCAGCAGCTTCCAGGCCAAGACTGGACTTCAGGTCAAAACATCCACTCCACGTGGAGGAACTGTGTCTACAAAAGGAATTCTGGAGAAAGAACTGCCAAGCCCATTTGTTTAGCCTTGAGAAATTCTTCTGACCACTCCCATGGCTGTACTTTGTACCAGACCACCCACATGGATACATGCCTCTAATAAGAAAAGAGATCATCTCTCTTCATGCAAACAAATTGGGAGAGTTTTTTTCTTTGTTTTGTTTTAGTGCTGGAAATTGAACTCAGGACCTCATGCGTGCTAAAAGCACATGCTCTATCACTGAGCAATACCCATAGATCTGGAAGTTATTATTTTATTTTATTTTATTTTTGTGTTTTTGAGACAGGGTCTCACTATACAGCTAAGGGTGGCTTTGAGATTACTTTGTGGCCCGGCTGGTCTCGAACTTGCAATGATCCTCCTGCCTCAACCTCCCAAATGCTGGGATTATAAAGGAAGTTATTTTATTTATTGCTACATACTTATTCCTTATCCCCCAGGGCCTAACATAGTGAGGGAAAAGGAAGACAAGCTCTTTTTTTTATTTTGGCTCTTAATGCAAGACCCAGAATATCTATACATGCCTCACCAATTCTCCCTCTTCCACATTCAGAGAATCTTTAACTAAGCCCGGGTTCAACAGATCTTTTACATAGAGTCAGATAGTAAATATTTCAGGTTTTGTGGAACATACAAACTATTCAGATCCATCATTAAAGTAAAAGCAACCATAAATAATAAGTAAATGAACTGGGCATGGTGGTGCACATCTGTCATCCCAGCACTTGGGAGGTTGAGGCAGGAGGATCTGAGGCTTAGGAATTCAAGACCAACCTGAACTACATAGTGAGACCCTGTCTCAAAAAATAAAGTAAAATAAATAAATGAATACACATGACTATGTTCTAATAAAACTTTATTTACAAACCCCGTGTTTTAGTTACTTTCTTATTGCTGAGACACAATACACACAACTTAAAGTAGGAGGGGTTTATTTTGGTTCATAATTTGTAGAGCATCTAGGGTAGGACAGCATGGCAGAGGGGCATCCAAAAGATCAAGAGTTCATGGCAAGGCAAACAGGAAGCAGTAGCAATTAAGGAAGGAGTGGGATATATATATAACATCCTTCCCATCATGTCCACAGTGACCCACCGCCTCCCATCAGGCCTTACCTCCTAACATTACATCCAACTATAAACCCACCAGTACTAATGCAGTATCACACACCCATGATCCAGTCAACTCCTCAAAGCCCCACCCATGAGCACATGAGGCTTTGGGGGGACATGTAGATACAAGCCATAACACTCTGAATTTTTATTTCCACGTAGCTATTATTCTCATTTTGACTTTTTCAATCATTTAAAAATGTAAAAACCAAGCTTGATGTGGTGGTGCACACCTGTAATTCTGGTACTCAGGAGGCTGAACCAGGAGGGTCACTGCATATTCAAGGCCAGCATGGGCTACATAGTGAGTTCAAAGTCATCCTGAACTACATAGCAAAACCCTATCTCAAAAAGAAAGAAAGAAAAAAAAGCAAAACCATTCTTGACTCACAGGCTTTTCAGAAACAGGCAGCAGACAAGATTTGGCCCACAGGAAAGAGTTGACCTGAAGTCCTAGTTTGCTCACCTTGCCCTCCATCATAATGCCCCAGGAGAGATGACCCAGTTTACAACTATTAACTTGACCTAATCTTTCCCCACGTTAGATTCCAACACTGCACAGAACTGCCCCCCCCCATGATAGCTGAACCCCTGGGAGATAAAGGGGGAAAACCTCAAAGTCAGAAGGTTTGGGAAAAGCCAAGGTCACATACTTCTCAAATAAGGAAACAAACAAGGAGGGCTCGAGCCCTGTACACAGTGATCTGACATGGGGAATGTCACATTGACTGTTGCCAAATACATTGTCTCTTGCTTCTCGTGCTCAGGCAGGGTCCAAAGTTAGTAAGTAGACCAGTGATGCGGTGAGCAGGCACCAGTTTCTACAGGCTCACGGAACAGCATCCATCACGTGAAGGAGTGCCAGCAGGTTGGAGATGCCTGTGTTCAGGGTCCTCACACTTGCCAGGCTCGGGCTCAGGTAGCTTTGGCCTTATAAGTAGCCAACACCAGGACCCTAGTGCGTAAGCTGATCACCATGTTCTGGGTCTGCCACTGTGGCAGTGTCTTCTGCCACTGGGGGAATGCCAGCTGCCTGCTGAAGTGCAGTTGTGTGGCATAGTCTCTCCTCAGTCAGGTCAACAAGCTGAGGAAAGGCTGCCATTCCATTCTAGGATTCAGAGGGACACCTGCTCTTGAGAACCCACAGATGGGTGCTCTGCCTTTTGGTTTGGTTTTGTTGTTGTTTTGGTTTTTTTGAGATAGGGTCTCACTGTGCAATTTAGGCTGGCTTTGAACTCACTATGGCTGGCTCACCGCATCACTGGTCTACTTACTAACTGTGGACCCTCCCTGAGCCTGAGAAGCAAGAGACAATGTATTTGGCAACAGTCAATGTGACATTCCCCATGTCAGATCACTGTGTACAGGGGTTGAGCCCTCCTTGTTTGTTTCCTTATTTGAGAAGTATGTGACCTTGGCTTTTCCCAAACCTTCTGACTTTGAGGCAGCCTAGGCTGGCCTTGAACTCCCAGAAATCCTCCTGCCTCAGCTTCCAGAATGCTGGGATTACAGGCATACGCCACCACACCCAGCTGCACTCTGCCCTTTGAAGCCTTCCTTACATCATGATTTCTGCACAACATTTTCCAGTTTTAAAATCTGTCTTTTCTGGGGATGGAATTTGGCATCAGGTTACAAATACCAGGGATATCTCCATATCATCTTAAAATAAGAAACAAAAGTTAATTTTTTTCTAACTTTTTTTGAGAAAGGTCTTGCTAAATTGCTAAATTGCCCAAGTCGGCCTCAAACTTATGATACTCCTGCCTCAGCCTCTCAGAGTCTGAGATTATAACATGCACTGGCATACCTGGCTTTTAAAGTCTCATTTTAACTGCTGGTGAATGTGTCTAAAAAAACTATAAGAGCTAAATCTTCACTTATTTCAAATATAATTCTTATAGCTGAGATTAAACTTGAAAGAATGATAAAGACTGGAAAGTTACTGATCATGGTCCACATTCTACAGTTTGATATTTGATGTAGAGAAAGTAAAAATCTCAGCCCAGTGTGGTGACATGTCTGTAACCCTGGGCTGAAGCAAGAGGATCAAGAGTTTAAAGCTAGCCTGAGCTACATAGCAAGTTCAAGGACAGCCTGGACCATACAATGAGGTCCTGTCTCCAAAATAGACTACAAGAATCTCTAGTTTCATATATATATTGGTACTGGGAATCAAACTCAGGACCTTGCACTTGCCTGGCAGGCGCTGTGCTGCTGAGCTGTTTCCCTGGCCTCCGATTTATATTTTTTAAAAACCTAATATTCTATTTAAGTTAGCTTAATGGTTTTTAATAAAAGAGCATAGCAGAGGCTTCTTAACAAAGAGAATGTCTTCCATTTTTTAGTCAGTGAGTCAGTCAACCTTGGCTACCTATTGGAATCACTTGGAAAGCTTTTAAAATTCCAAATGCCCCACTGCACCCCCACCAACTAAATCAGAATCTGAGGAGGTGAACTCTTCAAGTGATTCCTTTGCCTCCAAGGTTATCAACCAGTACTGTATGTAGTAAGATATTCAGAATTTTGACTTTTTGTCCATGTGTGCTTTGTGATGTTTGATCCTAAAGGACATAATTTGCAATATTTGCATTACATAGCGTAGCCTAACTCCTAAATTCAGATTCTTTGAATTACAGTATAGCCACCTGGCCTTTCTTCTTGCCTTGAACAACGTGCTAGGGCAAGGTGCATTCCAGGTGCGTTTTTAAAGTCTTTCTGTAACCTTGGCAACAAAGAAAGCTGCAGGTACAAATCAATTAAAAAAATTGCAAAAGACATGTACAGATACTTCAAAAATAGATATATGAATAAACGTGTGAAAAGATTCTCAACATCTTTAGTCATCAGGAAATGCATATGAAAACCATAATGAGATACAGTTCCACACCCACTGATGGTACCAAAAGACTAACAATACCAAATATTGGCAAGGATAGAGCAACTGGAACTCTCATACACTGTTGATGATAGCAAAAAAAATGACACAACTACTACAATAAACTGTTCAACAGATCTTTGTAAAGCTAAACATTCACTTATCCAGCAGGGCATGTTGGCACATCCCTGTAATCCTGGCACTCTGGGAGGCTGAGGCAGGAGGATCAGATATTCCAGGCCAGCTGGGGCAATTTAGTGAGACTCTGTTTCAGTAAAGGGATGGGGATGTAGCTCAGTGCAAAGGCCCAGAGTTCAATCCCCAGTACCACTGATATAGGGGAATGCTAGATGTCAAACACACTGAATTCCTGTCCCCCAAATTGAAGAATGAATTCTAAGGAGCAACAGAAGTTAAGAGTAGGAAAATTTATTGGTGAAAAGGAATAGAGAATAGGGATGGGGGAATAGGTAATAAGAATAGCTCCTAAGAGACTGGAGGGGTATCAAATGGGTTGCCAATGAGCCTTCCTCTCAAAGAAAGTTTTATAGAGTAAAATCATGAGGGAGGTACAACGTGGGTCAAAATTATGATCAACCAAAAAGATTGCAAGTATAGTTGCTTAGGTAATATTGATCCAATGGTACCAAGGGTTATGGTGACATCAATAAACTTGGTTGATAATCTGTAGTCTTAGTCTTGTCTTTAGTTTTAGTGGTCTTAGTCTTAGTGGTTTTAGTCTTAGTCTTAGTAGATGGGAGAGTATGTCCCACCCCTAGGGAGATAATGAGAAATCTCAACAGGGTGATACAAATAATCCCAAACCTCCATTCATCCCTTAGGGAAGTATGTAAAACTAGCCATTGTGACTTTAATCTTCACTTTGCCTGCAGCTACAGCCCTAATGGAGTCTCATCTTTTTTACTGACTCCCTCAAGGGCCCACCCCTGCCTAACTGCCTATCATATTTCTACCTAATTTAGCTGTCTATAACACCACCAAACAATCATGTTCAATGACCTAGCTACTTTACTCTTAGGAAATAAAAACATATATCCACTAGCAGTGATTGAGAGAGGGAGGGGGGGCGGTATTTATTAGATTCATTTACATAACCAGAGTCAGAGTCTGGATGGTCCCACAATGACTGTCTGCATGGTAGAGAGTTGAAGAAACTAGTAGGTGTTCAGTCCTAGAAGCTGTAAACCGCAGAACAAGAGAAACCAATAATACAGCCCCCATGTAAGGCCAAACAAAGGCTTGGAAGCTCTCTGAAGAGTTGCTCGGGTAAGTTCACTTTCAGAGGTTGAAGAGCCTGGAATCTTATATTCACAGGCAATGGCAACAGCAAAAATCAAAGCTGCTAGAGAAGAACCAAACCTGGGCATGTGGGAGTTTCCCCTTCTTCTGCTTATAATTTCATCTGGGCCCAGCCTATTGGATGGCATCCCCCACCATTCAGGGTTGCTCACACTTTGCTGATCCATATGTCAACTGGAAACTCACAGATATACCCAGAAGTATGCTCTACCAGTTTCCTAGGTGCCATGATCCAGTCAAACTGGCAACCAAGATTTACCATCACAAGACCTCAGCAGTACTTGTCATTACCCCCTGTCTCTAGGAAGCTTCTTTGCTTTGGCTGAGTAACAAAGCACATAGTCTCCAATCATTGCTGCTGTTTCAGAGCTTCCTCCCCATGAGGGAGGAAGGGTTGGCAAAGTGAAGGAAAGCTTAGAAAACATCAAACTCTGAAGTTACTAAGCAGAGCAGTTACCAAGAAGTGCAGTTTTGCTGAAACATGGGATAAAGCAGGGGAGTAGGCAACAGAAAGGGCAAGGAGACCCTTGAATGCCAAGCTAAAAAGCCTTCTCTTAATTGGAGGCAAATGAGTCATGGGAGGGTTTGAGCAGAGAATGCTTCTCAGATAAAAATGCCTTCTTGAGGGTTTCACTGATTTACTTTTGATTTCTTCTCAATGCCTTTTAGATCCAGAGGAATTCACAAAACCTATTAGCTCTTTCTCTGCAATTCTATCAAACTCATAACCTTTAGCCCTCAGCAGAAGCATGAATACTGTTCACTTTGGATTCAAACTTCTTATTTTTATCCTTTTCTAATACTAGGGAGAAACTTTCATGGAAAATTTCCAGAGTATTACTTTCTGGTTCCATTTTTCTCATCTCTCATTCACTCCTCATATTCTGCAATCTTATTTCCATTTTCCCATTCTTAAAATATTCTGGCAGCCAGATATGGTGGCACACACCTGTAATTCCAGCACTTGGGAGGCTGAGGCAGGAGGATCGTTGTGAGTTCAAGGCCAGCCTGGACTACAAAGTGAGCTCAAGGCCAGCCTGAACTGCATAACAAGACCCTGTCTCAAAAAAGACGAAAAAAATATTCTGGCATGGAAAAACAATTCTATTAATTAAGGCTTTGTATTAGCTTACCTATTGCTGTGGAACAAATTACCCCCAACAGTTAGTTGCATTCAAACAATAACAATCATTTATTAGCTTTCATGATTTCTTTGGTTTGCTATATCAGACAGGGCACAGCCAGAATGACTTATGTCTGCTCCATGATGCCTGGGATCTCAGCAAGAAGACTTGAAGGCTGAGAGCTGGAATCACCTGAAAGCTCATTTGCTCACATTTGGCAATTGATTCTGGCTTGCAACTGAAACCTTGGCTGGTTCTGGTGGGTAGAACACCTACATATGCCCTCTCTCAGTGTTTATGCTTTCCTCACAATATAGTGACCAGGTTTCCAAAGCAAGTGGTGTAGGAGACAGCATGATGGAACTGTTACCTTTTTATGCCTCTGCCACAGAAGTCACATAGAACCATGGTGCTGCTCCATTGGTTAGGCAGCAATGAGCCCTACCTGGGCTCAAGAGGTTGGAACTCAGACCTCATCACTCAGTGGGCAGAGGATTGGTCCTATTCTAAGAACATGTGGGATGGGATAAACATATTTATGAAGCCATCTTTAGATAATACATTCTGCTATAGTTTCTTACAATTTTATGTTACAGAAAACCCATGCCTAACTGGTTTAAACAAAGAGGAAATGTATTGATTCACATAGATAAAAATTCCAAGGGTAAGACTGACTCCAAATACAGATTGAATGACTCTTAAGTTGCCAAGAATCCAGTTTCATGTCACCAGAACCCAGTTCCTCTTCATTTCTTGGTTTAGCTTTTTCTATGCTGACTCAAGCCTCAGATAGTTTCTCCCTTTCATGGAGACAAGAGGCTGCCAAACTACATCCGCATATCTTCTCTTGCTCAATTACAGCAGGAAAAGAGATGTTTGCTTTTCTGTTTTTCTTTCCAGAACATAGTTCACACAAATGTCTTAGAAAGTGTGTTTCTTTGGCTCCAGTTGTCTTGATTTGGCTCTTGTGCCCATCCCTGCACAATTCACTGTCATCAAGGAAATGTTCTGTTGAATTGGTTAAGGCCTGAGTCACACATTCACCTCTGGAGCTAAGGTCAACATTACCATAAGTCACATGTATTTTGTAATAGAGATTAATTCAACTGTAAAGACAGAATTTACATCACAATTTGACATTGGGGGTTTATTTTTCTCACATCATGAAAAGTTGAGAGACTGCACGTGATGGTACATGCCTGTAATTCTAGCATAAGAGGCTGAGACAGAAGAATGCAGCAAGTCTGAGACTAGCCTGGGCAACATAGTGAGTTCCGGGATAGCATGAAATACACAGCAATATCCTGTAGGAAGAGAGAGAGAGAGGCAGAGAGAGAGACAGAGAGACAGAGAGAAGAAGAGAGCACGCAAACCTAGAAGCCCATAGCTCCTGGTGTTGATCCATTGGCTCCAGGACTCAGGTCTGGTAGAGCTGTGATTCTCTTGAGCTTTCTACCTTTCTCACAAGACAGATGCCCCAGTTCTATTTATCATGTCTTTCTGAAATCATATCTCTTTTGCACCATATGCCACTGTGCCCCTGCTTGCTGTAAGGAAGTTGGGAAAGGGGGTACAGGCAGGCAACGGAGAAGAGAGTTGAAAATAGGAATTAAGTTATTCAGCCCACATCAGCCCCTGGACATTAAAATGTATCATCTTCACTTGAATCACATGGCCAAAAGTAATAAGCAATATCTCTTCTATATAAAATTGGAGGCATTTAACCTAAGAAGGTTAACAAAATGCTGAATAGCAAACATAAGGTGTGAATCCTACTGTAACATCATTCCTTTTAATTTTGCAAAAACAGGTGAGCAAGTGCTCCAGGACTGGATGGTCCCATGGTTCCAGTCCATGCTTTGCTCACACCACCACGGTTCCCAGCTGAAACTCGCAGAGAGAGCCAGGTATTTCCCATCTACATCCTGAGGGCAGAGTGGGTGATCCAGGACCCCGCCACCATTACAGACTGAGTCTCTGCCCTCCCTGCACCCGCGGCAGAGAGGAGGTCCTCACTCAGAAGCCCCAGGGACTTCTCTGGCTGGGGGCAGGGCGTGTAGCCTCTCCCAGTGCCCATGCGCCCTGCACAAAGTGAGTGAGTGCTCCTGGAGCTGCTGGTCCCATGGTTCAACTCCAGGCTTTACTTTCACCTGGACCCCCTAGTGGGTCGAAGGCACAGGTAGTCTGTGAGTGCTACCAATCCAGCCTGCATCTGGTTCCTGTATGTGTCCTGAACTGACTGGAGACACAGAATCAGGTGGTTCACAAACTGTTGACCCTGCAGTTTGTGCCTGGATTTTGCCTGTACCCTGAACTGCCTGGGGACATAGGTCGAGTGGAATGGGATTGTGACACCAGTGCAACTGGAGTCTGGGCCATGCACGTGCCCTGAACTGCACGGGCCCTGAACTGAAATGGTGGATCACATGGTCAGCCATCAGCTGACACCAATGCCCATGTCTGAGAATGGGGATAACTAGATACAAATCAAAAACTGCCGGAAAACCCGAGACTAAGTAGTGCATGTCAGGGATCACTCAGGGGCAAATCTGACCAACAGGAAAACTATGGACACTAGTGGCCTTTGCTATGCAACCACTGAAGAGGGAAACTAAGCTTTCTGCATCCGGTAGCAAACATGACAAAACAAAGGACTAAAACACAACCCCAGAACTCCACCCCACTCAAAACAAGTCCAGGAGACACTGGCATAGGAGAAC
>NW_004955419.1:29842297-29843098 GCF_000276665.1 Chinchilla lanigera
AATATTAAAACTGCTAGAGAAAAGAAACAGATTTCCTATAAAGGAAAGCCCATCAGAATCACGCAGACTTCTCAGCACAAACTATCCATTGAGAAGAGCTTGAAGTGAAGCATTACAGGTCCTGAGACAGAACAGCTTCCAACCAAGACTGATGTACTCTGCCAAACTATCCCTGAAATTCAACGGAGAAATAAAATATTTTCACAACTGAAGAACTTCATGAGTGCCAAGCCAGCATTACAAAGAGTACTAAAAGATAGTCTAGACAGAGAAAAATCTGACCGCAATTTCAAGAACAACAATAGGAATGAAACTTCAAGAAGAACAAGCAAGTAAACAGGTAGAAAAACGTGGACACCAACCCAAGTAAATAACATGATAATGATAAATTAATACATGCTGGCATAACTATAAATGTAAATGTCTTGAATTCTCCAGTCCAAAGAAACAGACTGGCAGAGTGGATTAAAAAACAAAATCCAGCAATGTGCTGTATACAGGAAACACATTTCACTGAAAAGGAAACTCACAGACTAAAAGTCAAAGAATGGAAAGCAATCTGCCATGCAACAGGAACCCAGAAAAAAGCAAGGGTAACTATTTTATTTGCAGACAATGTAAACTTCAAACCGAGATCAAAAGAGATAAAGAAGGTCACTACATACTAGTCAGGGAAAAACTGCAAGAGGATGAGATAATAATTATAAACATGTATGCACCAAATATCGGAGGTCCAAATTATATAAGAGAAATCTTAACAGGCATGAAAACCCATATAATTAATAACACTATTGTAACAGG
>NW_004955419.1:29846646-29856412 GCF_000276665.1 Chinchilla lanigera
GGAGGTATGATAGACATTGTGAAATGAAAGGAAAACACTCAAGTGTAAAGGGCAACTGGGATGTGGGAAAAGAGAAGGGCAAGAAGGAGAAATTTTGTATGTATGTATATACAAGGTAGCTAACATAGTTGATCTACTGTCTTCTATTTCTTTGCTGAAAGAAACTGTCGGTGAGTCCTTGATTGTTCATTATTGCATGTCTGTATCTGTTTTCATGAGAAACCACTTTGAAGATATCAATATGTAATGCAACAAGCATTGTTAATTTCCTTCCACTTTGTTTATAACTCTGTATTGTCTGTACTGTTCTTTTGCTATTTTGTAAAGGTTTTCTGTCCGTTAATGTTTTCCTCCTTTTATTTTTAAAACGAAAAAAAATAATTTTGCAGAAACCTTTTCTTTCTGGGAGAAGAAGAAACACTAGAAACTTCTTACTGGTAATTGCCAAATTCTGTAGGAATTTAAAGGGTTTTCTTAGGCAGAGAAGTTGTTTTTGAGACAGAGTCTCACTATGTCCCTCACGCTAGCAAGAAACTTGTGATTCTCTTGCCTTATCTTGCTGAGTGCTGTAATACTCCTGTGATCCTCATACTCAGGAGGTTGAGGCAGGAGGATCATGAGCTAAAGGTCGTCCTGGGCTACACAGGGAGATCCTATCTAAATAAAAAAAAACAATACAAATAAACTCTTCTGTCCTGTACTTCTGTGATCACGAGCTCTCTTTGTTGTCTTTATACCTCTTTGATCATGTGTGCATTTCCCTGATTTCCTTTCCCTGCCTTACAGTTATATGTTATACTGCAACCAAAAACCCCTCTCCTTCTATCTTCTTCCTTTTCTTTCCTATTTTTATTTATGTATAGCTTGTTTGTTTGCTTGTTTTTGTGATATTAGGGACTGAATCTTTGCCCTGGGCAAAGGACACCACCTTGGCTACAGCCCCAGCCATTTATTTATTTATTTATTTATTTATTTAGTTTTTAGACAGGTTCTCACTAAATAGTCCAGGCTGAGCTCAAACTTGCAACTCTCCTGCCTTAGACTTCCAGAGTTCTTGAATTATGGGTGTGTGCTATCATGCCCAGCTGTTACATTTGTTAAACTGACTGCTTAGTCCACTTCTTTCTTTCTTTCTTTCTTTTCTCTTTTTTTTTTCTTTCTAAAGACAATATCTCACAATGCATCCAGAGCGGGCCTTAAACTTGGTGAGACCATGCTCACTTTGAACTCCTGATCCACCTGCCTCAGCCTCCTGAGTGATGGAATTACAGCCTTGTGCAACCATACCTGCCTCCATTTCTATTTCTATAAAAGAAACATTTTAGATTGGTTATCTTTTTGTAAGTATAGATTTGGCCCATTTGCATAAGCTTTGTTATGCAATACTTTTGGTAAATATCTAAATAGATTTTGCTTTCCTTGTTGTTTTGTAGTATGAATAATGTATATTTTGCTTTCTTTTTGTTTGCACTTGCCTGTTGTCTTTTCCTAAAAGTTATGTTTAATGTTTCTGCTCATTCATATGTCACACGCACTTGACTTCCATCTAGTACACATATGGACTCTCTTGAGTTGCCATGTGTATTAGTTTAAATGCCAGTGGCTGTACACCAGGGATTTCTGAACTTGTGAGCCACAACTGAAAGTACTTGGGATGTCTTTGATATTCTTCATGAAAGAGATATTGAAGGGCTGAACTATGACCCTGAATCATGTTCAAATTCCCCATCACCCACAGGAGAATATGCATAGTATAAAATGTCCTTCATTCTTTTCCCTGAGAACTAGGCAATCAGTGGCAAACATGTTAATCAAGACATATATGCCAACCTTGATCTGGACCAGGCCTATGGCTCAAAGCCTCATTTCCCATAGTTTTCCAACATGCATCCTAAGTGCTGCAGCCGTGTACTTCACTGGTGCACCAGAACCTTTAATGTTTCCATAACTTTGATTATGCTATTTTCTCTTTATTCATTATTCTTTTCTGTAATGCTTTCTCCACCAGATGTATCATATAGCTCTTCATAATACATTCCATGACCTTCCCTAACCCAGGTCCAGGAAATCATTGAAAAGCTGGGCCTGTAGCTCAGTAGTACAGTACCTACTAGCATGGATAAAAGGTCTTGGGTTCAATCCCCAGCACTACCATAAAAAAGACAATGAGAACTAATCCTATAACACTTAAGATAACACAGAATAGGTGCTAGATTCATGTAGACTTCTACCAAGGAAAAAGAGAAAGAGGTAAGTAGTGAGCCCTGTATATATACCAGGAGTTCCCTCCACATGAACACATGAAATCTTGGACCCATCCTTGACCACAATCCTTGTAATGCCTTGCCCTCATTCTCTCTTTTTTTTTTTTTTGGTTTTTCTCTGGTACCGGGAACTGAACTCATGACCTTGCGCTTGCCAGGCAGGCACTTTTTGCCGCTGAGCTAAATCCCCAGCCCCTTGCCCTCATTCTCATATGGAGTTTATAATTCTTCTGAGCTCCCATGTTATAAACACCTATGCACCCCTGATAAAAATTTTTGAGCAGAAATTCCTGGAGGACTGGAAAAGGATATATTGAGACTTCTTTCCATCAGAGAAGCATCCAGGAATAAGAAAGATTGTCAGAAAAGTGGTGGAGTGTCAGAGACTTGCCAGAGACAGCAAAGACAACTGAAAGTTACATCTGGTGTGATGTCATCTCATCTCTATTTACTACACAATAATAAGTGTGTCAATAATTACATATTTTTATATGTGTAAAAATAGTGAAAGGCTAGAAACCCAAGGTCATGTTTAAGTAGTGGCTCAATAGGGGCAGTACACCAGTGCTGAGAGTTTCCATAAAAAGACCAAGAGAACCCACAAATTTAGATGTCAAAGATTTTTCTCCACTGGGCATGGTAGCACATGCTTTTAACCTCACCATTCTAGCAAACAGGCACAAAATTCACAAGTTTGAGCCCAGCCTGAATAACTTAGAAACTTAGCAAAACCCATCTCAGAATTAAAGGGGACAGCTAGTAGGATGGGATGTTGCTCAGTATGAAGGCCCTGGGTTCAATCTCCAATACAGGAAAAAAAATAATTTTTTCCCCAAAGGGAAGCTAGGGTAGCCAGCCTCCAAGATGGCCCCCAGCAATTCTCTTCTGATGTTCATTAATTCTTCTCACATGAAGACAGCTGACCAGCATAACCAATAGGAAATAATGGTAATGATGGAGGGTGACTTTCAAGGTTAAGTCATAAAATACTGTGCGGTTTCTGCCTTGCTCATTCTTGGATCACTCACTCTAGGGGAAGTCAGTTGTGATGTTGTGAGGATGCTCAAGCAACCCTTCAGAGATATCCACATGGTAAAATCTGGAATTTTCTGACAGAAATAAATAGAGAAAAGGAGAAAAAGAAATAAATGGAACCTCCTGACAGCACCTACGTGAGTCCATCACGGAAATGGACCTGTCAGCCCCAGGCCAACACTTTGATACAATCTCATGAGAAACCCTTTACCACTGAATTTATTTCATTCTTTGCAAGTTGTCTGGCTACTCAGCTGCCTCCCTGACTAAACTCTGAGCTCCGGGAATCCCAAGCCTTGGGCTTGCTCACCTAACTTTGTCCCTCACATAAGAGGTCTACTAAAGGCTCAAACAAAGAGCTTGAATGGGTAATGGCTGCTCTCTAACCGAATGAGTGAATGAGTGCATGAGTGAATGAATGAGGGTGAGACATTTCCAGAATCTTTTAGATCAAGAGGTATAGACTTCATCTAAGGTGTTTCTGAAAAACCAGACCTCAGTCTCACAATAGCAATATCCAAAGAAAAAAACTGATTTTCACAAGAACTAGAAAATACTACCAAAACCCCAAACAGCTGGAGGATTGAGAGGCATCTTCAAGCATCACAGAAAGAAGAGTCTTATCTTGGACAACAGTGGATAGCAAAACAAGAGTGAGGAATGAGACAACTCAACATGGTCCCCTCACTTTTAACTTATGCTTTCCAACAGTCTTGTGAGTCATTCAGAGATAGGATTATAGGTCCATTGTTTTGAAGAGAAAATTGAGAAGCAAAAAGGAATGAGCCCAAGGAAGAAAGGAACACAGAAGAAGGAAGCAGTCCTTGGATTTCAAGCCTAAGAATTGTCATAAGACTCTCCAAGCGCCTTCTGGGGAGATTATTTTGTAATTCTTCTGAGGCTTACCCAAGCTTGCACCTACCAAAGACTTCTGGGCAGAAAAAAGGAAGTAAAAAGAGTAGTTGCTTGCCTGCTGAGAAACTTTCAGGTTATTTGCAAAAACGTTTCAGCAAAGGGTTCTACAAGGGAAAAGGAGAGGAGTTTTACCTGGGGAGGGGCAGGACTTACAAAAAGGAGGAGGAAGATCAAAGAATCTTCTGAACTGAATAATTCTGCTGAAAGACATTTGGGCCCCTCCTTTTTCTGATACAATAGCTAGGGATGACCCCCAAGGAACATGGAACTCCCACTCCAAAATGCCAGAAGTTGCTGAACTGAGTTTGGTGTGGAAGTTGGGGGGTAGTGTGTTGGGTGGGGAAAATAAGCAGGAGAAACATTGTTTGAATTACATCAATTTACATTCACCTCTATATTCCTGATGTGCTTTACACAAGCCTCTACCATGATGCATACAAACAATTATTTGGGGTAGTACTAATATTAATAATAATTAGTAGTAGTAGTAAAGACAGGGTTTTGCTATGCAGTTTAGACTGACCTTGAACTCAGTAGGTAGCCCAAGCTGGTCTCAAACTTGTGACAATCCACCTGACTCAGCCTCCCAAATGCTGGGATTATAGGCAAGTGGCACCATGCCCAGCTACCCACACCAAATTATATTAAATGTCTTCTGGAACACTTGACAATGAGTGGAAGATTTCTGTGTTTTCTCAGGAATAACTGAGATAATGATAAAAGAAGAGAACATTGGAAGTAAGCATTTCAAATATGCCCTCCTACTCCCTTCACCTTCTAGCCAGGAGAATAAGGAGAGTGAGTAGGGTATCCTGCTTCACAAGGAAGGGGAAGAGGTGGGTCAGTACAGATTAGTGGTGGGAAGAGATAGAAGGGATGAAATGAGCTATGACCTCCAACAGTGGAAGTCTGGAGAGCTTTGTAATGAGAGGTTTGTTTGTTCTGCAATTGCATTTATTGTGGTATAATTACCCACTTGTTGCCAAGGGACATAACAATTTACACTATTTTTCAACAATTTTGGAGTACTGTTTCAATAATTCCTGGGTTGATGCTTGTAAATTGCTTATGGAAAGTATCTTTATTGCTAGTATTTAGGACCCTTAGGAAATCACTACTTCTCAGAGATGTCTTCCAGATGTAGCTGGCTTTTGGTTCTGAGTCTGTTGCGAGATCTTGCATTTTCAATTTATGGGAAATGAGAAGTTGCTGCCTATTTGGCCTAGGTTCTTTGGCACTGACCTGTAGTATTATTTGTGTCCCTTAGGCAATCTCAGTCTTGGTATGCCAGGAAGAACAACTGATTAGAACAATTATGTCACCTTGGCTAAAGTAGTACGTACAATCAGTGATAACAGTAGCTTCAAACACAGCCTAGAAAATGACAAATTGTTGTAAATATTAATTTGCCACATTTAACAGTATGAACTAGGTTTGTGGTTATATAATAAAATCTAAAACAAGCCAGAAAATTGTATACAGTAAGTCCTCAATATGGTGATTTTTTTTTCCCTCAGAGAAGAAAATTTAAAAGAGGCTAGGTGGAAAATAGAGAAATAGAAGAACAGGAAGAGATTAGAAGCAAAGCTGAAGGACAAAAGAAGATCATGCAAATTTTGGAAAACTGGTGAAGAAGACAAGAGAAAAAGAGAATAAGAAATAAAAACAAGAACAGAACAACAAAATCTAGAAACAACATTTACACTAATATAAAAAACAATGGATAAAAAAGAAAACAAACAAACAAAAAAAAAAAAACAAGAAAAGAGGAAAAAAAGAAAAGGAAAAAAATATCCACTTCAAGGCCTGTCTCTGCTGTCACTGGTAGACAGAGTGGGCAGACAGAGTCCAGCTGATTAATCCCAACAAGCCAGTGGTAGGTTTACAGTGGAGTAGTGGATAAACCCAGCAAGCCTTCACCTGTAGTTCCACTGAAGTTCAGGCTGGTTTCTGGCTGTGAGGCCGGAACCTGACTTGTTCAGCCTGTAACACTCCACATGTCTCCTGTCAGCTTGACAGGGACCTCCTGCCAACTGGAACCCACCCTGACACTGGGAGTCACTAGGTAGAGCTGGCCTGCAGCTACTCTGAGTTCTGAGCTCAGCTGGTCTCTCCCCCAAGATTACTACCAGCCAATTGCCCTCTCTTGGGGGACATCTGAACCCAAGTAACTCACCAGCCACTGCTGTCCACTATGTCCACTGCTCCATTCCACTGGTATGTTTCTCTGTGGAGGCCTCTGGGGTCACCAGGAGTCACCATGTGTGTGCAGGTTAGAGCCTCCCCTCCCACACAGGGCTAGGGAGAAAGCACTGCCGGCCACTTCCTTCTCTTCACTCTCTCCATGGATTTCAAGTCTTGCTTCAGATCCTTCCTGGGTCTCAGGACCCATTTCCCTCCTCCTTTTCCTCATGTTACTATATTCCAGCGTCTGGATACCAAATCTCAGAGAGGCTGTTTCTCTGATATTCACCCTGTCCCATCTTCCTAGAAGTGGAGTTTTATTTGGGTTTCTCTTGTTGTTTGTGTTGTGTTGTTTTGTTTTTGAGACAGGGTCTCAGTGTGTAGTTCAGGCTGCCATGGAATTCACTATGTGGCACATGCTGGTCTTGAACTCACAGAAATCCTCTTGCCTCAGCCTCCCAAGTGCTGGGTTTAAAGGCATGGCCCACCATCCTCAGTCTGGGTTTCTCTTGGATACGCCACTAAGATTGTTCTCAAGGTAATAAAATATATCAAAACAAAAACCCCATACACACACACACACACACACACACACACACACACACACACATTTAAGAGACAAGGTCTTGCTGTGCTCTTCAGGCTGGTCTTAAACTCCTGGGCTCAAGCAATTCACCTGTCTGAGCCTCCTTGTAGCTGGGACTTTAGATATGTACCACTGCACTCAGCTAAATAATTATTTTAATACTACTTTTAATAGCAATTACTCTTTGTTGAGTGCCTATAACATGTCAGGTCCAGACACTTTTTTTTTTTTGCAAGGGTACTGGAAATGGCACTAAAGTACTTGAGCCTGCTAGCCAGGCACTGTGCCACTGAGCTATATATCCCAGGCTCTGGTCCAGTCTCTCTTGTAAAGTGATCTCACTGTATTTAAATTTTTACTAATTGACAGTCAATTTTACATAGCTGGGAATGCACCTCAGCTGCACAAGTGCCTGCCTGGCAAGTGCAAGGTGCTGAGTTCAATTCTCAGTACAAAAATTTTTTTTTGCAGAAAATAATTTTGCATGGTTGTTATTTTGGAGATGATTGCATTTATACTCTAATATTGGAGTCATAAACTCATTCACATCCAGGGGTCAGGCTCTAGTGAAGTAGCTTGGGTTTAACAAGCTAAAACTGATATAGAAGATCAGGAATAAAAGGAAGGGATAAATACTGACCCACTGAAGCATCTCTTCCCCAGGGGGAAAGCTGCTACTTAGTCAGGCTAGTTCCTGCCCTGAGGAAATGTGTACTTTTCCCCAGAGAAATCAGAAATGGCTGTGGTAGATTGACAATTGGTGGTCAACTTGTAACACCCAGCTGAACTTAACCAACATGGTGGTGGGTGTGGGAGGCCCACTTGAGGATTGTTGTCAACATACGAGAGGCAGAGCTGGAGAAGAAGAAGTTGAGGCTGTTGGGAGCTGAGTGAGGATGTTGGGAACTGAGAGAAGCTATAAGGAGCTTTTGGTTCTCCTGGAGGAGTTTGTCGTGCCGGTTTTCCTGATAAAACTCAGCTGTTTTCAACCTTTGAGGAGCTCAGGACTATGTTGCTGAGAATGGCTTCGGTTCACTTTCGGGGAGCTCTGGTCCTCACTCTGAGCATCACTTCCTGGCTCTGCAGGAGAAGATGGTGCATTGCCAGTCTCCTGGAGAAGCTTGTCCTGTGGGATTTACTGGTGGGAACTCAGCTGTCCAGATCATCGGAGGAGCTTGGAATCTCACTGTTGTTGAGGATTGCTGTGGTACTTTTTGTGAAGCTCTGATTCTTATTTTCAGCATCGCTTCCTGGCTCCAGTGTAGATCCCTCAGCCTGCTTGCACAGATCCTTCATCCTGCTATAACAGACTTCCTAGATTCCACCACTGACCCTTGGGCATTCCCAGTGCAGATCTGTGAAACAGACCTGCATGAGACTTTGTCATGGGCTCTAGGCTTCCAGTGGGATTCGTGGAAGGCGTTGCCATGGGCTCTAGGTCTTCAGCTGGACTCATGTAGACACCATGGGATCCAAGCCCTTGGCTGGATTCTTTGGTGGTTAGTGTGTGCGCAGATTTCCTGCACTGTCTTGTAGATGACTCTTTGAGTGATTATTATAAATAATCTTAAATATGTGTCCTGTATTATATTATTCTCTTTGCAAGTCCCCCAAACCATTACAATGGCTTTTCATATAGTTCTAGTTTTTAATTTTGTCTTCTCTTTGAAACAGTTGAGATATAAATCTTCAGGATGAGTATTTTGTGGCCTCTATTGCAATGGGACAAAGAAGAAAAGACAAAATTAAAATCATTTGTTTATAAAAGTTTAATACACCTGACTCTTGAGCTAAAAGGGAGGCTAGAAGGAGAATAAGATTGGCTGCAAAATTTTCATAGAAATTTAATTTCTTTGTTACCAAGTTTATACACTTTTAAATCTAGTTCTCTTAACTGCTGGATTACACACACACACACACACACACACACACACACACACACGGGTACAGGGAGGGGATAACAGCAAAATTATAAAGGAAAGTGCTTAAATGAAAAGATAGGCAAGGCAACCAGCAGTGAAGCAACCAGACCAGTTCTGGACTTTCCTTCCTTTTTCCAGGTACAGCCATTTCTGGAGCAGTTTCTATAAGGGAGCCAGAGGAGAGATACATTTCTTACAATCGTAGGATATGTACATTGCAAACTTCTAGAGTTTCACATGCTAAGGTGAGAGAGAGAGAGAGAGAAAGAGAGAGAGAGAGGGGGGGGGAGAGAAAGAGAGAGAGAGATTGCGGGTGAAGCAGGAGAATGGTGTAGGAGAAGAGGGAGGTTTAAATTCTTCTGTACAAATAATGTTAGAACAAGGAGGATCTTAGTCTAGTCCAATTTTTAGAATCTCATTTCTTTTCAAAATTAAGTCATACTTGTGGAGATGAATTGCTATAAAAAGAAAGTACAGCCAGGGATACAGCTCAGTGGTACAGCACCTGCCTAGCAAGCACAAGGTGCTGAGTTCAATCCCCGGTACCTAAAAAACAGAAAAATCATGGGGGAAAAAAAAAAGAAAGAAAGAAAAAGAAAATAAAGCCAGGTGTGGTGGCACACTCAGGAGGCTGAGGCAAGAGGATCGTTGTGACTTTGAGACCAGTCTGGGCTACGAAGTGAGCTCAAGGCCAGCCTGAACTGCATAGTGAAAAGAAACGAAAAAGAAGAAAGTAGACATTCTTTCTCTCTCAACTTCATTTACAGACAGAAAAGCAAGCTCATAGAAGAGACTATGCAATGTCATCCAGTTAAGGAATGCAGGGATGCCTAGGTTGTAGCTCAGAAGTAAAAGGTATA
>NW_004955419.1:29856512-29859534 GCF_000276665.1 Chinchilla lanigera
CTTGAACTCACTTTGTACCCCAGGCTGGTCTCAAACTTGCCATGATCCTCCTGTTTCAGCCTCCCAAGTGCTGGGATTACAGGTGTGCACCACCACACCAAGGTAAAAAGTGTACTTGATCAGAGAGAGAGAGACAGAGACAGAGACAGAGAGAGAAGATCTGAAGTGGTGGTGAGTGTCTGTGGCTGTAATCTCAGCATTTGGAAGGCTGAGGCAAGAGGGTCACAAGTTTGGGCCAGCCTAAGTTTACATACCATATTCAAGATCTACATAGCAAGACACAAAAAAAAAAAAACAAAAGATAGTATAGAAAGTGTTCATAGAAGCAATCACTGAGACTGAACAGGATGGTTTCCTAAGGGAAGAGGGCAGAATGTTTGGAAAGTTTATTCAGTAATCCATTTTTATATCTGTGAAGAGATTGCAAAGAAAAATAAAAAGACTAGGACCATCCTTTAAAATGTTTTTGTTTTGTTTTGAGGTATGGTCTCATTATGTATTCCAGGCTGGCCTTGAACTCAGTGATGCTCCTGCCTCAGCCCCTTGAGTGCTAGGATTACAGACCTGCACCATGCTACCAGGCTCTAAAAAAATTGTTTATTAGGATACCGTGCTGCTACTTCCTGGGGACAGAACAGGCAACCCACCATCCTGCTGCCATTACAGTCTGTGTCTCCACCCCTGGTGTGCCCCCCACACCCAGGAGATACGGGCTCAGATGGCCTACAAACCCCTAACATTGGGATTTGTGTGTGGGCCCTGCCTGCATGTACCCTGTGCTGCCTGAGGTATTAGATCAGGTGGTCCATGGACTGCTGACACCACGATTAGCGTCTGGGCTTTGCAAGAGTCCAGACCTCCCAGAGGCCACAGAAACAGGAGGTCTGTGATCACTGTTAGGGCAGCCGCGCCTGGCTCCTGCACTGCGGAGCTGCCTGGAGACACGGAATCAGGAGGTTCACGATCTGCTGCAATCACCATTCATGGCTGAGTGCTGAGAGAACCAGGTAGACCCCACCTACTTCCCAGGGACAGAGCAGGTGACCCACGATCCTGCTGCCATTACAGTCTGTGTTGCCTCCCACCTTGTGCCGAACTCAGCCAGGAGATACTGACTCAGAAAGCCCCCAAAAAGGCTAATACCAGGGTTTGCATTTGGGCTCTCCCTGCGTGTGCCCTGAGCCACCAGAGGTATTAGATCAGGCAGTCCATGAACTGATAATACCGCAGTTTTGACTTTGGGCTTTGCACACCCCCTGACTTCCCAGAGGTCACAGAAACAAGTGGTCCATGATTACCACCAGTGCAGCCCACATCTGGCTCCTGTGTAGGTGCTGACCTGCCTGGAGACACTGAATCAGGTGGTCCACAAAGTGCTGGCCTTGCCATTCATGTCTATGCTCTGCTTGTGCCCTGAACTGTTGGGGAAACAGGACCAAATGGTCCATGATCATACCACCAGTGCAGCCCACTTCTGAGTCATACCTGTGCCCTGAGCTGCCTGGGGACACTTGAGCAAGCAGTCTGTGATCCCCAGACATTGTGGTTTGTGTCTGGGATGTGGGAGAACTAGATACACTCTGACAAGCACTGGAAGATCCCAGAATGAGCAGCCCATCTCAGCAGCTACTGAGGAGCAAGTCTAACCACCAGGAAAACCAGGGATGCTTGCGACCTTTGCTGAGCTGCCAGGGAAGAGGGAGACTGGGCACTCTGCCTCCAGCATCAAACATGACAAGATGAAGGACTAAAATGCAATCTCAGAACTCCACCCCACTCAAAACAAGTCCAGGAGCCATCGATGTAGCAGAACTTGGTAAACACACACCTGAAATTGCTGAAATGATTGCATTGAAAGTAAAAAAAATACTCCATCAGGCCACAGAAAAAATCAGATCAGAAATAATCTCCCAGATAAAAAATGAAAAGGCAACAATAATGAAAGAATTGCTCAGCACATTTAAAGAAGACATATATAAAAAAAATAGATGAGCATAGGAAACTGATGGAAACATTAAATGAAAAATACATGAGTGAAGTAGGATGCATGAAATAGATTCAAAGAGATATCCAGGAAATTAAAACTTCCATTGAAAGCTGGTAAAACCGCTTAAATGAAGCCGAAGATAGGATTTCATTCTTGAAGACAACATGGCAACTAATGATCATGAAAGAAAGGATCTCTTACAATCAACAAGGAGCCAGGAAAGACCAATTCAACAGCTGCAAGATGAGGCAAAGAGATATACTATAAAACTAATAGGAGTCAACAAAACAGCAGGAGGCAACACAAATGACATAAAGAGAATATTTGCAGAAATAATAGCAGAAAATTTCCCAAGCATGGAAAAAGATTCTGGCATACAGTAACTGAGGCATATAGAACTCCAACTAGTCAAAACCAAAATAAACTATACCCCAACATATAATAATCAAGGCCCCACACATACAGCAAAAGAACAGAATATTAAAAGACATTAGAAAAATGAAACAGATCACCTATAAAGGAAAGCCCATCAGAATCACAGCAGACTTCTCAACACAAGCCATCCAATCAAGAAGAGCTTGGAGAGAAGTATTACAAGTCCTGAGATAAAATAGCTTCCAACCCAGATTAATGTATCCTGCAAAACTATCCTTCAAATTTAATTGAGAAATAAAATATTTCCATGATAAAGAACAACTGAAAAACTTCATGAGTGCCAAACCAATCTTACAAAGAGTACTAAAACATATTCTAGACAGAGGAAAAAATGACTACAATTTGAAGAACAACAATAGAAAGGAACCCTCAAGCAAAGCAAGCAATTAAACCAAGAGGAAAAAGTAGGAAACCAACAACAAGTAAATAACATGACAAAGAAAACCCAACACATGTCAGTTATAACAATTAATGTAAATGGCCTCAATTTACCAGTCAAAAGAAACAGACTGGCATAGTGGATTAAGAAACAAAATCCAACAATATGATGTATACAGGAACAACCACAACCACAAAGACATTCAGCCTCCTAATCTTTGA
>NW_004955419.1:29860549-29862212 GCF_000276665.1 Chinchilla lanigera
AAGTGAAATAAATCAGACCTGCATGTGTAAGCAACATATTGTCTCACTGGTATAAGAACTTGAAAGAGTGAATAAAATTAGGAGATAGGATAGACATTGTGAAACAAAAAGAAACTGCTCAAAAGTAAAGAGCAACTGGGATGAGGGAAAAGAGAAAAAAAGAAGGGGAAAATTATGTATGTATGTATATACAAGATAGCTAACATTGTTGTACTACTGACTTCTATTTTTTTTTGAAAGTAACAGTTAATGATTAATTTTTTGACCAATTTTACATGTCTATATTTGTTTTCCTGAGTAACCACTTTGAAGAAATCAGTATGTAATACAGCAATCATTATTAATTTCCTATCACCATGTCTGAATTTCAGTATTGCTTGTATTGTTCTTGTGAAATTTTGTAAATGTATGTGTGTCTGTTAATAAAAAAAGGATATCATGCTAAGAGTTTCATGTGTTTTTTATTTAAGCCTCATCACACCACGAGGAGGGAGGTATAGTTATTCTGATGTTAGAAATGAGGAAGCAGGTTAACTAAGTTAGTCAACTTGTCCAAAGTCACAGTTCTAGAAAAGGAGAACTGGAACCTAGATCTTTTTTTTTTTTTTTTTTTTTTTTTTTTTTTTTTGAGGCAGGGTCTCACTATGCAATTCAGGCTGGCCTTGAGCTCACACTGTAGCCCAGGTGAGCCTTGAACTCATGGTAATCCTCCAGCCTCAGCTTCCCTTGCACTGGGATTTCAATTGTTTTTTTTTGGGGGGGGGAATGTTGGGATTGGAACCCAGGACCTTGAGTATTTTAAGCATGTGGTGTGCCTCTGAACTATACCTCCAGTCTTTTTCTTTCAATTTTTATTCTGAAATGAAAGAACAGCAAATAAAGTTACCCGATACACAACAAGACCCAGACAGAGGAAAGGGAAAAGACTCATACTGCTCTTACACGGTGGCACCATATTTTGGTCAAGGGAGAGAACCCTGGAGATCTGGGTTCTGGTGCTGCCTCCACCATAGTTTCACTATTTTGGTTTTCTTATCTGTAGATGGTGGAAAGAAGGAATGGAGAACTTGGGATATAGCTAGTGGGACAGCACTTGTTTAGCATATTCAGAGCTCTGGGTTCACTCTCCAGCATGGGGTGGGGGTGACATTGTTTTTGTCAAGTGATTTCTGAGCTTCCTTCCTTCCAGCTGTGAAGTCCAGTGTTCCAAGAATGGATAGAAGTTGTGTCAGTTTGGGGGATATTTTTGTAAGGGGAAACAATGTAACACAGGACACATATTTTATACGATTATTTATAATAGTCACCCAAAGAATGATATACAAGAGAGTTCAGGAAATCTGTCCACACACTATAGACCAGGAATCCAGCTGAGGGCAAGGATCCACGGTAATGTCCTGCATGAGTCCAGCTGAATACTTAGAGCCTATAACAATGCCTCCCATGAATCCAACTGGAGGCCTAAAGCCCACAACAATGTCTCATGCAGGCCTGTTTCATGGATTTGCACTGGGAAAAACCAAAGGTCAGTGGAGGAACCTAGGAAGTCTGTGCCAGAGGGATGAATGGTCTGTGCAAGCAGGAGGAGGGATCTACACTAGAGCCAGGAAGTGACGTGCAAAGTAAGGATCAGAGCTTCCTCAAAGTGAACCAAAGCTATTCT
>NW_004955419.1:29867293-29868002 GCF_000276665.1 Chinchilla lanigera
GCAAAGTATGAAGAAGAACAAATCACATACCATCAAGCCCAGGGTACGTTTTAGATACATGAATACTTGCACAGATCGAAAAGACCTTTCAATGAGAAAAGTTAATATTTGAGGATAATAGCATTGTATAAGACAAGAGTAAGGACTCTCTCAATCACATGGTGTGGATACCTTGAGATTATTTAGAATTAACATATTTTCTGGATTATGATGTGTAAACTTAACAAAAACATGTACAGTTTCACTGAAAGTCTAAACACTTCAAATTATCATTATTAACGTATTCATTGTTTACTTGTCATACTATACATAAAAATTTTCTTCTTACCTGATAATTGGATACTATGACTATACAAGTAAAAACACTAATTTCTCTAGAATTTGCTAATTAATCTGCAATTAATCATTAGTAAATATAACATATGAAGATATATTATTATATCATAAACAACAGTTGATTTCTTTCACAAAATAGGTAAGACATACTGAAAAAGACCATTCAGTTGGAATGAATTAAAAAAATTAGCTGACAAGTGTGACTTCATACATCTCTTAGATCACACTCTACATTACCACTGTATACTTACGGTGCATCCAATCCTTGATTGTGAATTCATACGTGAAGAGACAAAGGTATAATTCATTGAGACAAAAATTATACACACAACCAACATGAGAAACACTCTTACCCCCATTAATCACTCAGGAA
>NW_004955419.1:29869146-29872808 GCF_000276665.1 Chinchilla lanigera
GAATCCTGCTGCAGACTTCTCCGGAGCTCCACCACAGCCTGTACTGTCAGGGGAAGAATGGCTTCCAATGAGTCTCTGCATAAAGGAGATATTTATACAAAGTAAAATAGCTAAATCAAGCTGACACATTCATTGCTTTGCACACTTATTTTATGTGATGAGAACACTTAAAAATCTACTCTTTTAGCAACTTTCAAGAATACAGTGTATTTCAAAATCTGTTATGGTCACCTGTTGTACCATAGATCTCCTAAGATTAATTTCCTCCTATCCCTCTTCACTACTAGAAATTGAACCCAGGGCCTCATGCAAAGAAGCTAGGCTGGCTCTCTTGCTGTGCTGAGCTGAGCTATACTCCTCAAATTAAAAACAAAAGCTGAGCTATACTGCTTTCTTTGTTTCAGTTGAGCACATTTCATATATACACCCCAGGATGGTCCTTTGAATGTTGGGAAACAGTGAGTCATCTCCCTAGAGTTGTCTCTTCTTTAGGTTCAAGGTCCTCTGGGCTTTGCTCATTCCTCATAGGTCATGGCTTTAAGTCTCTTGAGCAGAGTCATTCATTCAACATTAACCAAGCATATCGATATCTGGGTTCTGTAGAAGGAAGGAAAAATATAGGCAATAAATGAGACACAGTCCCAGCACTCCAGGGACTGATAATCTGATGGAAATGACAAACATCCCCAGAAGAAGGTATATAAATATAGAAGGGGTCCAACAGGAAGACAGTCAGTTCTACCCAGGAGATCAGAAAAGCTTCATGGAAGAGTTAGGACTTCATCTCCCCAGGTCCATCCAGTAAACTGCTTTATCTTCCTCTTCATTCAAGAACTTTACCTCCTTCTGTCTTCTGTTCTTGGCATTTCTGTAACACATCCTATTGGAGTGTTATGTTTCTGGAAAAAATTTAAAAATATATTCATCTGCCACCTTAGAAATGTTTTCATAAGAAGGAAATCTAGCAGCTTGTGACAAGAATGACTATTTCAGCACATGAAGTCTGAAATTATGTCACCAGCTCCCATTCTTCTTACAGTCCGTCCAACCTGGCTTCTCTCCTTTGTCTCCTTTCTCTTTTTCTTCCTTTCTCTTTCAGTCATTCTCTCACTATCCCTTTCAATGCATTTTGATATTCTCATAGTTTTTCCTTACAACTTGGCTTTTTCACAAATGCAGAGGGGTTAAGTGACCTGACAGAAGCCACAAGCTAAGTGGCAAGAGCAGAATTCAAACCCAGCTCTTCAGATAGTCATACTTGGCTATGACAGAAGAGGCCAGGGGTTTCTGTTTGACCCTTCATTAATCAAAGAATGTGTATCTGAAAATGTAATTATTTCCATCACATACCAAAATGTAGATCATTATAACTCCCCTATCTAATTGCCTTTTCATACCAAAAAAGACATCCACTCCTAGCTGCATTTTACCCCATCTGCTAAAGATATGTATTTCCAACTATTCAATCATCACTTTCAAATTAAAAAGTTATTGTTTCATAATGATCTATGCAGGTAAATGTTTCAAAGTCCTTTATATTCACTTAGCCTGATGGGATCCAGTATAACATAACAAACATAATGTTTCCTAAACTTCAATAATTTTCATGCTACTTTTATTTATCTATTTTTTTTTAGTGACAGGGTCTCACGTGTAGTAGTTTAGGCTGGCCTTGAACTCATTATGGAACCCAGCATGACTTTGAACTTGTGGCAACGTTCCTGCCTCAGTCTCTTGAGTACTGGGATTATAGGCGTGCACCATCATGGCTGGCACACTTTCATGAATTTTACTTTATTCTTGTATTAGCAAGCCTGTGGCATGTGTGTGTGTGGCATGTGTGTGTGTGTGTGTGTGTGTGTGTGTGTGTGTGCATGCATTTGCTCACACTATTGAAGAGTAAACCCAGGGCCTTTGCACTGGACCATATCCTTGGTCCTTTTTATTTTAAAACAGGATCTTGTAAAACTGCAGGTATGCACCACTGTGCCTTGCCCATTTTTTTGGAGAGAGTCACTATACTGCAAAGCTGGCCATGAATTTGAATCCTCCTGACTTGAGTACTAGGAGTACAGATATGCACCACTACAATTGTTTTTGTGTGGTTTTGTTGTTGTTGTTGTTTGAGACAGAGTCTTGCCATGTACCCCAGTCTGGCTCAAAATCATTATGTAGCCCAGGCTGGCCTTGAACTCATGCAGTCCTCCTGCCTCAGCTACCCAAGTGCTGGGATTATAGGCATGCACCACCATGCCTGGCACTACACTTATTTTAGCTATTCCACTTTAAAAAGTTTTTCTTGGGGCTGGGGATTTAGCTCAGCGGCAAAAGCGCTTGCCTGGGAAGCGCAAGGTCGTGAGTTCAGTTCCCGGTACCAGAGAAAAACCAAAAAAAAAAAAAAAAAAAAAAAAAAAGTTTTTCTTCTAGTTCATTCACCTTTTCAACTTAAATTTTAAAGAAAACTTTGGTTCCTATATAATATCCTCATCTGTAAAGTCAAAGTTATGTGATTTTTGTATGCTTCTTAAACATTAAAATACAACGTTTTAATAATGATAAAATATTAATACAAAGTTATTAATATTGCTAAAATTCCATTGTCAGGTGTTCTGGTGCACACGTGCAATCCCAGCATTCTGAGATTGAGCCAAGTTTGAGCCAACCCCAGCAAGGCTCTGCAAGCCCAGCAAGCTCCCAAAATAAAAAAGAACTGGAAATGTATCCCAGTACAAAGGCCCTGGGTTCCATCCCCAGTACTGAAGAAAAAAAAAAGCCCGGCATGGTGGCACATGCCTGTAATCCCAGCACTCAGGAGGGTGAGGCAGGAGGAGCTCTGTGAGTTTGAGGCCAGCCTGCACTACACAGTGAGACCCTGTCTCAAAAAAAAGGTGAAAAGTGTGCCCTGCCCTACTTAGAATAGTCTCAGAGCACACTAGTGGAATCTGGGCTGCTGTGTGCAAAGTTCTGCATGCAGAGGTTATAGTGTGCATCACCAGTCTATCAGAGTGGTGCAGTGTCCCACCTGTGGTTACTCACATCAGCCCCATATAGCCCTGGAGGTCTTCAAGAAACAGTAGAAAATAGGAAAAATACTTAATGGGAACCTGTAAACCTGTGCTTTAGCCCTAGCACTGCTACCAATTGCTTTGTGCACATGGCAGATCCTTCCACTTCTCTGGACCCTTGCTTCCAGTTCTGGAAAATGAAAGGGTTACATAAAAGTTATAGAAAGCCCCTTCCAGGTGTTAAAGTCTTTCTTCTGAGCAGCTGTAGTCATTTTGAATATCATTCTAGTACTTTTGTTTTTAATTTGAGTAAAGTCCTATTGTTATTGTAGTTGCAGTTCAGTCAGATACAATATCTACTTACAGACTGAGATTTTTTTGACATAGGGTCTTGCTATGCTGTTCAGGCTGGCATTCAACTCACTATGTAGGTCAGGTTGGCCTCTAACTCACAGCAATCCTTCCTCAACTTCCCAAGTGCTGGCATTACAGGCCTGCCCCACCATGCCTGTCTTTTTTCTTTACTTTTTTTTTTTTTTTTTTTTTTTTTTTTTTTTTTTTTTCTTTTTGGCACAAGGTCTCCCTGTGCAGTTCAGGTTGGGCTTGAGCTCACTTTGTAGCACAGGCTGGCCTCTAATTCACAATATCCTCCTGCCT
>NW_004955419.1:29872967-29891903 GCF_000276665.1 Chinchilla lanigera
TCCCTCTCCCTCTCCCTCTCCCTCTCCCTCTCCCTCCTCCTCCTCCTCTTTCTTCTTCTGAATCAGGGAATCAAACTCAGGACCTCGTGCTTGCCAGGCAGGTGCTGTGCCACTGAGCTACATCCCTGGCTCTCCCTCTCCCTCTCCCTCTCCCTCTCCCTCTCCCTCTCCTCCTCCTCCTCCTCTTCCTCTGCCTTCTTCTTCTTTTTCTTATCTTGGTAGAATTGAGGATTGATCTTAGCCTCTTTTCACTGAGCTACATCCCCAGCCTTTTTTACTTTTTTTATTTAGAGACAGGATCTTGCTAAGTTGCCAAACTGCCCAGGTTAGGTTTGAACTTGGTATTTTCCTGTGATACCCAGAGTGCTGGTATCACAAATGTGCCCCACCACATCCGGCTGCAGAGAACTTTCTTTACCTGTGCTCAGGAAAGAAGATACCTTCCAAGGCTTCCCATGGGGCTCATGGAGGGCAAGAGCAGCTCAAGGCAAAATCATGGATTTGATGTTATTGTATAAAGTCCAATGTCCCTGTGGTTAAAGATAGTGCTATTTGTGACTTTTTTTCGTCTTGACCAGAGCATAAATAAACTCTTTAAAGGCCAAGTTTGAAATCTTCATAGTGCATTAATGCAGTAGGATCTCAATAAATGAAACTGAGATCAGAAGGAAAAGGAGATGGGGGAGAAGAAAAGAGAAGAAATGGAGAAAGACTTACCATCTTATTTCTTAGAATAAATGAAATTATTTTGGTCTAGCACAAGAGCAATACCTAGATGTAAAGAGAGATTATTTCACTATTTTGTTCCCTGTATTAACTTTTAAGAATGCATTAATTCATATAGTAGATATTCCATAGGCTCTTTTCCTAACTTTGTCACTATAGTTAAAACTATTTTGAGATTTCTCTTATGCATCTTTTATCTATTACACATAAATGCACTCTTTCAATAATATGCATGCAGTTACTTATATTTACATTAATTAATTTCTCATTCAAAGATACTTTAGAGGCCCTACTATGTGTCAGGAATCAAGGTAGGTATTGTTGAGAATATAATAATAAATAAAATATTTTTCATGACTTCAAAGTCTTCAAAGCCTATTTTGAGACACAGGTAAGTTAGAATAGACCCTTGACATTTGTGAATTACTATTCATTCTTTCAGTTGTTCACAAACAGCCTGAAAGATCCAGGGCATGAATTTAATTGTGATGAGAATAATTATAGTGATATTGTGGGCTGTTGATAGGATTAACTGAGATAATGCATTTTTATTTTATTTATTTATTTATTTATTTATTTATTTATTTATGTACCAGGGATCAAACTCAGGACCTTGTGCTGCCAGGCAGGTGCTTGTGCCACTGAGCTACATCCCCGGCCCATGCATTTTTAACCACCAAGCATGAATTTGAATGAAGAGTAATGTAAGAATCTTGTTCAAGGGAATCACTTGGCTAACCAAGCCAAACACAAGGTGAGCAACTGCAATGAACTGCAGAAAGGAAGGAGATATTGGAATAATATTCCACTCCCCAAATGTGAGGGAGGGAAAACTTCCCTGGCAACCAAAAATATGATAATCATTTTAAAAGACCTGAAATTAGTTGTATGAATTCTAGAACGTATGTCATGGTACAAGTTCTATTTGTTTGTTTGTTTACTTATTTATCTATGTATTGGCAGTATTGGGGATTGAATCCAGGGCCTTTGTGACAGAGTCTTACTAAGTAGCTAAATTGTTGAGGGTGGGCTTGTACTTCTGATCATCCTGCCTCCAGAGTCCTGTGCCACCCACCACACTTGGCTTGATTATTACTAATTACACTATATTTTGGTGGTTTGGGGGCTCAAAACTAGGGCCTTGCTCATGCTAGGCAAGCACTTTTCCACTGAGCTATATCCAAAGCACTTGTGATGCTATTTTTAAAAATCATAAACTATATAGTTGTGGTGGCACACAACTCTAATCCAAGTTCTTGGGAGGCTAAGGCCAGAGGATCACCATGAGCTTGAGGTCAGCCTAAACTACATGGAAGGATTCTGTCTCAAAAAAAAAAAATCACAGATGCCAGAGATATAGCACAGTGCTTGCCTGGCAAGCACATGGTCATGAGTTCGATTCCTGGTAAGATAGGAAGAAAGAAAGAAAGAAAAAAAGAAAGAAAACAAAAAATCATAAACTACTGATTAGGATTGAAAACGAAAAGCATGGGCACACATAAATTCAGTGATGATCACTCCTTCTGCCATCTCTATCTATGTGACATTCTGCTTCCCCATCTTCACAAATGTAGTTCTTCATATCAACGCTTGCACAGCTTTGCATCACCAGAACACACATTTATGGCTCATCTTTAACTGTCCATCTTTGGTAGCTGTGATAACATTGTTTTTAAAATGTCAAAATATTGTTTTCCTTTTTTTTTCTTATTTCTTGGCTGGCCTCCTCTTAGTGGTTATGGTTTGAGCAATCTCTGTCCTCTGTCTTTCAGTTCTCACTATTTTCTCCCACCTTTTCCCCTTCCTTGCTTAGTCAGCATTCTTTAAGCAGTTAGGTGTAATTAGTGTCTCAGAGATGAGGCAAACAGCTGTGTTTTAGTGTGCATTGAAGATTCAGAACCTTGGACAGCAGCACGAGCGCCCTCCCCATTTAAACATGCTCCTTGCGCTAAGTCTATACAGCCACTAATGGGCAGTAATCATAAATGTGAGTTTCAGAGACCTGTCATAATACTCAATTTGATAAGTTTCATACTACTATAATAAACAAAGTGCTGTAGGAGAGCCAAGAAGAAAGCGTCATTCTAAAGAATCCGTGGAAATTTCATACAAAAAGAAGACATCGTTCTGCAACCTGGGAGAATGATATGTGGTCAGAAACATCTTGGTTTGATCTAAAAGTGATCTCAGTTGTCATTTCATAAAAGTTTACCTTTTTCTAGGTGTATAGGTTGTCTTTCATTCCTTGCAATTTTTTGTACTTTGGGAACCTTGTCCCAACATTCATAGAGAAGGTAAAGAAAAATTATCCAGTGGGAAAGTAGCATCAATGACCCTGCATTATTTGTTTGGAAGGAAAAGGTGAATACTTTGGTGATGGAGGTGGTGACACTAATAGTGACAGCAGCTCTTTCAATTTTAGTTTTATAAAACTTTTTTTTTTCCTTAAAACTTTTGTGCTTAGTTTATCAGGATATGGATTGGTTGCACATAAGAGAAAACCTAGATAAATAATAAAAAATAAAGTAGAAATTTATTTTTTCATGTTAGAGAAGACCAAAGACAGTCAATCTAGAGTTGGTGTGGAGTCACGAGAGGCGCAACGTTCTCAGGTCTTTTTCTTCCACTATCTTCAATGGGTCATTTCAGAATGACAATCCATGGTACAAGATGGCAACTAAAACTTCAGCCATACTTTTTCAGTCTTACTTGAGGGACATTTGAGCTATGCTCCCTTTGTTTCCCAGAGTGTAACACAGAAAATGAATGATAAATAGCATTCGGGGTCTCAAATATTCCCTTACTACTGCTACTACTACTACTACTACTACTACTACTACTACTTCTTCTTCTTCTTCTTCTTCTTCTTCTTCTTCTTCTTCTTCTTCTTCTTCTTCTTCTTCTTCTTCTTCTTCTTCTGCTTCTGCTTCTGCTTCTTCTGCTTCTTCTGCTTCTTCTGCTTCTGCTTCTGCTTCTGCTTCTGCTTCTTCTGCTTCTTCTGCTTCTTCTGCTTCTTCTTTTGCCTTTTTGAGACAAGGTCTCACTATGCAGTTCAGGCTGGTCTTTAGCACACTTTGTACACAGGCTGGCCTCAAACTCACAGTGATCCTCCTACCTCAGCCTCCTGAGTGCTGGGATTACAGGCATGCACCAATTCCTTCATTACTTCTTTTTCTCCTCTGCAGATACCTTAAACAAATCTATCATTCCCAGCGAACTTTCAAATATATGGAAATGCTTTCTCTTCCTCTCTTCTCCTCTTTCTCTGTCTCTGCCTGTCTCTGTCTCTGTCTCGGTCTCTCTCTCCCTCTCCCTTCCTCTCTCCCTCCTTCCAGTACTGGGAATTGAATTCAGGGCCTTTACATTGAACTACATCCCCAGCCTTTGGATAGAGGGGGCAGGATTTTTCTTTTACTTTTTTTTTCTTTTTTTTTTTGAGGCACATTCTCACTATGTAGCGCAGGATGGCCTTAAACTCGCTTATGTAGGCCAGGCCAGCCTCCAACTCATGGTGATCCTCCCGCCTCAGTCTCCTAAATGCAGGGATTATAAGCATGCATCACCAGGTGGATCTTGCTACATTGTTAAATTGTCTAGACTAGGCTCAAACTTACAATCCTTTCCTCAGCCTCCCAGAGTTCTGGGATTACAGATATGTGCTACCATGTCTAGCATGGAGATACTTCTTGTCCCCTGTGCCCTCACCACCAGACCTTTGCTTCTCCAGCACAGTGCCCTCTGTTGTAGTCAGAGTTTACAAGGGAAACAATATAGGACACATGATTTATAGGATTATTTTATAATAGCCACCCAAAGAGTCAGTACAAAGACAGTGTAGGAAATCTGTCCCCACACTAAAGATCTAAAGAATCCAGATGAGGGCCTGGATCCCATAGCAATGTCCTGCATACATCCAGCTGAAGACCTAAAGCCCACAACAATGTGTCATGGAGGTCTTTTTCATGGATTTACACTGGGAAAGCCCAAAGGTCAGTGGTGGAAGCTAGAAAGTCTATGCTAGTGGGATGAAGGATCTGTGCTAGCAGGCTGAGGGGCCTGCACTGGATCCAGGAAGCAAAGTAAGGACTAGAGCTCCCCCCAAAAGTACCACAGCCATCCTCAGTGACAACAAGGTCCCAAGTTCCTCCAATAAAGAGAACAGCAAAATTCATATGAGGAAAGCCAGCATGCCAAGCTTCTCAGGAGAACCAACAGTCCCAGGAGAACCAAGAGCTTACCTCTTCTTCCTCCTTTTTATTTTGTTGGCAACAATCCTCAGGTTGGCCTCCCATGCCCAGAACCACACTGGTTCAGTTCAGCTGAGGGTTACAAATTGACCATCAGTTGTCAATCCATCACAGCCTCCATCCTTTCGGTCATTTCCCATAAGGCAAGACTACTTGATCTTTCCTCTACATTTGGTCGTATGACAGAAGTTTTGTCCTAGGCTAAAGCCAGCAATGAATTAATCCATTTAAACAAGGACAGGGCCTAATTTCAGGTGACATCTGTGCTCCACACTGACTGAAATAAGGCTTTATACATTATTTGATTAAATTAATTGCAATGAAACCTCTTCCAAAATACTGTAGATGGAGGGAGACAGAGTAAAATGTTATTCCAAAAGCTGTCACTTGATATTTACAAATATTATCTTCCCTGTGTTTTACAGGAATAGCCCCTTGGATAGTGCAGCTTTGCTTTTTGGTTGCAGCCCTGGGCTCTGCTTCCATGCTTCCCTTGGATATTGAACATCCAAGTCTGTGTCTCTATTTCTCCTTTCTTCAAAGTCCTGGGTTCCCCTGATTGAAATGCTATGCACACATCTTACCATAGGGCTTACATTCTCAACCTTCAGGGTCAATGGGAGCTTTTCGTAAAGATGCAGCCTCCAGCCCAAGATCTCAAACCAATTAAGCAACAACCCTACCTTTGGGTCCAGTCTTTTAACTTCTGGAGTGACTGCTTAAGGTTGCTTTCAGATATTTTAGGAATATATTCATCCATCCATGGAACCAACTTAGATCAAGGTACAGAATATTTATAGCCCCCTGGAAGGCTTCTTTTTGGCTTTAGGAGATACCCTTCCATGAGAACCATAATTCAGGTTAGTTTTACCTATGTTTGAACTTTAAACAAGTGGAATTTTCAAGTTTGTACTCTTTTGTGTCTGGCTTATTTTCTTCACCATTTTGTCTAAGAGACTCATCCCTGTTGTGTGTAGCAGTATTTGTCCTTTTTCATTGCTGAGTCTGTTGTGGCAAGTAATTCCACATCATTTCAGTTCAAGTGCAAAGTGTGGTCAAGAGTGAGAACCATGACTCAGGCAGAAAAAATGGAGTTGGAATCTTATCTTCAAAACTACTTATATTTACCCCCTAAACTGTCCACTGTTGAATAGTCTTTGAGTTTAACTAGATATTTAGCTACATCCAATTACCATAGGCCTCATTTGGCATCAGATTAACTCAGAAAGGCCCAAAAGAAGAAAGGATACTAGGACAACCTCTGATTCTTCTTTTCAATAGAAGTTCCGGTACTTATCCAGTGTTTAGTCTTCTTTGGCCCTCCTCACACCAGGCGACAGTTCAGGTACAGGAGACAAGATCACATCATAGGTATGTTAACTAATTTAGAAGAATCTTGTGCCAAATAAGAATTAAACTATTGTGTTAAAAAAAAGTCTTGTCTCCTCCCTGCTTCCAGTGTTGGAGCTGAATTGAACCTCAGACAGCTTCAGGAATGCTGGTGAGCTGCCACTGCCTCTCCCCCATGAGCTTGGGAGCCAGGCAGAAACCTGGAGAGATTTAGGGTCCTGGGGTCCACTCCCTGCCACTCCCATCCTTCCCCCTTCCCCCATTGGAGCTAAGTTAAACCTCAGACAGCTTTGGGAACACTGGTAATCCAGTCCCACCTCTGCCCCACCAGCATGGGAGCCAGGGGGAGCCCCAGACAACCACAAGGGCCTTGGGTGCCACTCCCTGCCCCCAGCATGCACCCTCAGGGGAGCTAAGCTGAAACTTGGACAGCTTCAGGGGCCTCAGTGAATGCACACTTCCCCTGCTACTGGTGTGCGAACTGGGTGAGGTAGGGGCAGTATATGAAGCCATGGTGACCATGACCCTCACATTACTACACCAAAGTGGAAACAGGGCTGAAACTCAGATGGCTTTGGGAACCCAGAGTGGGAGCTAAGTTGAGCCCTGGACAGATGTGGAAGCATTGGGGATAGCACCATGCCCACACACACAGACCATTGAGGGAGTCACACTGAGCACCAGGGACCTTTAGGTCCTTGCCCCGCTACTACGACATCATCCTAGGAGTGAGCATGAGCTCCAGGGAACCTCTGCATCTCTAAAAAATCACAAAATGAAGGAGCAAAATGCAATCGCAGACCTCTACCCCACCCAGAGCAAGTCCGGGAGATATGGACACAGAAGAGCTTGGAAGTCATACACATGAAATTTCTGAAAAGATAGCAGCTGAAGTAAAGAAAACTCCATCAGGCCATAGAAAATATCAGATCAGAAGTAATCTCTGACGTAAAAAAAGGAATGACAACAATAGTGAAAGAATTGCTTAGCACATCTAAAGAAGACAGAAAAAATAGAGGAGCATAGAAATTAATGAACAAACAGTTTAGGAAACAACTGGAATACAAGAAACAGATTCAAACAGATATCCAGGTAATTAAAAAATCCATCAAAAGCTGCCAAAACTGCTTGAACAAAGCTGAAGATAGACCTTGAAAAGAGCATTGCTATGAATGACCGTGCAAGAAAGGATCTCTTAAAAAACAAGAAACCAAGAAATAACAATTCAACAGCTGAGAGACGAAGCAAGGAAAAACAATATAAGATTAATAGGTATCAATGAAACACCAGGGGTCAGCACAAATAACATGAAAAGACTATTTGCAGAAGTAATAGAAGAAAATTTCCCAGGTATGGAAAAAGAATTGGGCATCCAGTAAGTGAGGCATATAGAACTCCAACTAGCCATAGCCAAAATAAATCTACACCCAGACATATAGTGATCAAGATCTCAGAATTTCAACAAAAGAACAGAATATTAAAAGCTGCTAGAGAAAAGAAACAGATCACCTATAAAGGAAAGCCCATCAGAATCACGGCAGATTTCTCAACACAAACCATCAAGTCAAGAAGAGCTTGGAATGAAATATTTCAGGTACTGAAAGAAAACAATTTCCAACCCAGACTGATGTACCCTGCAAAACTGTCCTTCAAAATTAATGGAGAGAAAAAAAAATTAATGGAGAAATAAAATATTTCCACAATAAAGATTAACCAAAGGACGTCATGAGTACCAAACCAACCCTACAAAAAGTACTGAAAGATATTCTAGAAAGAGATAAGAAAGACCACAACTTTAAGAAAACAACAGAAAGGAAGCACCAAGCAGAGCAAACAATTAAACAGAGGGAAACAAGGGAACCAACAGTAGGAAAACAACATGACAAAGATAAGCCAATACATATCAGTTATAATCATCAATGTAAATGGACTCAATGCATCAACCAAAAGAAGTAGACTGGCATATTGGATCAAAAAACAAAATCCAACAGTACGCCGTATATAAGAAACACATTTAACTCAAAAGGAAATTCATAGGCTGAAAATCAAAGGATGGCAAACAATACACCATGCAACAGGTACCCAGACAAAAGCGGGTGTTGCTATTCTGTTTGCAGACAATGGAAACTTCAAATCAAGAACAATTAAAAGAGATAAAGAGGTCACCTCATACTTGTGAGGAGAAAGCCTCAAGAGGAAGAGATAACAATCATAAACATCTATGTACCAAACACAGGAGCACCCAACAATATTTAATGGAGAAACAAACTTTAACAGACATGAGCAGCAACATAATCATAGCAGGGGACTTCAATACCCCATTGTCACAAACACATAGCTCAACTAGAAAAAAATTAGCAAAGAAATAACAAGACTAAACCAAACATGTGAACACATAGACTTAGACCCGTACATAGTGTTCCACTCAACAGCAACAGAATATACATTTTTCTCAGTTGCACATGGGACATTCTCTAAAATAGACCATATACTAGCACATAAAACATGCTTAAGGAAATGCAAAGGAGTTGAAATTATCTCATGCATACTATCGGACCACAGTGCAATGAAATTGGAAATCAATGGCAAAGGAAATCGCAAGAACTCCATAAACAAGTGGAAAATAAACAGCACCCTCCTGAATAATCAATGGGTCACAGATGAAATCAAAGAAGAAATTAAACACTATATACAATCAAATGAAAATTTAGATACAACATACAGGAAACTGTGGGATGCAATGAAAGCAATTCTCAGGGGAAATTTATAGCAGTGAATTCCTACCTCAGGAAAACAGAACAAGTGCAAATAAACACTTCTATGCTACACCCCAAGCTTCTAGAAAAAGAAGAACAAATCAAACTGAAAACCCAGAGAAGGCAAGAAATTATAAATCTCAGAGCAGAAATTAATGCATTGGAGACTAAAAAAAAAAAATACAAAGAATTAATGAAGAGTTTGTTCTTTGAAAAAATAAATAAAATTGATAAACCTCTAGCCAACCTTACCAAAAAAAGGAAAGAGAAAACTGAAATATACACAATAAAGGAATGGAAGAGATGAAATCACTACAGATCCTGAGAAATTCAGAAGATCATCAATACTTACTTTGAAAATCTTTGCTTCACTGAATGGAAAATGCAGAGGAAATGGACAGATTTCTAGATACATATGAACTACCAAAGCTGAATGAAGAAGATATAAAAATCCTGAATAAATCTATATCAGCAAGTGAAATGAAAATGTAATAAAAATACTTGCCAATGAAGAAAAGTCCAGGTCCTGATGGATGCACAGCTGAATTCCACAAGAAATTTAGAGGCAATTTAATGCCAATACTTCTCAAACTCTTTAAGGAAATTGAAAAGGATGGAATTCTTCCCAACGCATTCCTGGAGGGAAATATTATCCTGATACCAAAACCAGAGAAAGACCCAACCAAAAAAGGGAACTACAGACCAATTTCCCTAATGACTATAGGTGCAAAAATTGTGAATAAAATACTAGCAAACGAATGCAACAAATCATGAAGAAGATTACACATCGCGATCAAGTGGGATTCATCCCAGGAATGCAGGGATCGTTTAATACATGCAAATCATTTAATGGAATACACCGTATCAATAGAGCCAAAGACAAAAATCACATGATCATCTGCACTGATGCAGAAAAAGCTTTTGATAAAGTCCAACACTTACTCATGATAAAAACCCTTCAGAAAATTGGCATAGATGCACTTTACCTCAATCTGATAAAGCCATCTATGACAAACCAACAGCTAATGTCATTCTAAATGGTCAAAAACTGAAAGCTTTCACTCTAAAATCAGGAACAAGACAAGAATGTCCACTGTCACCACTCTTATTCAATATAGTTCTGGAAATATTAGCCACAACAATTAGACAAGAGAGAGAAACAAGAGGAATAATGATAGGAAAAGAAGAAATGAAATTATCATTATTCACAGATGACATGATATTCTACATAGAAGACCCCCAAAACTCCACTAAAGGGCTTATAGATTTAATACCCAAATTCAGTAGTGTAGCTGGATACAAAATTAATGCTCAAAAATCAATAGCATTCCTGTATACAAACAACAAGCAGACTGAGAGAGAAATTAGTGAAACCGCACCTTTCATAACAGCATTTGAAAAAATGAAATACGTAGGAATCAATCTAACAAAATAAATAAAAAATCTATACAGTGAAAATTACAGTACTCTGAAAAGATCAAACAGGATTTCAGAAAATGGAAAGATATTTCTTGCTCATGGATAGGAAGAACAAACACTGTGAAAATGGCCATATTCCCAAAATTGTTGTACAGATTCAAAGAAATCCCAATTAAAATTCCATTAGTGTACCTCACAGATCTATGGAAAACAATCTTAAAGTTCATCTGGAACCAGAAGAGGCCTAGAATAGCAAAAACATTCCTGGGCAACAAAGGAAAGGCAGGAGGCACCACAATCCCTGACTTGAAAATTATACTGCAAAGCTATGATAATATCAGCATGGTACTGGAAAAAAAAACAGACCTGAAGATCAATGGAACAGATTAGAAGATCCAGATACAGCTACAAACACACTCAGCCACCTTATTTTTGACAAAGGGGCTAAACATATTCACTGGAAGAAAGCCTCTTTAACAAATGGTGCTGGAAAAACTGGCTTTCCACATGCCAAAGACTAAAACTAGACCCATGTCTATCACCATGCACTAAAATACAGTCAAATTGGATCAAACAGCTAGATATCAAAGGAGAGACACTAAATCTACTGGAAGAGAAAGTAGGTAAAAATCTCAAAGACATAAAGGTAGGCAGAGAGTTCATGAGCAAAAACCATACTGCATGGGAAATACTTCAAAGAATCAACAACTGGGATGTCATCTTATTGAAAAGTTTCTGCACATCAAAAGAGATCACCAATAGAGTAAAAAGAAAACTCATGAATTGGGAAAAAGTTCTGTCCAACTGCCCCTCGGACAAAGGACTTTTATCTAGAACATATGAAGAATTTTTAAAAATTGTGCCCCCCAAATTCAAAGACCCAATCCAAAAATGGGTGTCTGAGATGAATACACACTTCTCAGATGAGGAAATACTAATGATGAATAAATAGAAGGAAAAATGTTCAACCTCATTAATTATTCAAGAAATGCAAATTAAAACAACACTGAGATATCATCTGAGCCCACAAAGAATGGCTATCATTAAGAAATCAACCAATGACAAATACTGGAGAGGTTGTGGGGTAATGGAACACTTCTCCACTCCTGGTGGGAGTGTAGATTGGTGAAACCACTATGGAAATCAGTCTAGAGATTCCTCACAAAATTAGGATTAGAAGTCCCACTCAATCCAGCTATTTCCCTTCTGTGTATTTTTCCACAAGAATTAAAAATGTCATATCACAGTGATATATGTGCACCCATGTTTATAGCAATGCAATTTGTCATAGCTAAATCTTGGAAACAACCCAAATGCCCATCAACTGAGGAATGGATAAAAAAGATGTGGTATTTTTATACAATGGAGTATTACTCAGCTATAATAAAGATAAACCTGAGGCTTTTATAGGTAAATGGATGCAACTAGAGACCATACTCATAAATGAAATAAATCGGACCCACATGTGTAAACATTATATTGTCTCCCTGGAGTAAGGACATGCAAGAGTAAATAAAGCCCAAAATGCACAATAGATAAAGGAAAGGGAAAGAACTTGCTCCAAGGAAGGAACAAGTGGGATGAGGGAAAGAAGAAAAAGAAAGTACTAAGGCATTATATATATATATATCATATATATATATATACAAAAAATATATGATATATATCCATATATAAATGATTATATGATATATATACACATATATGTATAGGTGGCATAAGTGTGCTGCTGATATCTGATGGTTTATTGAGGGGAACAGTTAATGGTTAAAAGTTTTTTTATATTTTGTCCAATTTTGCATGCTTATATCTGGTCATCTGAGGAACTTTTGTGAAGACAACAATTTGCAGTATAACAACCATTGGTGAATTCCTACAATCTTGTCTAGTGAAACTATGTATTGTCTCTAATGTTCTTTTAAATTATTATTTTCTTATTCCCTTTAATGCTTTGATCAATCTTCTATTCTTACATCTGGTAATGTGAGCAACTTTGTTGAAGATAACAATATGTAGTATAACAACCACTGTTAATCCCTATCATTTGGTTTTAAACGCTGTTATCATTTTGAATGTCTTTGCTTTGTTTTGTTTGTATTTTGCTATTTGTTTTTTGGTACTATTTTCTTTAAAATAAAATTTTAAAAAAGTCTTGTACTTCATAGACATAGCTTTCAGGATTCTCACAGAAGATAAGGCTAGTTAGAAGAGTCACTGCAATATTTTTTTTATTACAGTGGAGTTCTATTCTTCCGTAAAGAAGGAGACACTAGAGACATTTCTAGGAAAATGGAAACACCTTGAGTCCATACTCTTTAGTGAAATAAGTTGGACACACATGTGTAAATACAACATTGTTTCTCTAGTGTAGGAAATCAAAAGTGTAAATAAGGACCAAAATGTATAATGCGTATTGTGAAATAGGAAGAAAATGTTCAAATGGGGAGGTGAATGAGGGAGTGGGGAGGGGAAAAGCAAAGCAAGGAGAAGGAAAATATTGAGAAAAGAAGGAAAACATGGAAACAAAGCTTTTGTAAATGGGGAAGGGAGGAGAGGATTCAGGGAGGGTAAGGAGATGGGAAAAAAACAAGTTATATCATGTACAGGTACAAATTCTCTATGATGAATGTTATCATTATGTCTCTCTAAAATGTACCAATAAAATCTGATTGACTTAAAAAAAAAAAGAGTGACTGCAATTATGAAGGACCAAAAACCATGACTTCCCACCAGAGGTAATGCGGAGTTTTTTGTTTTTGTTTTTTTTGTTTTTTGTTTTTTTGAGCATAAGTAAGGCCACCTAATGCCTTACTTGACATTGGCCCCTTGTTAGATACACGGGGGAATACAGCTAGAAAGTTAACCCAAATTTGCCCTGAGTGAAGGAAAAAAAGAAAATCCTTGTTCATATCCCCTTTAGCTGACACACTGACCTTTGAAAACAATTAACCAACAATATTATTTCTGAAAAATACCTATTTCTTGATCCAAAATAGTGTTTGGAACATGATGCAAAATAAATGTCTGTCAATAAACTAGTGAGTGACAAATAACAGCACTTAAGGGTTACATTGAATTACAACCAGATTAAATGTATTTTTAACAAGCCTTAATCTCCTAAACCTGTGCTACCTCTTTTGTAAAATTGGAATAATAAGAGTTCCTATCTGATTGAGATTATTATAAAGATCCGATGAGATAATGGTGTAGCTCAGTGGCACAGCACCTGCCTGGCAAGGGCAAGCTCATGAGTTTGATTCCTGGTACAAAAAGAAAAATTTCTTGGGTGAGTCCTGTACAATGAGATAATGTATGTTGAAGGTATCACGAAAAGCTACAGCTAACTTTGTTCTAGATGGTGAGAGGAGGGCTAGCGAGAGAAGAGGATTTGTACCAGGTCACGTATGGTCGCAGAATGGGCTAGACCTCCTGACTCACATCCCATTGTCTTTTCCACAGCGCTGTGTGGCTCCATTACACAAGATGTCTAACCCTGTTAATTGTTAGGAATTCAGGAATTTTAAACTAATCAAGATTTTTGTCCTGGTGAGAAAAATGTTATGAAGATCTGCTTTGTCCTGAATACTCCTCACCCATCTTTCATAGGATATAGTCCATTTAGGGGCACTGTTCACAGTGACAGGGGGGAAATCAAGATTTTTCTCAAGGGTATAAGGAAAAGTGGAAATTATGTTCTCAGCTTGCTGCTGATTAGCAGACACGGGGCAAACAAAATCTCTAAGCATTCGTTCTTCAGGGCTCTTCTGGCTCCTTTTCCTTCCCCTGCAGCGAGGGGGTTGTGAACAGCAATCTGATCAGAATGTAATGAAGGAACAAATCTCACTGGGAGTCAAATACCATTGTGTTTTTTTTTTTTAAAAAAAAAAAAAAAAAAAACAGCATGGGCAGAAGCCCAAAAAATCAGAGGCTTCCCCCAGTGTTCTTTGAATCCATTTTTTAAGCTGTTAAAACACCCTTAAAATAAACCTGCCATCTTGTGAGGACAGGAAGAAGGTTACCGTTTCTCCACCACCATCTGCAGAACTTGTTTAACTTTAGGCTTCCCTGAGCCACACACCCTCTCCCCCTACCCACTCTATACTTTATTACATAAGGGTGGGGTTAATTGTAGACTCCCTAACTTAGCAAAAATACATTTTATTATTGCAATTTCACATTTTCTAATAATTTCTTGTATTGTGCTTAGCCCATTTGTCTTTACCAGCCTGAGTTTGGACCAACTTAGTTTAAACCTCCTTCTGAAATTACAGCTCACTCTTTTTCTGGGGTCACTCTTTTTCTGGGGTCACGGCTCAGATAGTAGTTGGGATGGGGGTTCACCCTGCACCTGTGATTAGGGTTCAGGGTGTGGTAGGTAAGAGTGCAGTCTGTGATTAGGGTTGAGACTAGTCTGTGATTAGCATTAGGGCTTAGTCTATGCTGGAATCAGGTCTCAGCCTGTGGCAGAGATCAGATTTGTTTGTGACTAGCACTAGGATTCCAAATAGGGGGTGGGGTAATAGAAAGGTAGGGCTCTATCCCAGGAAAAAAGAGAGGAAGGGTTGGTCAGGAGCCCAAAGAGTCCGTTGAGGAGTGGTCAGACCAGAGGATTAAGTAGATGGGGAACCATACAACTAAGCGAGGGTCAAAACTGAGTTGGCAACCCCGACTAAAGTGGCTAAAATTAAAAGGATAGTACCAGGTGTGTGTGAGGATGTGAAACAGCTGGCCTTTTCTAACACTGTCAGTGGGAGTATAAATTAGACAACTGTTTGACAGAATATATAAATTTAAATATATGTACATCCTATGACTCAGTATTTCCAATCCTGAAATGAACTAACAATTGCTACACACAAAAACATGGATAAAACTTACAAAATAATATTAAGTAACAGAAATTCAACATCAAAAATAGATACCTTATGATTCCGTTTATATGAAGTTCCTACACAGAGAAAATTAGTTTATAATGGTAGGAGTCAGAATAGTGGTTAGAGTTAGAGGGCAGTGTGGACTGGAAGCTGTATGAAGGAGCCTTACAAAGAGATGATATTGTCTGCATTTTGACCTGGAAGTTGTATATAGGTGAACATATACGTATAAAAATTTATTGAGCTGAACTTTTAATATTTGTACACTTTACCACATGTAAATTATATTTGAAGAGGGGAAAAAAAGGTGCAGCAATATAGAACATGGATGGCAAGTTAATTCCACAGTTCTGACTTCTCTGCCAAGGCAATTGTGACATTACTGCCATGATTTGTTGAGCCTGAGGTTGGATCTAGGGGTAGTGGACTTGTGAGGGTGCAGCTCTTAAAGCAATCACACTGCACAATAATATAGCATAAAAGCCGTGGACTTGGACTCACAATCCTAAGTTTGAATGTCAGTACTGTGCTTAGTATCTAATTCAGTAGGAATAACTGGTGTGTCATAATCAGTCATAAGTTACAAATTATGAGTTACAAATTATTCATTGGTAATTATAAATCACTGAAGCTTTTAATAATATTCTTTTAATTTATTCAAATTCATAATCCGTTCACTTGGTTGAAAACAAATTAAATCTTATGAAAGAGTATATAGTGAAAAGTCCATTTTCTTCCCATCCCTGATGCCAAACAGCAGTCTCCCAGACTTCCTCTCTAGAGGCAACCACTGTCATCAGCTTCTTGAATATCTTTCCAGAGATAGTTTATGTATATTCATGAATGATTTCCTTGAGGAAAATCAGAGCAGATTCAAGGTCTGCCTATAATAATGTTGCTTGCATACTGAATGCTTAATTTTTTTCAAAATAGAATTGTTTTTATTATAAAAATAATGAATTCTTCCAAATTATATAAAGTAGAAGTGCAGCTCCATTTCCCTACTCTACTGTCTTTCACCCTTCATTCCAGAGTTTACCACTACTAAAAGTTTCATATGTGGCCTTTCTGACAACTTCATGTACATGTAAACATTCATGTACTAGATAGATGCAGTAATAAAACTATTATTATAAATGGTAAATTTGCAACCTGATTTTTTAATCCACAATATAGCAAAGACATCTTTCCACATCATTTACATATAACTCCTCTTTTTCTTCTTAATGACTGCATGATACTAAATAATTTCCAGTTTTGAAGAAAGGGTGACCTCATGGTAGGAAATCACACATGGGAGGGTGTCTACCTGAAAGCATCATTTGTCATATGTGTCCCAGAAGAAGAAAAAATGTTGAAAGAAGCTAATTTAACCCATCTGGGTCTCAGTTTCTTGTCTAGAAAATGGAGAAAATAATCACATCCCTCACCACCTCATGAGATTGTCGTGGAGATTACAGAGAAAGAAAGAGAATGGATGGTAGAGTATTTAGAAAACTGAAAAGTATTGTGCAAATCTGAAAGATTGTAATTCCTAGAAGGGAGAAGAGAGGGGCAGTGGCTCCAAGGTCTAACATACTAACCACCAGCAGTAATAATATTTGCTTCTTCTGTCTTTCTTAGCAAAATAAACTGTACATCTTTTTTTTTTTTTTTTGAGATAAGTTCTCTTTATGTAGGAGTGCATGCCTCAGCCTCTCAAGTGCTAGGATCACAGATGTGCCCCACCACACCCAGCTAGTGAGTTCTTACTTTGTCAGACAGTCTTCTAAAGCACACACAAGTAGTTCCTCTAACAACTCTGTTACTCTTCTTATTTAACTGATGAAACATCTAAAGCTGATAGAGCTGGTAAATAGCACTTTACTTCTGAACAACTCCAAACTCTGTGCTGTTCCTTTTGGAGGTTTTTGCAATGCTTTAACTATATGGTTGGGCACTGTGAGTTAAAGAGGTAACTGAGGAGTATGTTTTGAGAGCAGACTGGTTCATTCCATAAGCACTGAAAAATAAAAAAGCAACATGTGACAAAAACCCTGAGTCTCATAGGTTGTCACACAGCTGTCTGCTCCAGTCTCCTTCATGGTTTCTCTCTACTAAATCAAAGCCCGAATTTTTCAGCCTGATCTTCCGGGATTCCCTTAGTCTGGTCAATTACCTTTCCTTTGTCTTATACTCTGAACTTCTAAAGCCATCCTCCCCAACATTTCACATCCAACTGGGAGCTTCTTATGGGTTGAATTGTGTCCCTTAAAAAAGTCCTCATATCTCAGAATGTGACCTTGTCAGAATATAAAGTCATTGCAGATGTGACTAGTTAAGATGAAGTCACACTGGAGGAAAGGTGGATTCTTAATCTGAAATGACCAGCGTCCTCATAAGAAGATCATATGAAAACAAATGGGAGAACATAATGTGACTATGAAAGTAGTGACAGGGTTACAGAGTCACAAGTTAAGATTGCTAGCAAATCTTTAGGAGCTAGAAGAGGCAAGCAGGGATTGCCTTGCAGGTTCTGGAGGGAGAACAGCCCTGCTGATAGCTTCATTTTAAGACATCTAACCTCCATAATCATGAGACAAAAAATTCTGTTGATTGAAACCATGCAGTTTGTGGGAGCCCTAGAAATGAATACCAAGGCTCAGCCCTTTAACTCCAACCTGCAGGTCTGAGCCCAAGATTCATGGAAGGCCCTTTTTCTCCTGCCCCATTCCTGTTTTCTTATCCTGCAGAGGTATCCTTGGCCATTTGCTTGCTCAACACACAATCACGCCCATGACATCCTCTCTATCTCATGGTAGGCAGCACACCAGTATCTGTTTACTTCCCTACATGCCCTGCGCAGGGCCAGTCAAGTCCCGGGCCCCCTGCCTATGCCTGGCTCATGGCCAGCCCAACCCCTCTGGGGAGACAGTAGATTGAAGCCCCCCTCTGGGTTGCCTAGGCGACAGTGCCTACGGAGTGCCCTCCATCCAGGCAGCTGTGGCTGCAGAGAAGAGAGGGGCTGAAGGGAAGCAGAGTCAAGGAAGAGGATTAGGAGAAAGACCCAAGGAGAGAGTCCTTAAAAGTGGCTCTTGTACAAACCCAAAAGGTGAAAGTAAAACTACAGTCTCATCATAATCAGTATTATACAGCACCATACAAGACTTGTGCTAGAGTAGGAAAAATTTTTCTTAGGAAATTCTATACAGAGCTCACCTCTATGAGTTCCTAAGTCCAAATCCCATTCAAACCTATGCTTTGAGGTCTTTTGATTGCACATGAGATCAAAAGATGACAAAATTGAAGCAAATGGGGACTGACATCTTGTTCAGCCAGGGCAAGTCTTCCATAAACTGCAGTAAGATGCACTGTGAGTCAAGAGGAAGACGTTTTTAATGCCAGTTCTGTGCAGGGAAACATGCTGGGAACTGTGTGTGGATTAGAGGCAAGGAGAAGAACATGACCTACACTTGCCCTCAAAAGCTCATGTTCTTCCTTTACTCTAATTATTACCTCAGGAATGGACTTCTACAATAGGATGCTTGAAAGGTCCAAGACAATTCTTTTTTCTTTCTTTCTTTT
>NW_004955419.1:29893703-29903329 GCF_000276665.1 Chinchilla lanigera
GGTGACACATGCCTGTAATGCCAGCACTCTGGGAGGCTGAAGCAGGAGAATCACAATGTGAGCCCAGCCTGGGCAAATTCAGTGACTGAGTGAGACTGTCTCAAAACAGAAAAGGGCTAGGAATGCAGCTTAGTACAAAGGCCTGAGTTCAGTCTCCAGTACCACCACCACCACCACACACACACACTTTAGTGTACCAAGGGGCAGAAACATTTATATTTATCACTGTTTATGAAATTCCACAAAGGCATAGAGACATTGGTAAGAGCTGTCACAAGCATGTCTCACACTTTGAAACTCAGCATTTGCGGGATATCTGGAGCATGTGGATTTCACACACTCAGAGAGATATAATGCTTCAGGATATCTAGAGCGTGTGGATTTCACACACCCAGAGAGATGTAGTTTGCAGGCTCACAGCCACCCAGGTCTCAGGTTTGAAGTCAGTCAGCAGCACGGCTGGACTTCAAGGTCAGGTGGCACGCCAGCATCCAATTTGATGTTCACATCCCATGGCCTGACTGAGGCACAGGCCTGACCCAACCCTGCCAACGCGTGACCCTTTAGGAATTAGGGTACTAATTCCTGAGGGTAGGCCAGGAATCCTAGAAGACTCAGGGAAGCGGGGACACCCGGCAGGAGGGCAGGGCTCCTGGGCACATATGGTTTCCAGCTCACAAAAGGCTCAAATCCGAGTGTTGGCCCTAGGACCAGTGTTAACAGCAGCAGCTTACAAAATGTTATGCAGATCAATAAAACAGACGAGCCAGGCAGGAGCCATACTGCCAGCTTTTGGAGATGGGCTCAGGGGTGAGCTCCACCTACCATGCGGTGCCTTTGTGAGGCCTAGGCAGGGCGAGGGCCCTCCCGGCTCCAGGTCAGCAGAATTAAGAGAGGACCCTGGCATGCCAAAAGAAAGCAGGGCGTCCCCACCTGGACAATTCACACACAGGGGTGTTTAAGTTGATGATCACTGCCAAGAAGTAAGTGCCTGGATTCCCTTTGGAGGTTTCATTTATATATAAAAGCACAGCAAATCCCACTAATTTTAGCACCACAAAGATTTGAAGGAAAAACTTTGATTGTAAAATTGTTTAAAGAGCAGGTGTTTATTTCAAGTTTATGCTGTAACAGAAGCTAAAATTTCCTACACAGCAACCTTCCCTGACAGAACTTCAATAGCCACTTACTCTTAAAGCAGGCTGCAAATGTAAAACCATTAGAAGTACAAGGTACCCCCTCCATTGTGACCTTGGTAAATCCTTCAGTTTCCGGGTCTCAGGTACAGAGGAGGAACTAGAAACAGAAAGAATTACTGTACCATAAAGCTTTTTTTTTTTTTTTCTTTCTTTCTTTTTTTTTTTTTTTTTTTTTTTGGTACTGGTAATCAAACTCAGGACCTCGTGCTTGCCAGATAGATGCTTGTGCCACTGAGCTATATCCCTGGTCCCTCCAAAGCAATTTTTATGTTAAGCTTCAGAGAGGGATAAAACTCTCAGTCCTAAGTCAATGAGTTCATCAAATTGCCCTGGTCACAGCTCAACACAGAGGTGGGCACACAATCTTATCCAATCTTAGGAGTGAGACTTTCTCTTGGATTTCAGACAGGGATACATGTTCCTTTTCTGCACCAGGAGCTGCCATTACTATCTTGCCATTATATGGGGTCTTGGGGGAAAAAAAGAGGCCAAAATATAGTTGAGCACAGCTGAGAGAAAGATTAGGAGCTGATGGCATCATTCAAGCCCTGACTCAGCCCATGTCTGATCTACCCCAACTTTGGATTATATGAATCAATAAATTTCATGTTTCTTTTTTTTTAACCCCCAGTACCGGGAATTGAACTCACGACCCCGTGCTTGCCAGGCAGGCGCTTTGTCACTGAGCTAAATCCTCAGCCAATTTCATGTTTCTTAAAGAAATTTATGTTACTTCAAATCAAAAGGTTCAATAAAAGATATATCAGAAATTTATACCTGGGTGTGGTGGCACATGCCTGTAATACCAGCACTTGAGTGACTGAGGTAGGAGGATCACTTTTAGTTTGAGCCCAATCTGGGCATAGTGAGTACAAGGACACCCTGAGCTACACAGTGAGACCCTGTCTTAAAAAGAAAAAAAAAAAAAAAAAGACATGTATTTAACTATCTCACCAGATTAACCAATGTTATTTGTATATAAAAATATTAATTTATGTTTATGTATACTGAACACTCATGGCCACTGAGTTCTTTCTGGTACTTAATGATTCTACCAGCTGTAAGAGAGATTTGCCTCTAAACCTATTTATTTAGTTGTATTTATTACTGAAGTCATATTATTTAATTAAATGGTAAGTAAACTGGGGAAACATAAATGGAGGAGAAAAGATAATTCCTGGTTCTGTGAACATTAGGTTAACCCAAAAGCATTTTAAAATTGCTTTTGTATTAGATATGGATGAATACATATTAAAAATGAAACAGTAAAAACATGGATGGATTTTTTTTTTTTTTGAGACAGGGTTTCACTATGTAGTTCAAGCTGGTTTTGAACTCACTGTGCGCCCAGGTTAGCCTAGAACTTGCTGTAATCCTCCTGCCTCAGTCTCTTGAGTGCTGGGATTACAGACATGCACCACCACAGCCAGCTACATGGATGGGTTTTACACTTAGCTTTGGAAAAGACTTTGTGTTCTCTTCCCCCCTGTAAAGACAGCAATGCTCATGATACTGCATGATACATATTCTTATAAGAAGCCTTACAGCTTCTCTGTGGGACACTTGCTCTGAGGGAAGCCAGGCATGGTATAAGAAATCTATCTACCCTGCATCCACCATGTTATTAGGAAGCATAAAGCCAGCCATATGGAGAGAAATGCCTCACTAATCCCTAGCTGTTCCAATTATCCTAGCTGAGGTACCAGAAAAGTGCATGAAGAAGTCATTTTTGAGTTTTGGTTTGTTTGAGCTTTCAGGTGGGTCTAGCTCTAGCCACCATCTCACTGCAATTTCAGCAGTTTCCAAGGGAGAACCACCCAACTGAGCCTAGTCTACTACCATAACCATGAGCAATAAAGAAAAATTGTTGTTTTAAATCTCTAAATATTAGAGTGATATGTTATACAGGAGCAGAGATAACCAGTATTTTGTAGATGAGAGGAGAGAGTTACAAGGGAATTGGAATCTAATATCAACTACCATGAAGGGTTCATGGAAGATGAGCACTGAGAAAAGACCATTGTATTTAGCAATTGAGAAGTCACCATTGTCTCTCAAGGCATGCAGTTTCACTAGAATGACTAGAGCACAAGGGAAATTGGAAGTGTTTGTAGAGCAAGTGAATGGTGAGACACAATGGTAGATTTATCTTTTTTTCTTTCCTTTTTAATAGTTTAACATTCACTGCTGATCCTGAACTGAATCAATTTTCTCAATGGAGATTGCAAAATGGTGATTTTCTAATTCTATCAATCCTACTACAGTTATTAGCTGATATTTTTCTGTAAAAAAGTTTTCCCTCATCAAATGAGGGTAGATGTAATTTCTTCCTAAAATGGTAGGTGAAATATTTCATTCTTTCTCTTTAATTACCAATTTCCTGACAAAACAGTTGGTGTCATAGTATTTCCAATGGTGGCAAATGAGATTTTTCCTCTTTTCTCTCTCTGCCTTTGAGTTTCATTATGGATTCATGTGTGGACTCATGTAGCACATTTACTCAATCTATTACAATCAATTACAGACTACATTAGTCTTTAAAGAAGCAATGGAATATAGGGCTAAGAATGTGATCAGAAAATTCCTAGCAGAATGCTGTGGTTAAAGAAATACACACACACACACACACACACACACACACACACACACACACACACATTTATTCTTATCAGGAATAAAAAAATAAAAACTATATAAAGGGGAAAAAGCTTATGAAATATAGAATTCTACCACTGTATTTATAATACAAATAAATTCTCACACAATTCCTATAAGTGGCATAGAAAGATATTCATGGCAGCATTGCTTTTGATTGTGGAGAGTTGGAAGTTAATTTGGTATCCATAATTGAAGAAGTCACTAGGCAAAATGTAGTAGATGGAATGTTATGCAATGAACCAGATCTTAAAAATATGTTGCTACAAGGAAGGAAAAAAAAAAGAAAACTTATACTACCATTTTTTGTTATTTATTTATTTATTGTTGTTTTAAATTGTTTATTGGTACATTTTAGGTATACATAAGATCACATTCATTAGCGGCAGTGTGCACCTGTATGTGATATACCTTGATTCTTTTTTTAACCCTTTCCCCTCCCCTTCCTTCAGCTCCTCCCCCTCTTTATTTACAAAAGTTTTGTTTCCATTTTTTCCTTCTTTTCTCATTTTTTTCTTTTTCCTTCCTTCCTTTCCCTCTCACCTCTCTCTAGTTTCCCTTCCCATTTGAAATGTTTATATAAGTAAAAAATACATATATCTAAAGCAATCATAAATATTTACCACAAATAAATGCCTACAAATGAGAATGTACATGAACACTGGAATGATTTCCTGCAGTGAGCAAGATAAATAGAACTGGAGAATGTGGATCAAAGAGAAAGAATAGGACTGGGAATGTGGCCTAGTGGTAGAGCACTTGCCTAGAATGTGTGAGGCCCTGGGTTTGATTCCTAACACCTCAAGAAAAAAGGAGAAAGAATAAATAAATAAATAAATATAAATGTAAGGTGCCCTGCATGTGAGGAATATAATTAATTTTATCTTCTATTTTTGAGAAAACATAAATTGCTACATGTACTCTGGAAAGTGAAGCTTTAAAAACATTTAGTCATTCTACTTGTAGGAATCTAGGCTAAAGAAATAGAAACTCTGCTCATTAGTGTTGTAACATTGAGAAAAAAAAGTGGTCTGTATTTCTTCCTTGCCTATACCCTACAACCTTCATCCCTAAGTATTTGAGGGAAACAGTGGTGTCTCACATGTATTTGTGATATACTTGGGAACAAATGCACTCGTGTGGTATTGGTGGTTGAATTTATCATGTTTCAGATTCTAGTCCTTAATACATGTTTTATATTTTTGAGATAGGGTCTCACTATGTAGTTAAGGCTGGCTTTGAGCTTACTACGTAGCCCTGGCTGACCTTGAACTCATGGGCAGGTAGGGAAACCTCTTGCCTCACACGCCTAAGTACTGGGATTACAGATGTGCACCATCATGTCCAGTTTAGCCCTTTCATTTCACATTGCTATTTCCATTGCTTTGCCTAGGTAAGGTAATAACTTCCATTCGGTTCCACCTAACATGGAGTCCTTTGGCTGCTAAAGCTGCAAAATATCATTTTGTAGTACTTAAAACACTATTTTGCTCCTTTTTTTGGTTTTACATACTATTAGGAGCCTATTCTTATCTTAATATTTTTCATGAAGTAACTCTTTCATGTAGCTTAGTGGTAGACCATGTGCTTAACATGTACAAGGCCCTGTACCAAAAAAACAAACGAAAAAACCCCAGAAAAAAACCTCTCAGCATTTCTTTATAATTTTCCCTATGTATTCTTCACAACCCCAACCAAAATAATAATTTGTGATTTAAAAGCTGTGCTGGGAGATAAATATAAGTAACAGACCTTGTGTTGGGCTTGGAATTCAACTGAGAAATGTAAATCAAAACCATGAGAAACTACTTCACACTCATTAGAATAGCTACTATAGACAGGAAAAAAAAAGGAAACTAAGAAGTGGTGGTAAGAATATGGAAAAATTGTACTCCTTGTGCAATGAGCATAGAAATGTACAATGGTGTAGCACGTTTGGTGGTTCCTCAAGAAGTGAAGCACTGAATTTCTATGTGATGCAGCAATTCCATTCCTAGGTGTATACTCAAAAGAATCAAAAGCAAGGACTCAAACTGGTGCTCCTAGCAGCATTATTCTCAATACCTAAAAGGTGGAAGCAATCTAAATGTCCATCGAGAGATGAATGTATAAACAAATGTGATATGTACATACAATGGAATATTATTAAACTTTAAAAAGGAAATTCTGGTATGTGCTACATGGATGAAACCTGAAAATATGCTAAGCTAAATGACTCAGACAGAAACAAAATATAGTGTAATTCCACTTGTATGAGGAAGCTCGAATATCTAAATTTATAGAGAAAGTATTGCCTAGCATGTGTAAGGCTTTGGGTTTGATCCCCAGGGGAACAAATGGAGGAGGCATTATGATTTCATAGATATAGAAATAGAACATATGAAGAAAAGTACAGATGTACCAAAGGCTAGAAAGAGGATGGAATTGGGAGTTTTTATTTAACGGGTATAAAGTTTCTGTTTGGGATAGTACAAAAGGGAACAGATAGTGGTAATAGTTGTATAATATTATGAATCTAGTTAATACCATATTACAGTTATGTGCTTGAAAATAATTAGTCAATGTTTATTTGTATTTTTTATTAAGATAGGATCTTTCTATGTAGTCTAGGCTGCCTTTGAAGTCACCATGTAGTCCAGGTTGGCCTTGAACTCTTGACTCTCCTATCTCAGTCCCCTGAATGCTAGAATTACCAAGATATGCCTAGTTAAAATAATAAATTTTATAATGTATATGTATATTTACCACAATTTTTAAAAAATGGGACAAAATGAAATGGGATATTCTGCTATTTTGTCTCTCCTTTGCAAATCCTTGGATCCCAATCTCAGAAAGACATTAGTAACTATATAGTAATGACTCTAGTCCACTTCATTCCCCCTGCCTTATGTGGAAGGTCAAGAAATAAACTGACTTAACCAGAGCTAAAGTTCTCTGATCCTCATGGTTCTCAGTATCATATTCCCTGCCTTCAGCAATGGTAGTACCACCACCTAATTGCTCAAACCAAAAATCTTTGTCATCTTCTTCAACAATTATTCCTTGTTTACTCTACTGCCTTAGCATCACTCTATCCCTAACATTTCTGCATCTTCCATCTCTTGACTAAGTTTTTCTTTCTTTCCCTTTATGTATTGGAGATTGAAGCCAGGCCCTTGCACATGCTAGGGAAGTGCTCTACCAGAAAGCGACACTCCCAGCCCTGCCTAAGGGGTTTTAAGTCAGTTTTCTTTCTTTTGTTTTGTTTTCTTCTCTTTTTTCTCTCTTTCTTTCCTTCCTTTTTTTCCCCTTTTTTTCTTTCTTTCCTTTTGTCCTCTCATTATTGCCCAGGCTGGTCCCTAAATCCTAAGCTTAAGTGATCATCCTACCTAGGCCTCTCTTCCTGAGCGCTGGGATTATAGGTCTATAACACTGTGCCCAGTTCAAGAGGGTTTTATTTTACTTTTCCCTCCAGCAGCCAGAGTCTTTCCAAAGTGCATTCTAATCATATTATCCTTTCAGTGAGTCCAATAATGACTCCTTTTAGTTACTAGTTCAAATGTTCTCAATATGACACTTAAGACTTCATAATCTGGTCTCATTTTTTAAATGTTTTTTTTTTCTTCTTTTCAGTATTGGGGATTGAACCCAGGATGCTGTACATGCTAGTCAACTGCTCTACTGCTGCAGTACATCCTGAGCCCCATCTTTTTAAAAATTAACATACAATATCTATTAATGAGGGTTTAGCATGATATTTCTATATATGTGTAGAACATGCACTCATCAGATCCAATCACCTGTTCCTTCACCCCTACTCTTCTCCCCAACTCCTTGAAATTTCAAGTAATCACTATTCTACTTTTAGGTTGTTTTGGTTTTTTATGGCCAAATTTTATTATCTCTCTCCTTCTCTCTCTCTCATATGTATATATATATATATATATATATATAATTTTAACTTTCTAGTCTTATTTCTTACCATTCATCACCCAGGTTATGCTCCAACACTTTTTTGTTTTTTTTTTTTTTAAATCTTCTAAATAGGGTCTTGCTATGTAGTTCAGGCTGGCCTTGAACTCATGGCAATTCTCCTGCCTCAGCTGGGATAACAGGTATGTGCCACCACACCCAGTGATTCAACCCTATCAAACCTACGTTTTCCTAAATCCATTATGTTCATCTCTCTTCCTGATCATCATAGAGGATGGAGATTTTGAGAGATAAAGACCGCAGTAAAGTAATTTTTTTTTCTCAGCCCTTAGTGAGTAAGATGACCCAGGGTTTTGTTTGGCCTCACCTTTATTTCTTCATGTTTCTTCCTGGCCTCAAGGTATCCTAGGGAGGGCTTGTTATTGTATTAAACCAAGAGTGTGACCCTTTTTCTCTAGGGATGGTGGGTGGTCAAAGCATGTGCTCAAATTGGAGTTGTAGGAGCTAAAATACATTTGGGCTGTGGGGGCAGAAATACACCTGTTTTTACTCAAGGTTGGTGAGACTTATAGAAGGAAACAAGGTTCTTACACACAGTAGTTTATGAAAGTTCCTCAATGGGCACTTGGATGGAAGCTCCAACTGGTAATAAGGTATTACCTACCTCCTCCGCGACAACAAAGTCAAAGATGGAATTTAAGAACGCTTAGATCTGTTTTATCAGTTCACTTTGTGAACTCCTACTCATTCTTAAGATTCTTTTAAAAATTTTTTATTACACGTTTTCAGTAAACATTCACTATGGAGAGTTGGTACATGTACATAATACATCTTCATCGTTAAATTCTTAACTTTTAAGAATATCTCATTGTTCTCCAAGGAGACTGTGAACTCCTGGAAGGCCTGGATCACTGTCCAGTGCCTAATATTGCTGATGACTCTGTGGGTGAAAGATCATACCTAGTAAGTGTCAAGGTGGAATACGAAATGTCTCTTGCTCAAGATTCAGTCACACATCTTTCATAGGATCTATCCAGCACTGTGCTTTGTCAGCTTGTAGAACTCGTGTGTTCTATTACTCTGCTGTCTCTAGTTAGTGGCTGCAGGTGGGGAAAGGTTGAGGACAACATTTTATCTCTCTTTTAATTATTATTTTTCTTTCAAGACAGAGTCTTGTTATATAGTTCAGACTGGCCTCAGAGTCTGGGGAAGATGGGAAGGAAATGAGCTCAGTGACCTCAGTGACCAACAGCAGAGAGGAGAGGGGCAGCGAAGGGGTCATGATTCCGAATTGTTCCCTTCGTAGGAAAGCCACCAGTGACGCTCAGATCCTTTCCTTACCTCACAGCCTCTGGGTCAGGGCCCAGCTGGGCCGGATGGCTTCCTCTCAGTGTTTTAGCAACAAGGTCATTGAAAGTGAGAAAGAGGAAGAGAAAAGTCAGAGAAGAGGATTAGGGGCCTGCGCTGAGGCTGGCTGGCTCCTGCTCGCAATTCAGCGTGTCTTCGGGACTCAGGGAAGGCAGCTCATCTCCATCTGTTTTGTTCCGTCTCTGCTATCCCCTCAGGACCCGCGGAGACTGATCTGTCATTGGAATAGCCCAAGAAAAGAAGCGAGAGCCCCTTTCCTAAGTGTCTGAAAGGGGAAAAACTTTGAGACAGCCAGGAAAGGGAGCGCAGAGAGCGGCTACAGGGCTGAGGAGAAAGGGAGCAAGGAAGCCGGGGCGGCGTGACCCGCGCAACGCGAAGCCCGCGGGCGGCGGGCAGCGGCTGTCCGAGCCGAGTCCCTCGCGCGCCCGCTTGCGCAAACCCTAGCGCAGAAGACAGCTGTGCCCAAGCGAGCCCGGCCCGAGGAGCGCGAGG
>NW_004955419.1:29903916-29927366 GCF_000276665.1 Chinchilla lanigera
CCGCCTCAGCCCTCCGAGCTATGGGCCTTTCCGGGCGGGTGCGCAGGGTGGCGGCGCCTGCGGCCGAGCGCCTGGAGCAGGTACTGGGTCCGGGAGTGGACCTGGAGGGGAAGGGCAGGGACCGGTCCGGGTCCCGGGGTGAGGGGCCAGAAGGCGTAGGTCCCCCGCCCCGCTGGCGGAGGGGGAGGAGCGCAGCCCCCTTAGCTTTGTCGCGGGTGGGGGGAACCCCGGGAACCCTGCGCCTCCGCCGCGCGGAGCGGCTCACAAAGCGGTCCTCAGCCCGTGGGTAGACCCCTCCCCGGGTGGCCGGGGCTGAACCTCTCTAGTTTTCGATTCCCGGAGGGGGAGCCAAAGGCCGAGGGGGGAAGTGACTTGCCCAAGGTCACAAAGCCGTCGAGAGTCGCGGCCGGGCTGGTACCCAGGGCCATCCTGGGACGGGCCAGGGCGGAGCCGAAGGGGCTGGGATGAGGCAGAGACACCGACCGCGGGGACACCGGGGGTGCTTCGGGAGCGGGGCCGGGGCCTGTTCCTGGCACACCCACCCAAACCGTGTGGGGCTGCTTTCGGAGAAAAGGTCTCTTGCGGGTTGAGACCGAGGCTGAGGAGCTGCTCCGAGTGCTTGGTGGTGCCTGGGGAGCCCAGGGGCGAGACTCCTGGGCGGGGACGTGCTCTAAGGAGAGGGCTTTCCTGAGAGTAGGGGAGAGCTTCGGAAACTTCTTTTCGTGAGTATCCTTTGCTCTCTGCCAGGCCGCCTTCCCCACCACTGTGCGGCTAAGTCAGTTCAGCTGGAATTAATGGGAGGGAGGCCTGCTCGCTTTTGTGGAGACACTGGTAAGGTGTCTTTTTCGCGAAATGGCCCAAGTTTCGGTCCTACCAAAACCAGAAATGCATACATGGCCCTGGTAAACGGATTTATGCCGCAGAAGGCCATTTTTTTCCAGGTGGTCTGGACTTACCACACTTGGAGAACTCCCAGCTGGGAGGGTTGAAACCAGTCACACTCTTGCCTGGCATGTAATTCATGAGAAATGCATTTTTTATTTGGTTAGGTGTTTTTATTTTTAATGTGCGACATTTTGGAAAAGAAACGGGAAGATGTGCAATTCTAGAGGAGAGGGAGAGAGCAGCGTATTACAGAGAGGGAAGAGAGTCCCATGGAACTAGAAAATAGACGCTGTGGAATGGGGGAAAAGGAGGGTACTGTTCAGTCATTGTGGGGGAAGGGAGACTAAAGGGTTGCTGAAGGGAGGGGGAGGGTGTCTAGTCTAGAGAGAAAGATTGGGATGTTTTAAAGGGGGAGCCAAAACGTGATGAGTTTGAAAGTCGTCTGTACCTTTACAAGGTTGAGTTTATGTGTTGGTCTAAAGTCACTATTTCCTTTGAGTAAAGACAGTTGTAATACTTTTTATGGAAACGTTCTAGCTTTAGCACCCTCACCCCTCACCCAGTTTCAAGGATGCAGGCCCTTTGTCCAAGATGATTCCTTAAGTTAGCTGCTTTCTTTCATCCTCTACCTCAGTGTTCAGCTGTGGTGGCTTTTGGCAGGATGCTTTGGGACTAACTGTCCCCCGTTATACAAGATGGGTTAGGTTTTTTCTAAAAACCTGTAAGAAACATACCTGATAGGTATATGCACATTTATACAAGAAAATTTAGTTGTCAGATTTATAATGAGAAAAATGCAAGTTGAAACAACAGTGGATGTCATTTCACAATCAAATGGGCAAAAATTAAATGTTGTAATAATTATTAGTCAGATCGAAGGATAGTGTATATACTGCTAGTGGGAACGGGTATAGGTACAACTACAATACTTTGTAGTAAGTAGTACAGTGATGTCAAGTTGAAGGTGGGGTGACATACCCATCTACTTAAAATACCCATTTTTGGTTATATATCTGAAGAAATCCTTGTACACTTGTCCTAAGAAAATAAGTGTAAAAGAAGTACAAGAACGTTTATTCCAGACTGGGTATGATGGCATACATGCACTAGGAGGGTTAAGGCAGGAGGATTACCATGAATTTGAATTTGCCATAAATTTGAATACAACCACATAGTTAGTTTAAGGCCAGCATGAGCTATGTAGACCCTGTCTCAAAAGACCCAAAAAAAGTTCATTCCAGCTCGAATGTCTGCTAGTAGGGCAGTGGATAAATTTCTAGAAATACACCCACAATTGTACATTATAGCGCTGTGAAAAATAAATGGTAGACGGTGCATTGAAATGGGTGATTCTCAAAAATAGGATATAAGGTGGGAGATTAAGTCCCAGAAGAACTCTTACAGAATCTTCTCACTCCTGTAGGATCAGGAAACATGCAAAATAATACTTCTTGTATTATTTTGTACATATGTAGTAATAGTTGAAACCCTGCACAGAATGACTAAAAAATTTAATAGTGCTTATATCTGGGTAGAAAAGATGAGGAATGGGATTGGATAGGGTATGCAGAAGGCTTTTGATTATAGCTGTATGCCTGCCTGGCAGGCGCAAGGTCCTGAGTTCGATTCTCAGTACCAAAAAAAACCAGTGTAATATTATATAAAGCAATTTGAATCAGTTAATGACAATTTAAAATTTGCTAATGTTGAGAGTAGGGTATGAAGTGTATTATATACTTAATATGCAGAGATATTAAGTATATTAAATATTTTTCAGATGTTTGAAATATTTCTCACATACAAAGCATTTTCTTGTTTATGGAACACAAGAGTTTTTGTCCCATAATAATAGAACGCTAGCTACAGGCTCTAGCCTCACATAGCCTCCTGTTAAACATGCAGGTTGGTTGATTCTTTTTCACCCCTTTCTGACCTAGTAAGCCTAATTTTGGCATGGGTAATTTTTATTTTGGAACGCTGGTAGGTATGAAGAATTTCCTAGTCTTTCTAAACTTTTTAGTGGACTTAGGTCAACAGTTTGAGCTTTGTCAAAATGTAACCATTCTAGCAAATTCTGATTTATTAGGTATAGGGAGAGATACAGACATCTAATTCTGAGAATGCTCCCTAGTAGATTTGAGGGCCACTAAAGTTTGAGAACCGCTGTCTTAGCTTTGCCTGAGCCTAGCCTTCAGGCTCTTCCTCAGACTGCTCTGTTGTCCCTCATAAATGACTGGGATGTGATTTGGCTCTATATGATACTTAGCTCTTTTGTGGAGCCTAAAAGAATGATAGGTTTGGAAGACCATGTCCATCATAATCCAGGTTGTCAAATCCCCCTACTTTCAGGCAGGTACATAAGAGGCCTACGACCTACCAGCACTATTTTTCTGGGCCTGTCAACTACTAGGAGCTGATCTTTAGGATTTACAGATTTCTACCACACCTGCTAATGGTTTTATAGTTAGGATAGGAGCCAAAAGGGTCGGGCAGAGAAGGAAAATTAGCAGATTTGGAGAAAGTAAACCCAAAGGTAAATTTATATGATTTTGCCTGTTTTGGTTTTTGGCTGCTGAAGATTATGCCTGTACCCTTGTGCATGCTAAGCCTGTGTTCTAGTGCACCCGTACTGTACCCTTCATACTTTTCTTAAGAGATAGGTTGTTTATTCCTCTGCAAATGAGAGTGATTTACTGTTTTACCTTATGATCCATCCACATTTGAAATTCAGCTGTGTGAACCTGTGGTGGAAAATTTGGATCTTTAGGAAACTGATTACCTCTCAAGTTGGTAGTGTCCTTTTTCTCAAATTTGGTGGTTTTCTGTTGCTAGACTTTTTGCTGTAGTCCCAGTATACTTAGGAATGCATTTATATGGAAACATGAGACCTTCTGATAATGAAACTTGTGAAATGTCTTTTTATTGAGGTTTTTGCAGCATTACCCCAGCTATATGTTTTATAGCAGGCTGCTGTGTAGGACTATATAGATTGCTTCTAGCACAGAGACACTCTTTGGGGTGGGAATTGAGGGTGGAAATCCATTACCAAGATGACCACTTGGTCTGTAACTATGTGCCCTTAGAGGGAGTGCCTTTTTCCCCTTTTCACGACTAGCACTCCCTACCAGCTTAGGTCCCCCTATATCTGACTGGATTGTCCACATTGATCATGACTCTGTAATAAGGACTAGATTTGTACTGGGCTTGGGCTTCAAAAGAGTTCTGAGCCTGAACTTTTCATTGGAAAGGCCTCAACTCTAGCTTTTCATCACCATGTACAGTTAAACCAAAGAGCTCAGCCTAAAAGGGTAAAAACTTTGTTATAAGGCTGGAAAAATATGTACAGTATTAACTATTTAGAAATACCAGTATTGTGTTGGGAGTGTGCTCAGTGGTTGAGGGCTTGCCTTGTGTGCCAGAGGCCCTGAGTTTGATTTCCAGCATTACAAAAACAAAAAATGAAAAATCCATTATTTTTGGAAACACAGAATGAGGGAAATCATTAAAAATACAAAAGTATCTGCTAAGTGAAGGAGAAAAAGTAGCTATATGCTACTTTGAGGAGGAAATGTAATGTTACTTTTTCTTTGCTGCACTAGTATTCCTGAGTTTGTGAAGACCTGAGGCTTTTCAAGCCAGTTTTGAAAATATTTGCCCATTTGTATTTTCTGGTAAGTGATTGTGCTTTCTGCTGTTTCATTTTTTTCTTCGAGTAGAGAAGAGGGGAGTGTGGACTAAAGACAGGACTGGACAACCTACTGCTTTTGCAAATAATGGTGGAGTGTTTTTCAGAACAATTGTCGTGGTAGACTGGGGGCTCAAGGGAGAGGTACATTTGAAGTGGTTTTTGTTGTCTTCTTTTTAGTTTTTTAAAGGAAGGTGGTGGGTAGAGGGTTCCATTGTGCTTTAGCTACTGTCTTTAAGGAGTTTTTAAAGAAATTAAATATAAATAAAAATAAAAATGTTCAACAAAAATGGCTTTATGCCCACACAAGGAGAATAAATAGTTCTTACCTATAGGCCTTATTATACAAAGTGGTTTCAGTTTTTTTTTCTGCTCTGCTTAAGTGGATATTAGTACTGTCTGGGTAAAACAGTTAACAGAAGTAATGTTGAGCAGGTGGAGGATGGTGGGATTATTGCTGAGGTTTATCAGTTTCTTCAAGTCATAATATAGAAACCTGTCACTACATTTTTCTGCTCCTGTGGTTAAAAAGTAGAAGAGCAAGAGATTGCAAGTATTTTTTTTGGGCAGGGAGGCAGTTACTGGAAATTGAATCCCGGGCTTTACTTTTTACTTTTTAATTTTGAGACAGAGACTTGCTAAGTCAATAAATTTCTGGGCTGGGTTGAACTTTCGCTCCTTCTGCTTCAGCCTTTATTATGCCTGGCTAAGATTTTGAGTTTTGATATATTTAATCATTTGACTTGCTTGAACAAAAATAAAGGGAAGAAATGGTAAGAGGAGATACATACATCAAAGAATGAGTATCTAGCAGTTGAAGGACATTCTTTAGTGCTTTTGGGACATTCCTTGAGTTGAGGAAAAGGTATCTGTCTGTCCATTCTGCTTAGCATATTTTATTTTATTTTATTTTATTTTATTTTTTATCTGACAGGGTCTCACTGTGTAGTTCAGGCTGGTCCTGAACTCCCTATGTAGCCCAGGCTGGCCTTGAACTTTCAGCAGTCCTTTTCCTTCAGCCTTCCCAAGTACTGGGATTACACTAGTATCTCTGATTTTAGCATCTGCAGACTGTGCTTGCTGAACTGCTTTTAAAACCTATTTTATTGTCACAGAACTAAAATATGACCAGTTTCTCAGATTAAATTGAAGGGTAAGCGGAAAGTAAAATGGGTATTTAACTATCACTTTTGAAAGTAGAGAGGAGTTGGTACTTCGATAATTTACAAAAAGTATTTTTCATTTGGTTTTGTGTTATGTTGTTTAAAAATAGGATTGTTTTTCTACAGAAATTTTCCTCCCTGTGAGTATTTTAACTCCCCTGGTACTGATAAACTCCGAACACCAAGCTTGTTATCCTCTTGCCTCAGTCTCCCAAGTAACTGGGATTACAGGGATGGGCCACTATGCCTGCTTCCTATGTAGATTTTTGTTGCTACATCAGCACATATTTGAGCAGCTACTAAGTCCCATATTGCCAGACCTAACCACTGATTCATTGGGGCAATAATGTTCATTTTCAGAAACCTTCCTACCTGAGTCCTCAGAACACGGAAAGGTGTACTTTGGACCCCTGTTTGTTGCTTATTTCTTGCTTCCTTTTGCTCTGTGGCCTTTTGGTCTTGGTGGTGATTATGAGCATCTGTTAGGAGAGGCTCCACCTGTCCTTCCCATGGGATAAGGCTGAAAGGCTAAGCAGAAGCCTTGCTGATCATCCATCAGAAAAACCCCACAAACAATTTTGAACTGGAACTGAGGTCCACTATGGCAGCTCTACCTCTTCTTCCTTTGTTGCTGCCACCCGTCCTTTGTTGAGGCCCCTTAAAGGCACTCCCCCGCAACTGTATGAAGAGGTTTTGTGCTCTGAGGATATTCTAAAAGGCAGGATCAATGTAATTATAATTCCCTAAGTACAGCCATGTAATGGGGGCAGTCAGGTTCTTCCAGTGAACTTGTTTACAGGGAAAAGTCAAGTGGGGATTAAAAATCATTTTGAGATTTATCCAAAAGTAGATAATGGAGAGTTGTTTGTAATGTTGACAAGACCATTTTTTAGAAATTTTTTTTTATTTTAAAAAATAAAAGAAGGAAAACATATTAACAAACAGACGTCTTTTTACAAAAAAGCATGAGAGCAATACAAACAAAACAGTTACAGAGTTGTAGGAAATTAACAATGGTTGCTGTATTACTTATTGGTATCTTCAAAGTGGTTTCTCAGGAAAACAGAGAGAGACATATGAGATTGATCAAACAAGTAATCATTAACTCTTCTTTCTGCAGAGCAATAGATGACAGTAGTACAACTATGTTAGCTATCCTGTATATACATACATACGTAATTTCCCCTTCTTTCCCTTCTCTTTCCCTACAACCCAGTTGCCCTTTACTTTTGAACATTTTCTTTTCATTTCACAATGTCTATCATACCTCCTAGTTTTTATTCATTCTTTCAGGTCTTACACTAGTGAGACAATATGATGCTTGCACATGCAGGTCTGATTTATTTCACTTATGAGTGTGGTCTCTAGTTGTGACCATTTCCCTATAAAATCCTTGAGTTTATCCTACTTTACAGCTGAGTGATATTCCATTATATAAAAGTACCACAATTTTTTAATCCAATCCTCAGTGGATTGACATTTGGGTGGCTTCCACAATTTAGCAATTACAAATTGCACTGCTATGAACATGGGTGCACATATATCGCTATGATATGCTGTTTTCAGATCTTCTGGGAAAACACCCAGAAGGGGAATAGTTGGGTTGAATGGGACCTCTAGACCTAGTTTGCTGAGAAATCTCCAAACTAATTTCTACAGTGGTTTCACCAGTTTGCATTCCCACCAGCAGTGGAAGAGAGTTCGTATTTCACCACAGCCTCGCCAGCCTTTGTTATTGGTTCATTTCTTAATGCTAGCCATTCTTACTGGGGAGAGATGAAGTCTCAGTATTATTTTAATTTGTATTTCTTGAATGACTAATGATGTTGAACTTTTTCTCATGTATTTATTTGCTACTTGTATTTCCTTATCTGAGAAGTGTGTGTTCATCTCAGGTGCCCATTTTTGGATGGGATCTTTGAGTTTGGGGGAAGCTGATGTTTTTTATTTTTTTACTTTATATTTTTTGCTTTTTTTATTTTAAAAATAAAAGGACGAAAACATTAACACACAGACAACCATTTACAAAGTAGCAAAAGAACAATACAAGCAATGCAGATGTACAAACAAAGTGGTAGGAAATTAACCATGCTTGTTGTATTACATATTGATATCTTTAAAGTGGTTTCTCATGAAAACAAACAGGGACCTGCATTATTGATCAATCAAGGACTCATTAACTGTTTCAGCAAAGAAATAGAAGACAGTAGATCAACTGTGTTAACTATCCTGTATATACATACATACAAAATTTCTCCTTCTTGCCCTTCTCTTTTCCCACATCCCAGTTGCCCTTTACCCTTGAGCATTTTACAGTGTCTATCATACCTCCGAGGTTTTATCAACTCTTTCGGGTTTTACCCTAGTGAGACAATGTGGTGCTTGCACATGCAGGTCTGATTTATTTCACTTATGAGTATAGTCTGTAGTTGTGAACATTTATCTATAAAAACCTTGAGTTTATCTTTATAGCTGAGTAATATTCCATTATATGGAAGTACCACAATTTTCTTATCCAATCCTCAGTGGATGGACATTTGTGTTGCTTCCACAATTGCATTCTCACCAGCAGTGGAGAAGAGTTCCTATTTCTCCATAGCCTTGCCAGCATTTGTTATTGGTTCATTTCTTAATGCTAGCCATTCTTACTGGGGTAAGGTGCAATCTCACTGTTGTTTTAATTTTCATTTCTTGAATGACTAATGATGTTGAACATTTTCAGATGTATTTATTTGCCATTTGTTTATCTGAGAAGTGTGTATTGATCTCAGCTGCCCATTTTTGGATTGGGTCTTTGAATTTGGCGGGGCTGATATTTTTTAATCCTTTATATGTTCTAGATAGAAGCCCTTTGAGGGACAGTCAGCTAAAATTTTTTCCAAGTTTCTGGGTTTTCTTTTTACTCTGCTGGTGATTTCTTTAAATGTGCAGAAACTTTTCAGTAAGATGAGATCCCAGTTGTTGATTCTTTGAAGTATTTCATGGGTGGTTTTTGTTCATGAAGTCTCTGCCTACCCCTATGTCTTCAAGGTTTTTTCCTAGTTTCTCTTCCAATAGGTTTAGTGTTTCTGTTTTAATATTGAGATCTGTGATCCATTTTGACTTGAGTTTGGTGCATGGTAATAGACTTGGGTCTATTTTTGGTCTTTGACAGGTGACAAGCCAATTTTTTCAGCACCATTTATTAAAGAGGCTATCGTTCTTCCAGTGAGTTTGTTTGGCCCCTTTATCAAAGATTAGGTGACTGAGTGTGTTTGTGGTTGTGTCTATGTCCTGCAGTCTGTTTCATTGGTCTTGTGATCTGTTTATTAGCCAGTACCATGTTGATTTTATTACAGTGGCTTTGTAGTATAATTTCAGGTCAGGGATTGTAATTCCACCTGAGTTGTCCTTGTTGCCCAGGATTGCTTTTGCTATTATGGGTCTCTTCTGGTTCCAGACGAATTTAAGGAATGTTTTCTCTAGAACTGTGAGGTATGCTGATGGTAGTTTAATGGGAATTGCATTGAATCTGTACAACAATTTTGGTAGCATGGCCATTTTCATAATGTTGGTTCTTCTTATCCATGAGCAAGGGATATTTTTCCATTTGTTGAAATCCTCTTTGATATCTTTTTTTAGAGTACTATAGTTTTCATTGAATAAATCTTTTACTTCTTTCATTAGATTGATTCCTACATATTTCAGTTTTTTGGATGTTACTGTGAAAGGTTTGGTTTCCTTAATTTCTCTCTCACTCTGTTTGTTATTTGTGTATAGGAATGCTATCGAGTTTTGAGTGTTGACTTTGTATCCAGTTCCACTGCTGAATTTGTTGATTAATTCAAGGAGTCTTCTTGTGGAGTTTTTGAGGTCTTCCATGTAAAGTACCATGTCATCTGCAGATAGTGACAGTTTTACTTCTTCCTTTCCTATCTTTATTCCTTGTATGTCTCTCTTGTCTAATTGCTCTGGCTAATGGTCCAGGACTATGTTGAACAGGAGTGGTGACAGCGGACATCCTTGTCTTCTTCCTGATTTTAAAGTAAAACTTTCATTTTTTGTCCATTTAGCATGATGTTGGCTTTGATTTTATCTATTTCTATTTTCTGTAGGGTTTTTATCATGAATGCATGTTGGACTTTGTCAAGGGCTTTTTCTGCTTCTGTTGACATGATCATATGGTTTTTGTCTTTGGCTCTATTGATATGGTGTATAACATTAATTGATTTGCAAATATTGAACCATCCCTGCATTCCTGGAATGAATTGGACTTAGTCGTGGTGTATGATTTTCTTAATACTTTGCTGCATTGTATTTGCTAGTGTTTTATTGAGTATCTTTGCATCTATATTCATTTGTAAGATTGGTCTGTAGTTCTCTTTCTTGGTTAGGTCTTTCTGTGATTTTGGCATCAGTATGATACTTGCCTCCAGAAATGAGTGAGGGAGAATTGCTTCCTTTTCAGTCTCATTAAAGAGTTTGTGGAGTGTTGGTATTAAATCTTCTCTGAATGTCTTTTAAAATTCTGCTGTGACTCCATCAGGGCTTGGGCTTTTCTTTGTTGGTAAGTTTTTAATCACATTTTCAGTCTCATTAATTGATATCGAGTTGTTCAGGGCTTTTATATCTTCTTGATTCACCTTTGGTAAATCGTACATATTTAGGAATCTGTCCATTTCTTGTGAGTTTTCTATCCTATGGGAGTAAAGATTTTCAGAGTGTGTTACTGATCTTCTGAATTTCTGTAGAATCTGTAGTAATTGCATCCTTTTCATTCTTTATTGCATGAATTTGAGTTATTTCCTTTCTTTTATTGATAAAGTTGGCGAAGGGTTTATCAATTTTATTTACTCTTTCAAAGAACCAACTCTTTGATTCATTTAGTTTTTAGAGGGTTTTTCGTCTCGATTGTGTTAATTTCTGCCTGAGTCTTTATAACATCCTCTCTTCTTTGGGCTTTGGGCTTGTCTTGTTCTTCTTTTTCTAAAAGTTTGAGGTGAAGCATTAGGATGTTTATTTGTTCTCTTTCTATTTTCCTTATATGTGTGTTCACTGCTGTAAATTTCCCTCTGAGGATTGCTTTCATTGCATCCTACAGATTCTGGTAAGTTGTATTTACATTTTCATTTCTTTGTAGGTATTTTTTAATTTCCTCTTGAATTTCTTCTGTGACCCATTGGTTGTTCAGGAGGTTGTTATTCAATTTCCAAGTGTTTATGGAGTTTTTGGAGTTCCTTTTGTCATTAATTTCCAATTTCATTGCACTGTGGTCAGATAATATGCACGGGAAAATTTCATTTTTTTTGCATTTCGAAAGGTATGCTCTATGGGCTGGGATGTGGTCTAATTTAGAGAAAGACTCATGTGCTGCTGATAAGAATGTGTGTTCTGATGTTGTGGGGTGGAACACTCTGTATACATCTACTAAGTCCTTTTGTTCACAGCTTTGGTTCAGATCTGTTATTTCCTTGCTGATTTTTTGTCCAGTTGACCTATCTCTTCATGTCAAAGGGATGTTGAGGTCCCCTATTACAATAGTGTTATTAATTATATGGGTTTTCATGTCTGTTAAGATTTATCTTATATAGTTTGGTGCTCTGATATTTGGTGTATACATGTTTATGATTGTCATCTCATCCTCTTGCCATTTTCCCCTGACAAGTATGTAGTGACCTTCTTTATCCCTTTTGATTGTTAGTTTGAGGTTTACATTGTCTGCAAACATAATAGCTACACCTGCTTTTTTCTGGGTTCCTGTTGCATGGAGGATTGTTTTCCATCCTTTCACTTTCAGTCTGTGGATTTCCTTTTGGATGTGTTCTTGTATACAGCATATTGTTGGATTTTGTTTCTTAATCCCATGTGCCAGTGTGTTTCTTTTCACTGGTGAATTGAGGGTATTTACATTTATGGTTATAACTGATATGTGTTGGCTTTACATTATCATGTTATTTACTTGATGTTGGTTTCCTACTTTTCCTACCTGTTTAATTGCTTGCTCTTCTTGACGGTTCCATTCTATTTTTGTTCCTGAAATTGCGGTCATTCTTTACTCCATCTAGAATATCTTTTAGTACTCTTTGCAACAATGGTTTGACACTCATGAAGTTCTTCAGTTCTTTGTGGTGGAAATATTTTATTTCTCCATTGAATTTGAAGGATAGTTTGGCAGGGTACATCAGTCTTGGTTGGAAGCTGTTTTGTCTTAAGACCTGTAATACTTTGCTCCAAACTTTTCTCAATTGGATGATTTGTGTTGAGAAGTCTGCTGTAATTCTGATAGGCTTTCCTTTATAGGTAATGTATTTCTTTTCTCTAGGAGCTTTTAATATTCTGTTCTTTTGCTGGAGATCTGGGATCTCGACTGTTATGTCTGGGTGTAGTTTTCTTTCGGTTATCATTAGTTGGAGTTGTATAGGCCTCATTTAGCTGTACATCAGGTTCTGTTTCCATACTTGGGAAAATTGCTGCTAGTATTTCTGCAAATACACTTTTTCTGTTGCCTCCTGCTGTTTTGTTGACTCCTATTAGTCCTACATTATTCCCTTTTGTCCCTTCTTGCAGCTGTTGAATTGATTTTTCCTGATTCCTGGTTGACTTTAAGAGATCCTTTCTTTTGTGGTCAATAGCTGCCATGTTGTCTTCAAAATCTGAAATTCTATCTTCGGCTTCATTCAAGCAGTTTTGGCAGCTTTCAGTTGAAGCTTTGATTTCCTGCATGGCTCTTTGAATCTGGTTCATTTCTATATTTTTTATTTAAAATTTACATCCATTGCCTATGTTCTTCTATTTTTTTAATATGTTTCTTGTTTAGATGTGCTGAGCAGTTCTTTCATTATTATTGTCATTTCATTTTTTGCCAGAGGAATTGTTTCTGAAACTATCTCTTCTATGGTCTGATAAAGTTGTTTCTTCACTTCCATAGCAATCAGTTCAGCAATTTCAGGTGTGTGTTTACCAAGTTCTCCTATGTGGATGTCTCCTGGACTTGTTCTGAGTGGGGTGGAGTTCTGAGATTGTGTTTTAGTCCTTTGTCTTGTCATGTTTGATATCTGATGCAGAAAGTTCAGTCTCCCTCTTTCCTGCCAGCTCAGCAATGGCCGCTAGTGTCCCTAGTTTTCCTGCTGGTCAGGCTCGCCCCTCAGTGTCCACTGAGATGCACTGCTTATTCTGGAGTTTTTCAGCAGATGGTGAAGTGTATCTAGTTCTCCCAGGTCTCAGATGCGGACCATGATGCCAGCTGATGGCAGTCTGTCTGATCCAGTGTCCTCTTGCAGTTCAGGGCACGTGTATGACTGAGGATCGGGTTGCACTGGTGACTCAATCCCGGACCAGTGGACCAGTGTCCCCAGGCAGTTCAGGGTACAGGCAAATGCAGACATGAACTACAGGGTCAACAGTTTGTGGACCACCTGATTCTGTGTCACCAGTCAGCACAGGAGGTAGATGTGGGCTGCACCAACAGCACTTACAGACTGCTTGTGTCTGAGACCCCGCAGGAGGTTGGGGCACAAGCAAAGCCCAAGCCTGAACCATGGTGTCACAGTTCCCGGAGCCCCTGTACCAGTACTTCACTCCTTGCTGGGCACACGCAGAGAGGGCCCACACATGAACCCTGTTGAGAGCATTTTGCAGGCCTTCTGAGGGAGAATCTCTGGTCTGAGCCGGGTGCACAGAGGGCGGAGACACAGACTGCAATAGTGGTGGAGTCCTGGGTTGGCTGCTGTGCCCCTTGGATGTAGATGGGAAGTACCTGACTCTGAGCTGCATTTGGCTGGGAACCGTTCTGTCAGTGGGTCACAGCTTGCCGGAATCTGTGTCTCCAGGCAGTTCAGAATGCGCAGAGGGCCCAGATGCAGGCTGCACCAACAGTGCTCATAGGCTGCCAGTGTCTGCGACCCCCAGGAGGTCAGGGTGAAGGGAAAGCTCAAACACGAGCTGCGGTGTCACAGCTCCTGGTGCCCCGGGTCCAGTACCTCATTACGTGCTGGGCGTGTGCAGAGAGGGCCCACACACGAACCCCGTTGAGAGCAGTTCATAGGCCTTCTGAGTGGGGATCTCAAGTCGGCACCTCGCGCATGGTGGGTGGAGACTCAGACTGTAATGGCGGCGGGGTTCTGGGTTGGCTGCTCTGCCCCCAGGAGGTAGATGGGAAGTACCTGGCTCTCTAGACTATGTTTGGCTGGGAACTGTTCTGTCAACACAGACCATTTTTTAAAGATTTTTTTTTTTTTTTTTTTCCTTAAACACATCCATTTAGAAAGTAACACAAGAACAATACAAACAATACTGAATTTCAGACAAGGTGACAGGAAATTAACAATGGTCGTTGTGTTATAGATTGATGTCTTCGAAGGGGTTACTCAGGAACACAAATGTAGACATGTAAGATTGATCAAATAATTAATCATTAACTGTTCCTTTCTATAAAGCAATAGAAGTCAGTAGTACAACTATGTTAGCTATCCTGTATATACGTATATACATAACTTTTCCCTTCTTTCTTTTCCCTTTTCCCTCATCCCAGTTGCTCTTTACGTTTGAGCATTTTCCTTTTGTTTCACAATATCTATCATACCTCCCAATTTTTTTTCACTCTTTCTGGTTCTTACACTAGTGAGACAATATGTTGTTTACACATGCAGGTCTGATTTATTTCACTTATGAGTATGGTCTCTAGTTGTGACCATTGACCTATAAAAGCTTCAAGTTTATATTTCTTCATAGCTGAGTAATATTCCTTATATAAAAATACCACAATTTTTTTATCCATTCCTCAGTGGATGGACATTTGGGTTGCTTCCACGATTTAGCTATTACAAAGTGCGCTGCTATAAATGTGTGCACATCTGTCGCTGTGATGTGATGTTTTCAGTTCTTGTGGGAAAATACCCAGCAGGGGAGTAGCTGGGTTGAGTGGGACCTCTAGACCTAGTTTTCTGAGGAATCTCCAAACTGATTTCCACAGTGGTTTCACCAGTCTGCATTCCCACCAGCAGTGGAGAAGAGTTCCTATTTCTCCACAGCCTCACCAGCATTTGTTATTGGTTGATTTTTTAATGCTAGCCATTCTTACTGGGGTAAGATGGAATCTCAGTGTTGTTTATTTTATTTTATTTTATTTTAAAGAGTAAAACAAGGATAACATAATAATAGGGGGGACTTAGCAAATTACAGACAAAATGGTAGGAACTTATCAGTGGTTATCGTTTTACATATTATTATCTACAAAATAGTTTCTCAGGAAAACAAATAGACAAATAATAGTGTGTTAGAGACAAAAGAGGTAGGAGATTATCAAGAGTTGTTGTGCTATACTTTGGTATCTTCAAAGTGGCTTCTAAAGAAAATAAATAGAGCTATACATGAGTGACCTATTGAAAAATCATTAACTATTCTCAATGGTTGTTGTAGGAAACACATAATAATAAACATACATCCATTTATGAAATAGGATAGGAACATTACAAACTTTACACAGTCATGGATAGATTAGTAAGAAAATATTGATGGCTGCTGTAATACATGGTGGTATCTTCAAAGTGGTTTCTCAGGAAGACAGAGATATGCAAGAAGGATCTAATAAGTAGTTACAGCCTAAGGGTTGTCAAAAATAGCATATTACCTCCTCACCAGTGACTCCTTTCACTGAGGTATGATGGCTGGAAGGAAGGCCAGGATTGAAAAGAAGGACCGAGAGACTTGCACCTGTGTCTAGCAACAGGCTGTTTTCTTGTTCCTCCATAGTCATGATTACCCAGGACTCCTCGCTGGAGATGACAGTCTGGCCAGAGGGAGAAGACAGACCATGCCCCAAGCCTTCTCATTCCTGTTGGAATAACTGGTAGCATGGGTCTGAGCTCTGGGGCCTCCACCTCAGAGGGTAGACTGATCTCCAGTGGTCTCCTTTGCATCCAGGGCATGGCCCATGGGGCCTCTTAGGGCAGTTCCTCTTGAGGTGGCCTGGCTTTTAACAGTGATAGCAGATGAATGCAGTTGTCGAGTTCTTCTTAGAGCCCCGGGAATCAGACCTGGGATCTGTTTCTCTTAGTGGTGCAGCAAAAGCAGCTGCTTTTTCTCGGTCTCTTTGATTTCTCTCCTTGGCCTCCTCCTCATCATGGCTATAGAATACTGAGGAGGCAATTCTTACTAACATCTCAAGTGAGCTATCTGAGGTGAAAGCCAGTCTTTGTAGCTTTTTCTCTCCAGCTTCCCATTGCTTTGTCTCAGTGTTGTTTTAATGCATTTCTTGAATGACATTATTTTGAACATTTGCTGTGTATTTATTTGTTATTTGTATTTCTTTGTCTGAGAAGTGTGTGTTCATCTCATATGCCCATTTTTGCTTTGGGTCTTTCAATTTGGGGAGGAGCTGATTTTTTTTAAGTTTTTCTGTGTTCTAAATAGAAGTCCTTTGTCCAAGGGACAGTCAGCTAAACTGTTGTCCCAATTTGTGGGTTTTCTTTTTACTCTGCTAGTGATTTCTTTAGATGTGGAAAAATTTTTCAGTAAGGTGAGATCCCACTTGTTGATTCTTTGAAGTATTTCCCATGCGATTTGGTTTTTGTTCATGAACTCTTTGCCTACCCCATGTTTTCAAGATTTTTACCTGCTTTTTCTTCCAATAGATTTAGTGTTTCTGTTTTAATGTTGAGATATGTGTTTCATTTTGACTTTAGTTTGGTGCATGGTGGTAGTCTTGGGTCTATTTTCAGTCTTTGGCAAATGGCAATCCAATTTTTCTAGCACCATTTATTAAGGAGGCTGTCTTTTGTCTAGTGAATTTGTTTGGCCCCTTGTCAAAGATTAGGTGGTTGAGTGTGTTTGTGGTTGTGGCTGTTTCTTCCAGTCTGTTCATTTGATCCTCAGGTCTGTTTTTTAGCCAGTACCATGTTGATTTTATTACAGTGGCTTTGTAGTATAATTTCTGGTCAGGGATTGTGATTCAACCTGACTTGTAAAGGTCTTTTTTTAAAGACTGTTTTTAAGTGAATATCTATTTCATAAGGTATTGTAGCCTTATCGAAGTACAGAACTGAGTTTGAAACTTTTTATTGTCCTGTTCTGAAACTGTAAGTTAAAAATGTTTTAGGCAGTTTGTAGGTATCTAGATTTGCTTTGCTTTATTTTTTGTGTTGCCAGTATGATCCATCCACCCAAAAAGCCAAATAGATAGCTTGCTTACTCCCCAAGGCATGCTTTCACTAATCTGGTGGTGTTTGTTTTGTTTTAAAGTAAGGAATGACATTTTTTGGAGAAGTGATTTTCTCCCTACTACCACCAGAAAAGAAAACCAACTAATAGGGGATATGTGCTTAATAAATTGTTATATCAATCATTCTATGTCATACATTTCCCAGCTCTGTTGGCAGTTTTGTAGTGGAAACTGCTTTTCTTCTTGATATCTTAATCATTACATAGGGCACAATGGCTGCAATCCCAGCAGTTGTGGAGGCTGAGACAGGAGGATCTACAAGTTTGAGCCCAGCCTGTGCAGTTTTGTGAGGTTTATTGTAGACTCTGGGTTCAGTCCCCAGTATTGGAAGGGAAAAATAGTTAACCATTACTGTATTGTTGCTGATGTCTCAAACTGCTTGAAAGAAAGAAAGAAAGAAAGAAAGAAAGAAAGAAAGTTTGTTATAGGACTATAGGGTTTGGAGCACAGTAGTGGACTCCAGTAGTCCTTACTAAGGGTGAGGGGAAATAACCCTGTGGTTAACACAACTAGCATTGGCATCTGTGGTACTCAGGTTGATAGTGTGTACCCCATGGAAACCTACTACTTCTACATATTTGCCCTTCCTCTAATTCTTGAGTCACACTAGAAATTAGACATTTGTTCTTGCTATCTAGCATAATTTTTTTTGAAATGAAAGACAGACTTTTATTTTCAACAGATATGCCTACAGGAGATTGTTCATTGATCTATTATAGACAAGTCTCTTCACATACAGCACCAAAACATACATTTAAAAATTAAAAAACAAACACAGCCGCACCCCTCACACACACATCTCCCTAAAAGCCACACAGCATGGACCAAAAGGGAAAAACAAACCAAACTCAGTACCTTAGCACAGAAGTCACCTTTGAATTGCGATTTACAAATTTATTCTTTCATGAAAAATGAGGCAAAAAAAAGAGTAAGGAAAAACTGGGGATAAAGGCCTGACAAGACTTAAGAAATTAAGAAAACGTACTGTCTGCCTGCAGGCTAACAGAAAGCAAAAGAATGATCAGTGCTTTTTACATACTTTTGAGTGGGAGACTGTAAGTTTAACTGGTATTCCCTAATAATGTAGCACTCAATGACAAGCTGAACCCTCAGGAGCCACAAACACCAGGAGCACTGAGATAGTAACCAGCAACATGTTGAAATCCTTAGGGTGTGCCGTAGTGCCTAGACCACTCAGACTTCCAGAGTGTCTTTCACTGTGGGTTTGCCAGCATTTAAAAGGGACTCATTCCCTTTAAAAAAGATTCTGTGTCAAAAAGAAAAAGTACAAGGTAGAGAAGGATTCTCTACTGTATTGAAAATCTTTCAGTCACAGTTCAAGGGGAGGTGAGTCCTGTGCCACCTTGATGGCAGGTGCCAGTGTCTTCCTGCATCTGCTCTACTCGGGCTTATGGATCACACCCTTGCTGAGGGCTGTCATTTTGGAATATTTTACTTCTGGTCCATCTCATTCTGAGCCCAAAGTAGTAGTTTCAGTAATTTTTCCAGCTTGGGTGTTGACTTATGATTCTCATAATCTGAAACAGCTTGGTTAACTTCACTCCACACCTTTTGCCTCTTCATCATTTGGAGAAGGTCTTTGAAGGGTGACTCATCGGGGCTGTCAAAGGCCAGCAGGGCCAGTGTGTGCTCCATCTTTGTGAGACACTCTACTTTCCTCACCCTGCTGGGCCTGCTGTGTTTGGGCGAACTCCAGCACTGCCTCAGTCTTACCCTGGTGGATCAGCTCAATCAAATACTGTTGCTGCAGATGAAAGGAAAGATACTGATTTGTGTCTAAGAGTTCTAGACGGAGGCTGTTGATCAAGGCGATGGCTTCCTGAATCTGACCCTTCAGAATCATCTCCTGAATCTTGATCCGTTCATCAAGTGTTTCTAGATCCACACTTGGTTCAATTCCAGATTCCATTAGAAATTTTTCTACTGCTTTCTTAAAGCTCACTGTGACCAGGTAGTTCATAATGAGATGATTCATTTCTGCTGGCTAGACATGTAAGTTATTGAGCTTTTCTATCCACTCATCTTTTGTAATTTCATTGGGACTTTCTGTATAACTTACTCTGATTTATTTTGTGCTGATCTTGCCTCCCACACAACTCGATCTCTAGCATGATTTTTATCCTGATTTCAGGAAATCTGCCTTAATAAAACTGCTGGGTAGCCCGTTAAAAAGATCTTGTCCAAATAATCCTATGAAAAGGTGGTACCAATTTGACAGCTACATTTTCTAAGAGTTTTAAAAACATGCAAGGACCTCTTATCTGTTTTTAATGAAGAATAAAGTTGACTTTTTCAAGTTTTAGTTAAGTATATTGATTAGCAGTAACATATTTTAACTTAATTGTCAAATATCTGTTTCATTTGGTTTATTTATAATGTACTTCTTTTGGGAATTTTAATACCACTGGTGGCCACTAAAAGTAATGACTTGGTAAACATTTATCTGATGCCCACTATCTACTAGGCACCGTTAGGTTTCAGAGATGGTTCAGACGTGCAGAATCAGTTAATGATAGATTCTGACAGTACTAGCAGAACAGATGCATTTTGGGGATTCCTAGCCCTTAGAGGGCAGAGAACATCAAGATTGCATTTATAGTAGTGGTATGTTAGTCTTGATAATTAACCTTGCTAAAAACCATGGATCGAATCAGTCCAAAAATTTAAGTGTCTATCTCTTGGGTAAAACCCATTATTTTTTGTCTTGAACTCTGTGTGGCTCAGGCTGACCTTGAACTAACAGCAATCATCCTGCCTCCTACTCCTGAGTGCTGGAATTATAGGAGCGTGCCACCATGCCTGGTTTAGATGTGTTTCTAATATTACCTATGTTGCAGGTTTAAGGGGCCTTGGTAGGTCATCCTGGAAACCTATCATCTAGAAAATACTCTGTTGGAAAGAATTCTAAAGTCAAAAGTAGGAGCAGTATTTAAAGAATTTTGGAGTATAGCTTGTGTTTGGCTTGAGAACTACCAACTCAGTGTTTTTCTCTGACATTGCTTATAGATACTTAGAAAAGAATGAACTTTTTGCCTTTTAAAATTACTAAGCAATATGGAATTAATTCATAGGAGAAGAAATTCTTTATATATAGGCAGAGTAAAAACTTATTCAGGGGGCTGGGGATTTAGCTCAGCGGCAAAGCGCCTGCCTGGCAAGTGCAAGGTTGTGAGTTCGGTTCCCGGTACCGGAGAAAAACCAAAAAAAAAAAAAAAAAAAAAAAAACCCAACTTATTCAGGTGATGAAGGAATTTCCACACAGTTAACTGGTTTGAGTTCATAATAACATTAGCTCAGAATATATCTACAGCTTAATGCTTGGGGGCTCTTAAGGAAGTCGTTGTTGACTGTTTTTGCTAATAGCAGGAATATGAATCAAGAACTCTTGTGATCTTATCCAGTGTTTCTGTTAAAACTGTGTATAAGCTGGGCATGATCATGCATTACTGTATGATTATGCATGCCTCAGTACTCTGGAAGGCTGAGGCAGGAAGATTGCAAGTTTGAGCCCAGCCTGCACAATTTGACTTGGTAAAACCCCGTTTCAAAATAAAAAATAAAGGGGTGGGGATAGAGTTCAGCGCAAAGGCCCTGGATTTAATTCCCAATATTTCAAAACAAAAGTATTTCGAAAGTCTTGTATCTATGTATATAGCTGGGTATAGTTAGAAATTAGTACCATTTCATGCTGGTATTCTTAAGGTTGAAGTAGAAGCTACTATTATGTGCTTTAAAAAAAAGTCACCTTCCCCCCAAACCCAAAAAGCAAAACAGCAAGAAATCAAGATTTGACTTCTTATAATAAACTCTGCATAACTCCGAACTTTGTGTTCTGATTAAACTAAAGTCAAGAGTTTGACTTTAGAATGTTAGATAATATTTTACTTTTTTTTGGTACCGGGAATCAAACTCAGGATTTTGTGCTTACCAAGCAAGGTGCTTATGCCACTGAGCTATATCCCAAGCCCCAATATTTTACATATTTTGAATCTAACCTTTGGTAGAACAAAATTATTTTAAAAATGACTTCTTTCTCTTTTTCTTCCCAGTATTCTGGATTGAACCTAAGTTTTTATGTATATTATCAAGCATTATACCACTGAGCTACATCCTTAAAAGTGATTTTAACAGTGTGGGAGAAGTTTAAGGAGGGTGGAGGTTGAAATAAAACAAATTTTATCATGCCAGTGTCTTTTTATAGCACATTTGAGATTTAAACATGTTTTGAAATAAAGTTATTTAGTGAAGTAGTTATATGTAATTTTTACTGTTATATAATTAGAAACCCAAGGCCCCAATTTTAATTAATTAATTTTTTTGTGACAGTCTCACTGTGTAGTCCAGGCTGGCCTCGAACTCACTGCGATCATCCTACTTCTTGCCTCCTGAATGCTGGGATTACAGACATGTGCCACCATGCCTGGCTCCAAATTTATCTTAAGGCCTAATTAAACCCCCTTGTTTTTGTGGAAGAGAGGTTACCAGGTTGAAAGGGGGCTTTAGGATTTTGAATTCTAAGATTTTTTTAAGAAGTGAGAGGCAAATCAAATTGGTTACGGGCCCCAGAGAATAGACCTGTTACATACTTCCTGGGTTTGGAAAGCTCAGAGAGGGGACTGTGTTGCATTGTGGCTGTGCGGAATCCTGGTAAGAGCTAGAAGTGAAACTAGAAGTGCCTGCAAAAAGCAGATCATTGTGTCACACAGCTGAGTCAAACTCACTTAGCAGAGAGATTGTACAACTGTTTCTTAGGCATAAGTGTCTATGTAGTTTTACTCATAGCTTTCTTGAGAGTCAGTGTACTTCCAATAGGACAGACCTGAAATTCAGTGGAGCAAAAGGAGAGGCAAAGGGAATGGTGGAGGCAGGGCCTCAGGGTGCAGATTTTGAAGTAAAATCTGTGAGTGTTTGAGGGAGGTAACAGAAAGTTCAAGGTGAAATGGTAGGGACCTTTCTTCTTCCCCTTGAGCTATGTAGAGGCAAGTACTGTGTCAGAAATTGAGGTAGGTTAAAATACTTGAAAATGTGGGAAAAATGTTTTGCTTAGAGCAGAGAAGATATATCCTCAACGTTTATTTTAATTAATTAATTGGTTATTTTTTTTGAGACAGGGTCTTGCTATATAGTTGGCCTTGAACTCACAGTAATCCTCCTGCCTCAGCCTCCTGAGTGCTGGAATTATAGTTATGAACCACCATACCCTACTGGTGCTCCCTGCCTCCCCTGGTTTATTTTTTCCCCTGGTTTATTTTAAATGATAGATTTCTACTATGATGTTAGCAACCCAAAAGTTATCTAGTCTTGTTAACACTATTATGCCTGGGTTAAAATAAAAATTCTTTAGTTTTGTGTTATTTTATTTGTTTTTTTTGTTTGTTTGTTTCAGACAAGATCTCAAATATTAGCCCAGGCTGGCCTGAATTAAAGTGTTCCTCCTGCCTTAGCCTCCTGAGTGCTGGGATTATAGGCATGTGCCACCATGTGCTGGTTTCAAATTCTTTTCTTTATTTATTTTTTTGGTTTTTTTCTCTGGTACTGGGAATTGAACTCATGATCTTGTGCTTGCCAGGCAGGCGCTGTGCTGCTGAGCTAAATCCCCAGCACCCCAAATTCTTTACTTTAAATGGAAAATAATTTATGATATAAACATTGAGGCCTAAAAGGAATAAACTTTTATGGTATTGTGTTCTGTCACACACAAGGATAACACTGCTAGCGTGTTTTGTCTAACTAGGATATGCAGTGCTGATGTTTTTCTCATGGGACTGATGAGTGATAAATTAATATTTGAGGAGATTAAAAACTACTGTTCTTCCTGCTGGCTTCTCTCTTCTTTTTTTAAATTTTTTTATTTTAAAGATAAAAGGAGGAAAACAGTAACAGACAGACAACCATTTACAAAAGAGCAAAAGAACAATACAAACAATACAAGTTAACAAACAAAGTGGTAGGAAATTAATGCTTGTTGTATTACGTATTGAGATCTTCAAAATGGTTTCTCAGGAAAGCAAATAGAGACATGCAATATTGATCTATCAAGGAGTCATTAACTGTTTCTTTCAACAAAGAAATAGAAGACAGTAGATCAACTATGTTAACTATGCTGTATATACATACATAAAAAATTTCTCCTTCTTGCCCTTCTCTTTTCCCCCCGTCCCAGTTGCCCTTTACCCTTGAGCATTTTCCTTTCGTTTCACAATGTCTACCATACCTGGAAGTTTTTATTAACTCTTTCAAGTTTTACACTAGTGAGACAATGTGTTGCTTGCACATGCAGGTATGATTTATTTCACTTATGAGTATGGTCTGTAATTGTGACCATTTATCTATAAAAGCCTCGAGTTTATTTTTCTTTATAGGTGAGTAATATTCCATTATATAAAAGTACTACAATTTTTTAATCCAGTCCTCAGTGGGTGGACATTTGTGCTGTTTCCACAATTTAGCAATTACAGATTGTGCTGCTATGAACATGGGTGCACATATATTGCTGTGA
>NW_004955419.1:29928351-29935533 GCF_000276665.1 Chinchilla lanigera
GACATCTGTGAGGTATGCTAATGGTAGTTTAATGGGAATTGCATTGAATCTGTACAGCAATTTTGGAAGTATGGCCATTTTCACAATGTTGGTTCTTTCTATCCATGAACAAGGAATATTTTTCCATTTTGAAATCTTTGATCTCTTTTTTCAGAGTACTGTAGTTTTCATTGAATAGATCTTTTACTTCTTTGGTTAGACTGATTCCTAAATATTTCAACTTCTTGGATGTTACTGTGAAAGGTATGGTTTCCGTAATTTCTCTCTCAGTCTGTTTGTTGTATATGGGAATGCTATCAAGTTTTGGGTGTTGACTTTGTATCCAGCTCCACTGCTGAATTTGTTGATTAATTCAAGGAGTGTTCTTGTGGAGTTTTTGGGGTCTTCCATGTAAAGTACCATGTCATCTGCAAATAGTGATAGTTTTACTTCTTCCTTTCCTATCCTTATTCCTTTTATTTCTCTCTCCTGTCTAATTGCTCTGGCTAGAGGTTCCAGAACTATATTGAACAGGAGTGGTGACAGCGGACATGCTCGTCTTGTTCCTGATTTTAAAGTAAAAGTTCTCAGTTTTTGTCCATTTAGTGTGATGTTGGCTGTTGGATTGTAATAGGTGGCTTTGATCAGGTTGAGGTAAAGACCATCTATACCTGTTTTCTGTAGAGTTTTTATCATGAATGCATGTTGGACTTTGTTGAAAGCTTTTTGTGCATCTATTGAGATGATCATGTGGTTTTTGTCTTTGGCTCCATTGATAAGGCATAGAACATCGATAGATTTGTGAATATTGAACCATCCCTGCATTCCTGGGATGAATCCGAGTTGGTCATGATGTATGATTTTCTTGATGATTTGCTGGATTGTATTTGCTAGTATTTTATTGAGTATCTTTGCATCTATTCATTCAGGAGGTTGGTCTGTAGTTCTCTTTCTTGGTTCAGTCTTTCTCTGGTTTTGGTAGCAGTATGATGCTTGCCTCCAGAAATGAGTTAGGGAGAATTGCTTCCTTTTCCATTTCCTTGAAGAGTTTGAGGAGTTTTATTATTAAATTTTCTCTGAATTTCTTGTAAAATTCTGCTGGGAATCCATCTGGGCCTGGGCTTTTCTTTGTCGGTAGGTTTTTAATCACATTTTTAATCCCATTAATTGATATTGGGTTGTTCAGGAATTTTATATCTTCTAGACTCAACCTTGGTAATTCGTACATATCTAAGAGTCTGTCCATTTCTTTTGAGTTTTCTATCTTACGGCATTAAAGATTTTCAAAGTAGGTATTAATGATCTTCTGAATTTCTGTGAAATCTGTAGTAATTTCATTGTTTTCATTCCTTATTGCATGAATCTGAGTTCTTTCCTTCCTTTTCTTGATAAGGTTGGCTAGGGGTTTGTCAATTTTATTTATTCTCTCAAAGAACCAACTTTTTGATACATTTATTTTTTGGAGGGTTTTCTTTGTCTCAATTGCATTAATTTCTGCCCTAGTCTTTATAATCTCCTCCCTTCTTTGGGCTTTGGGCTTGACTTGTTCTTCTTTTTTGAAAGTTTAAGATGCCGCATTATGCTTCTTATTTGTTCTCTTTCTGTTTTCCTTATGTGTGAGTTCACTGCTATAAAGTTCCCTCTGAGGACTGCTTTCATTGCATCCCACAGATTCTGGTGAGTGTATTTATATTTTCATTTCTTTGTAGATATTTTTCAGTTTCCTTTTCAATTTCTTCTGTGACCCATTTGTTGTCCATGAGGTTGTTGTTTATAATTTCCAAGTGTTTATGGGGTTTTTGGAGTTCTTTTTGTTGTAAATTTCCAATTTCGTTGCGGTGTGGTCAGATAATATGCATGGGATAATTTCAATTCTTTTGCATTTCTGTAGGTATGCTCTATAGTCTAGAATGTGGTCTAGTTTAGAGAAAGACCCATGTGCAGCTGAGAACAATGTGTATTCTGATGATGTGCGGTGGAACACTCTGTATACATCTACTCAGTCCATTTGTTTGTAGCTTTGGTTCAAATCTGCTATTTCTTTATTTATTGTCCAGTTGACCTATCTGTGTGTGTCAGTGGGGTGTACATGTTTTCATATGTTTGTTGAGGGTTTGTCTTTCTTTCTCTGAAATATTTGTTGATTTCTCTTGACTGCATCTTTCTTTGTGTATTGTAGGTACTAGTCCTCTGTCTGGGGAGTAGCTGGCAAAAATTTTTCCCATTCTGTAGGCTGTCTTCTCACTCCATTGATTCTTTTGTTAATAGCAGCGCTTTTTAGTCTGACATAATGCCCTTTTTGATTCTTGCTGTTTCTTATGGAATTGTGGTTTTTTTAGCAATTTTTTTCCTACACTTATGTCTTCAGGTGTTTTAGCTATTTTATTTTCCAGTAGGTTTCATGTTTCTGTTTTAATGTTTAGATCTTTGATCTATTTTGATTTTAATTTAGTGTATGATGCGAGGTCAGAGTCCAGTTTCAATCTTTTGCAAACAGATAACCAGTTTTTCCAGCATCCCTTGTTGAATAGGCTATCTTTCCTCCAACATACGCTTTTGGTCCCTTCGTTGAAGATCAAATAGCCGAATGTGCCTGGGAAGTTTGTGTATTCTCTATTATGTTCCATTGATCCATGTGTCTGTTTTCATTTCATTACCATGCCATTGTTATCACTATTGCTTTATAGTGTAGCTTGAAGTTAGGTATTGGTATGTCTCCAGCTTTGCTCTTGTTGCCCAAAATTGTTTTTGCTATTCTGGGTGTCTTCTGGCTTTATGTGCATTTTAGGATTGTTTTCTGTAGTTCTGTAAAGTATGATGTTGGTATTTTGATTGGGAGTGTATTGAATTTGTACAACAGTTTTAGCAGTATGGTCATTTTGACAAAATTGGTTCTGCCTATCTGATGTCCTCTTCAATCTTGCTTTTTAGAGTACTGTGATTTTTTGTTTATTTGTTTTGTGTTTTGTAGAGGTCTTTCACTCATTGGTTGAGTCCTACAAATTTCATTTTTCTTGAAGTGACTGTGAATAGTATTGTTTCCATAATTTCTTTCTCATTGAATTCATTATTGGTGTAATAAATGCTAATGATTTTTGTGTATTGATCTTATGTTCTGCTTCATTGCTGAAGTTGGTTATTAATTCTAAGAGTCTTTTGGTGGAGTTCTTTGAATCTTCTATGTAGAGTATAATGTCACCTGCAATTAGTTCTTTAATTTGAGTTCTTCGTTTCCTATATGTATCCTTTTTATTTCTTTCTCAGCCTCCTGAATGCAGGTGTGTACCACCACACTGGGCTTTCTTTCCCTTGCCTAATTGCTCTAGTTAATATTTCGAGTACTATGTTGAATAGACGCGGTGATAGTGGACATCCTTGTCTTGTTCCTGATTTGAGGGGAATGGTTTTAGTTGTTCCTCATTTAGTATGACCTTTGCTGTTGGTTTATCATAAATAGCTTTTATCATATTCAGGTATGGTCTTTCTATACCTGTCTACCCCACCCCCTCAGAGTTTTTCTGTTTTTTGTTTTTTATTTTTGTTTCTTGGTCTTTTTGAGACAGAGTTTCACTGTGAAGTTCAGGCTGGCCTGGAACTCACAGCCATCCTTCTGCCTCAGGCTCCCGAGTGCTGGGATTATAAACATGTGTTACAGATGTGCCCAACCACACTCAACTTCCCCACAGGGTATTTACTATGAAGGGATGTTGGATTTTGTCAAAAACCTTTTCTGTGTTTATTGGTATGATCATGTGGTTTTTGACCTTGCTGTTTATGTGATGTATTACAATTATTGAATTATGTATACTGAACCATTCTTCCATCTATAGATAAATCTTTCTTGATCATAATGCATGATCTTTTTGATGATGTGCTGTATTCTGTTTGCTAATATCTTGTTGAAGAATTTTTTCTTTAGACAGGGTCTCACTTTGTAGTTCAAGCTGGCCTTGAACTCACAGGGATCCTCCTGCTCTAATGAAAATTGTTTGATATATTGAAGTTGAATGTGGTAGCGCATACCTGTAATTCCAGTACTCAGAAGGCTGAGGCAGGAGGATCACTTTGTGGTTGAGGCCAGCCTAATCTATGTAGTAAGTTCAAGGGCAGCCTGAATTACATAGGGAGACCCTGTCTTAGAAAACCAAAAGAAGAAAGAAAGAAAATTAAATCTTTATACTGACAAGACAGCATTTCATGATTTCTAGGTATCTCTCAATACCTGCCCTTGGGCCCCTACCACCATGCTATTCCTGGGGCCTGTTCCTCCTGCTGGCTGCTTAGTTTCTCCTCAGCTTGTTGTCGCAGCCTACTTTTCCCTCTGGAGCATTTCTCATGCAAGCTGAAGGAGGAGGATTGCAAGTTCCAAGTCAGCTTGGGCCATTTAGTGAGAACATATCTTAAAAGGGGCTGGAGAATACGGCTAGTGCTGGGTTCAATTCCCTGTACCTCAAAAAATAAATAGAATTTAAGAATCACTATATGTATATATATAAATAAATATATATATATATAAATATAAAATTTATTTATTTTTGTCTTTTTGAGACAGGGTCTTGCTATACAGTTCAAGCTGGCCTTGAGCTTTCTTTGTAGCCCAGGCTGGTCTCAAACTCAAAACAATCCTCTTGCCTCAGCCTCCCTCCCGAGTGCTGGGATTACAGGTGTGAGCCACCACACCTGGCTTCTTCTTATATTTTTGAGTTCTATCCCTGCCACTGGTTTTCATGCATAGCTTGATTTTACACAGATTTGAAATGATATGATATAAAGTGGTTCTGTGTGGCTTGTTTTACCTTCTATTTCTTCTAGTTTGTGAGCTAGAGAGTGCTTAGTATAAATGTGTAGTGGTATTCAAGAGTGAGAAAACTGTCTAATAGTTTTTAAGTTCTAATATCTGTGTTGTATTGCCTTGCCCAACCTCAAGCCAGTGGCTCTCTAACATAGTGAGAATAGAGAGAAGGCAGCTTTGCTTAAACAGAGAGGTGCTGGGGCTCTTACATATTTGTCTGAGGGATAGCATTGTCAAATCCCTTGCCCCTCAAAACTTTTTGGCTTTGTAGGATTAATGCATGAGTGTGCTTGCCTGTCTCTAGGCTTTTGTTCAGAGCTCTGAAGGCTCTGCAGCTACTCTGGGCTGAACTTTCTGAATGTCTTGATTGAAATCTTGCTGATGCTTCTGCTTTGGTTTCCTGAATGCTGTGATTACAGGTGTGTGCCACCACACTTGGTTTCTCTCTGGCTTTCACTCTTTCTGAGACACACTTTCTCTCTGTCATTCGTATATGCTACACAAATTCTCTACTACTGAGCTACATCCTTAGCCCTTTTAAATTTTTTCTTTTGAGGTAAGGTCTTGCTAAGCTGCCTGCCACACCTCATTTACTTATTGGTTACTTATTGTGAGTGATCATGCACTCACATGATCATCTTCATAGAGAACCAACAGTAGGTATTTTCATTGTAAGATTCATTCAGAAAAAAATAAATAAAATAAATAGATGATGAATGGTATCTAGCATAGTAAATTTGACACATGAATTCTTTTGCTGTTTCTCCCTGCTCAGCTGTGGTAGTAGGAGAGGAAGAAAAACGAAACTGGCCACCTGGCTCTGCAGTCTGAGTCTCTTTGTTGAGCAACTGCTCTTATTGTTTGCTTTCTCAAGTTTTTTTATTTACTTGCTAAGTTGCTTGCTAAATTACTCAGGATAGACTTGAATTTGGGATTTTCCTACTAAGCCTCCAGAGTGCTTGGTTTACAGGACTGTGCCCTAACACCTGCTATCAGCAGAGGAATAGCAAAGAGGAGAAAAAGAAGAATCTGCCCTTTTGCTTCTGTGGTAGTAGAAAACCAGAAAACTCTTCTTTCAAAACTAGCAAGTTAGACCAAAAAAAAAAAAAAAAAAAAAGGTCAGAAAATAAACTTTAAGCCAGGTGCACTGTAATTGAGAGTAGGACCAGTCTCTTTTATGAAATTTATTTTGAAAAGATAATACATATATGGTTAAAAATTGAAAGCAGTATAAAGTAGTATATTGTGAAAAGACTTTGACACCTATCTTTAGCTTCCTAGTTCTCTGAGTATCTAGAAACAATGGTGATTAGTTTCTATACATCTGTATCTCCTCTGACCTTGCCTTTTTTATATGTTGATCCTGTATGCTGTTTTATAGACTGCTTTAATTCCTTTAACAGTATTTAATAGAGCTCATTTTTTATCAGTACAAGTGGAATTTCCTCTTTTTCCCCCTTATAGTTGCACTGTGTTCCCTTATTGGGGACATTAAAGTTTCAAAACCTTTGCTTTTATTCATTTTGTTAGAAATTTACTGACTAAATAATTGGCCATTGGTGACTTCATCTGCAGCTTCCCTTATCCTTAAAGGAGAACTGAGTTATCTAAAGGGCTATCAAGATTCCTATCACAAAAACAAAATAAAAAAACCTCAAGCACCCCAAAAAACTATTCAGGCGTGGTTGAAAGGAGCTTATTATGAATATAAAAAAGGCACTCCTCTTACCTCAGTCACACAGGACTGTCCAAGGGTTTTAGAAACTCTGCCAAAAAGTAGAGATAAAGACCTACATACATATTTCTTACTGTATCACAGTATAACAGTGGCCCATTCCTTGACTTGTGGAATAAGTAATCTAGTGATTTCTGAGTGTTCTTCCACACCTTAATACTAATGTGAGTATTGACTTTTATATCTACTCATTACCTCTCATTTTCAAGAGATAAAGGTGATATTCAACAAATATTATTTCAACCGTTCAGTAGAAATGTACCAGGTACACATATACTGACCACTATTTATAATAACCAAATGTGATGACATTAACATGTTCATTTGACAGTGTGATTGTATGCTAAGGCACTTTATTGTAATCAGGGTTTAAGGTACAGAGCAAGAGAATTTCCTCCCATATGGAGCCACTTGGGAGACATGCAATAAACTGGTTCATAATTTGTACATGTATCAGTTTGAGTGTCAAGTATATATGTAGGATGAACTCTTAGAATTGGGATATCAGGTTTAAAGGATACATATTTTGTTTGTGTGTTTGTTTTTTGAGACAGGGTCTCGCTCTGCAGTCCAGGCTGGCTTTGAACTCACTAGGTTGCCCAGGCCAGCCTCAAACTTACGGCAGTCCTCCTGCCTCAGCCTCCTCAGTGCTGGGGTTACAGGTGGGCGACACCAC
>NW_004955419.1:29935662-29964998 GCF_000276665.1 Chinchilla lanigera
TGAGCTAAATCCCCAGCCCCGGAAACATGTATTTTTAATTGTGGTAGCTAACTACTAAATTGTTCTTCTGCTTGGCATGGTGGCATACACCTTAGGAGGCTGAGGCAAGAGGATTGCATTAGTTGGAGGCCAGCCTGAGCTACCTAGTAAGTTCAAGGCTAGGCTGAACTATAGAGCGAGACTCTGTGTCAGTAGATAGATAGATACGCAGACAGACAGGCAGATCAATCAGTTTTCTTAGATGTTGTACTAATTTAAGTATAGCTTATTGGTAGAGCACTTGCCTAGCATGTAGGAGGCCCTGAGTAGAATTACCCAGTACTACAAAAGAGAAAGGTGGAAAGACAGAAAAAGGGAAATAAACATCTGTACTAGTTCATATACCTACAATAAATACTGTTTGAATTTTTTTTTTTTTTATACCTTTCCAACACTGTGATGAATTATGGGTTGAGGGCAGTCTGCTAGGGTTTGAGACCAGGGTTTCTGCATTTTAAGCATATGTTTTACAACTGAGCTGTGTCCCCAGCCCTCAAGCTTCTTGATCTTTACCAATTTGATGAATAAGAAAGATATCTTAGTGTAATTTTTATATTTAAAATTTACGACTTATTTCTGAAATGATTTGTATTTTTCTGAGACTGTATCCTTTGCTCACTTTTCTGTTATGTTTTTCCATTAAATTTTTTGGTCTTTTTGAGACAGGATCTTGATATGTAGTTCAGGCTGACCTTGAGCTCACTTTGTAGCCCAGGCTGCTCTTGGACTTGCAGTGATCCTCCTGCCTCAACCTTCCAAGTGCTGGGATTACAGATGTGCACCACCACACCCAGCTTCCATTAGTTTTTATTAGTACGTTTGTAATACGTAATGATTACGTACATCTTAATTCTTTTTACTCTCCCTTCTTTTCACTTCCGTCCCCTCTTCCCTCCACTCCATCTCTAGGTCCCCTTTCCACTTGGAAAAGATCGATTTTCTTGCCTCCTATTATCTGTCATTTATTTTGCTCTTTAAATTATTTATATTTTGTGTTTCTCATGTAAGAGAAACCATGTAATAGTTAAGCTTGTATGCTTATTTCACTTAAAACTACAGTCTCAAAGTGCATCCATTTTCCTACTAATGACTCATATTTATCTTTCTGTATGGCATAGGTATATATACCACATTTTCTTTATCCATTTATCTGTTGATGGACATATAGGCTGTTTCCAAGATTTATCTATTATGAATTGTTTTGCTGTAACATGGCTGTGCTTGTATCACTGAAATATGATGAGTTTAGCTCTTTTGGGGAAGATACCCAGAAGGCAAATACCTGAGTCAAGTGGAATTTCTATTTTGAGTTTTTTGAGGTATCTTCCTACTGATTTCAATGATGGTTGTATTAGTTTACATTCCTACCCCTCACCCCACTCCACTCCCTGGCAGCTTCAACAGCATTTGTTATTATGTGATTTCTTGATGATAACCACTTTTCTGGAGTAAGATGGAATCTCAGTGTTGTTTTCCTTTGCATTTCTCTAATGGCCAGACATACTGAACTTACTTGTATGTATTTATCGGTAATTGGTACTTCTGAGGAGTGTCTTCATTTCAGTGGCCCATTTTTAAATTGAGACTTTTAGGAGGATCTAATATTTTTTGAATTCTTTATGTGTTCTAGATGTTAGGTCTCTGTCTGAGTAGATGGCAAAAATTTTTCCCCATTCTGTAGGTTTTCTTTTCACTCTGCTGGTTGTTTCCTTTGCTCTATAGAAGGTCCTCTGTCTTGCCTTCCCCTCCCTTTTGACCATGTTGAAAATGCTGGTCCTACCTATCCAGGAATAGGGGATGTCTTTCCATTTTCTGATTTCTTTTAAGTCTTCTTTTTCAGGCAACTATAGTTTTCATTATAGTGGTCTCTCACTTCTTTTATTAGGTTAATTCCTAAGTATTTAATTTTCCTTGAAGCTCCTCTGGATGGTATTTTTCTAATTTCTTTCTTGGTGGGTTCATTGTTGATGTACAGGAACACTACTGATTTTTGTGTGTTGATTTTGTGTCCTGCATTGCTGAATTTGGTTATTCTAGGAATATTTTGGTAGAAGTTTTTGAGTGTTTTGTAGAGAGGATCATGTCATTGGCAAGTTATAATTTGACCTCTTCCTTTCCTATACTAATCCCTTTTTCTTTCTTTGTTTCTTTGTTTCTTTCTCTCTCTCTCTCTCTCCCTCTTTTTCTCTCCTCTTCTCTCCCTCTGTCCCTCTCTCTCCCTCCCTCTCCCTCTCTGTCTCTCTCTGTCTCTTTCTTTCTCTTACCTGGTTGCCCTAATATATTGAATAGGAGTGGTGATAGGGGACGTCCTTGTTGGTTCTTAATTTTAGAGGGGAAACTTTCAGCTTCTACCTTTTTCCTATTTAATAGGATATTGGCCATTGGTTTGTCATAAATGGATTTTATCAGATTGAGGTATGGTCCATATATATATCTGTTTTCTTTGGGTTTTTATCAGTGTTGAATTTTGTCAAAAGTTTTTTTCTGCATCTATTAAGATGATCTTGATTTTTGTTCTTGTCTCTGTTTCTATGGTATATTAAATTCATTATTTGCATATATTGAACCATCCTTGCATCCCTAAGATGAAGCCTACTTGTTCCTGATGTATGTTGTTTTTGATGACTTCTTGCATTTTATTTGCCAGTGTCTGTCTGAGAATCAAGAGACTAGCCTTTAGTTTTCTGTTTTAGTTGGGTCCTTGTGTGGGTTTGGAATCTCAGCAATGCTAGCTAGCTTCCAGGAATGAGTTTGAAAGTACTCCTTACCTTTCAATTTCATTAAAGAGTTTGAGGAGTAGTAGTATTAGATCTTCCCTGAAGTTGTAGAATTCAGTGGTGACTCCATTGGCTCCTGGGCTTTTCTCAGCTGGTAGGTTTTCATTACTGCTTCAATTTCATGCCCTGTTATTCGATTGATTATTCAGGGTTTTTATGTATTTTTGGTTCAACTTGGGTAATTCATATGTATTTAGGAATCTGTTTCTTCTGGAGTCTCCATTTTATTGGAGTACAGGTTTTTGAAATACTAATGCTTTTCTGGATTTCAGTGGTATCTGTTGTGATTTTGCTTTTTTCATTTCTAATCACATTGATTTGGGTCTTTTGTTTTTTCTTTTTTCTTTTTTAAGATTGGCTAAGAATTTGTCACCTTTGTTTATTCTTTTGAAGAACCAGCCTTTGAGTCATTGATTCTTTACATTTTTTTTAGTCTCAATTTCATTAATTTCTGCTCTAAGCTTTATAATTTCTTCCCTTGTACTAGTATTCACTTTGCATTTGGATTGTTTTTGTTTTTCCTAGGACCTGGAGGTGTATCAGTAGGTTATTTATTTGGTCTCACTTTATTTTTGTGATTTGGGCATTCATAGCTATGAACTTTTCTTTTTTTATTTTAAAAATTAAAAAAAAATAAGGAAACAACAGTGAAGACAAAATCAAAACAACACAAAAACAACAAAAACAATATATGACCTCAAAACAAAATGATAGGAATTAACAATGGTTGCTACATTACATACTGTTATTATCTTCAGTGAAGTTGCTCAGTCCATCAGACATAATGTAAAATTGATCAAACAATTAAAGACAGTAATAAGTAATAAAAAAAAAAACACATCGGAAATGACACAGAATTTCACCACACAAGATGGTGGGAGTTCAACAATGATTCTTACATTGCATATTGTTGTTTTCAGATCAGTCATTCTGATTACCAAATTCAAGTGTGCAAAATTGGTCAAGAAAAAAGAAAATTTTAAGCATTGACTGTTCCTTTCAATAAACCACAGACATCAGCAATACACTTATTGCAGCTATCCTTATATATACATACAAATTTTGTTTTTCATTAAAGAAACCCAAAAGCAAATACATAAACAGAACAGCATAGAGAACAATAAAAATGATACAGAATTTCAAAACATGGTGATAGGATGTTAACAATGGTTATTATATTACATAATGTCATTTTCAAAATGGTTGCATATATAACTAGATAATAGCCATGCAAAACTGATGAAACAATTACACATTAACAGTTCCTTTCTTTTTTTTTTTTTTTTAACAGTTCCTTTCAATAAACCAACAGGTATTAGTATTGCAATTATCCTAGCTGTCCTGTGTATACATATACGTACTTTTTTTTTTGCTATGAACTTTTCTTAGGACTGCTTAGATAGATTTTTGTGGTACTGGCATTATTGTTTGATTCTGGACAAATTTCTTCTGTGACCCATTGATTATTCACAAGTGTATTGCTGAATTTCTATGTGTTTGCATAATTTCTGTGATTTCCTTGTCATTGATTTCTAGTTTTATTGAACTGTGACCTGGTAATATGCACAGAATTTTTTTTGATGGTTTTGTATTTATTTAAGCATGTTTTATGGGCTAGTGTGTGTCTGTTTTGGAGAGTGTTCCATGTGTCACTGAGAAAATACATATTCTGGTTCTAGTTAGGTGAAACAGTCTGTAGATATCTATTACATTCATTTGTCCCAAGGTGTGTTTCAACTCTGATACTTCTTTGTTAATTTTTTTGTCTAGTTGATCTATTTGTGATAGTGGGGTATTGAAGTCCCTCAGTATAATTGTGTTGGTATTGGTCTGATCTTTTATGTCCATTACTGTTTGTTATGAAGTTGTATGTGCCAGTGTTATCTGTGTATATATTTATAATTGTTACCTCTTCCTGTTGAATTGTTTTCTTCATCACTGTGTAGCCAGGGATGGTTCAGTGAGAGATCTAGGTTTTCGGTGTTTCTTTCTTTGGTTGGAGAAGACCTCAGAAACTGCAGCCTCACTCAGGCAGGAAGCTGTTTTCAGAGAGCTCTTCGTCTGCATTGCACTTGGTATCTTGCTGCTACCCCTAATAGACTGCCTTGTGCTTTGCGAAGTTACTAGAGTTTGGGTCCTTTCGCCCTGTAGCCCTGCACTTCGGTGGCCAGCCCTGCTTACTACAGGCAGGGTGGCATCTTTAGGAACAGTTGGGTAGCACGGAGTTAATGCCCTTTTCCAGCCCTAGATCTGTGCTGCTGAGAGGCATCTTCCAGGAAAGATGTGAAGCAGAAACAAAAAAATAGAGAACTCCACAAGAGGGAGGGAAGGGGAAGAGCCTAGTACCTCCTAAATTTTAATGTATAAATCATATCTTGCCAGCTCTGTACAGCTCCTGGGCAATAGAGGATTTATCCATGCCCTGGAGAAGAGATGGAGAGCCTTTGAAGACTTTTCTCAAGAGTCTTGAGGGGCACCAAACAACCTGGCATCTAATAGTGCATCTCCCTGATCCTCCCCATCCCAAAGTATTGAGAAGATCCAAGCATTCTGAACTACTGGCAGTGTGTCCCTTTGACCACTTCCCGTAGAGGGGAGTGGGAGCTGCTGGCCAAGTTGGTTGTGCTCTGGGAAGATGCTGTGAAGGGGCAGTGAGAGAGGTATGGAGGAGGCCAGCAATCTCTGAGGGAAAATGTACCCCCCTCACCTCTCTAATCCTGATCCTAGTGAAGCCCCAAAACTTGAAGTCTAAGGAGAAGAAAGTGGCTTTCTGCAGGCACACAGTAAAGTGAATCAATGCCAGGTTCTCCTTATTCAAATGGACACAAAGTCAGGCTATGTGACCCATATTCTGGCCAGTAGTGAGGGCTTTGAGGAGGTGGGCTTCTGCCAGGCCCTGGGAGATTTAAAAAGTTTGGGCAGCAAAGGAATTTCCAAAGGGGAAGAGCTGCATGGCCCAGCACAGCAAAAGTGGCTGCAGCTACCCAACTTAGGGTGGTGCCCTTCTCTGTCCCCCTCTACATAAGAGGCAACTCAGAGGCTCCCAAACCTCAATTGTCTGACCCTTTTCTCTAAATTAATGAAGAAGGTGAAGCCAGAGTTGACCTTGGTCAGATTTGCCTCTGTGGCAAACTCAAGACTTTTCTGGCCTTACCTTTCTCCACTATTAAAAAGTTTTCTGCCCAAAGCCTGGTCTCACTGCCTTCCTACCCAGGATGTATGAATAATGAATTTCAACCTCCATCTCTCCAACCCTCTGGAGGCCACAGTTTTGATGATAACGTGCCACTGGCATTTGAACCCAGAGCCTTCCACATGCTAGGCAAGCACTCTACTCCACCACTGAACTATACCCCTAGCCCTTTGTATTGTGTTTTTTTATGCAGTAGTTTGTTTTGATTAGTCATTTTACAATCCCAGAAGATTTTAATGTTTGGGATCATTATTTATCTCAAATTATGAATTTAGAAAATGTTAACTAGAATCAGTACCAGAAGGAATTCTATGGTTTATATTATTCTTACCCATAATTGTACAGTTTTGGCCACTGTACTTCATTTTCCTTAGAGTTGACATTTAGTAGCAAACACTTGTTAAGCTTATTGACAAGTTTATTTTTAAAAAAGATAAAAATGGAAAATAACTATTATCAAACCTCTAAAATCACTTTCATTCTAATATTTGATCTTTGTACTTTTCCTTCTTTTTTTAAGCAGTACTGGGGATTGAGCCCAGGGTTTATGCAAGTTAGGCATGTGTGCTGCCACTGAGCTATACCTCTCGCTCTTTAATTTTTCTTTTATTGGATCAGTTTGGCTTTCCATGGGTAAGATGACACCATTGTATTATAACATTCATTATGGCACATATGTTGTGTGTTGTAACTTTTATATTCCTGTGTTTATGAGGAAGATTATTTGCTTTCTCATTTTAATGGTGTCTTTCATTTATAATCAGTGGTAGTGCAGTTAGACTAATAAAACTCCAGTGGGTCTCTTTTGGCACCATTTTATTTAGAAGTATAATAGGAGAGAAACTACAGTGCATCATTAAGACAATGAGAGTCTGTGTAAGTGCTACATACTTTCTGAAGTGTTCATCTGGTGGCTCAGGTTCATAGAGATGTCATCCATGTTGGTTGAGTGTAGAGCTACCTAATTCCCACAGGAGAAGGTATCTCTTGGAAGAACTCTATAAGCATAGTTTTCAGGATCTTTTGCGAGGAAGAGGATTAGAATTAGTAGGACAAGGTTAATTATAAGCCATCACTCTCAGGGAAACTCAGAAACATGGCTTTCTTACTAGGTAATTTATTGTGCTGCTTCTCCAGATAACAATTTTGCATCCAGAAATTACCAACTCAGTACTTTGTATAGTAAGCATTATTCTCACCTAAGGTAATTGGCATGCTCTCTTAATCAGGTTAACAAAGTCAAAATCTCATATGTAAGGAAAAGCAGTTTTATTAGCCTTTGGTTTCAGAGTCGTGTGCTGACTTCATTTCTGACTTTGGATTCAGTATCTTCTTTCAAAAGATTTTTCTTACTCCAAAAATATTTTTAAGAACCTATATTTTCTTGTAATAATTCTTTTAATATTACATAGATCTTTCATTTTGTGTCTGGTGTGAGGTAGGAATCAAAAAAACTTTTAAATAGGTAATTGTTCCATTCATTTATTGAATAATAGTTTGCTTTCCTGTTACAATGTAAAAGTTATTGTATAGCATTTGTTATTGGGGATAGTTATTTAAATTAACAAATGTTAGCTGGGTGTGGTGGCATATGTCTCTCAGGAGGCTGAGGCAGGAGGATTGCTGAGTTCAAGGCCAGCCAAGGCCACATAGTGAGTTCAAGACCAGCCTGGAATACATAGTGGATCCTGTCTCAAGAAACAAAACAAATAAAATCCCAAATGTTGTAAATATTAAGTACATATGTAAAGTAATAAAAACATTTGAAATTGTGATTATAGCTTGGGTTTTTATATGGTGAGAATTTCTGGAGTAGATTTTTGTCTTCAGAATATGTATAGTGTGAAAAGGAACATAATTGTTTTCTTCATTACTAGGAGTTTGGCTTAAGGATGCATATTTACTTAAGTGCCTTATTTTGAAATTAGACCTCCTGGTATGGTATGAAGTGGTAAATTAGGGGTTTGAGTGATAGGGTTTTAGTTGAGACCCGCTCCTTCACTTACTGCGAGTGTGAATCGGCCTGTTTATTCTTCTGTTAAAATGCATGAATCATAATCCCTACCCTGCATTACTTTCAAGGATTGTTGAGGATTAGATGGGATAATAGCGGGAAAAGTACTTTTAATTGGTAAAACAGTTTAAATATACAGAATTACCACATTTTAACTTTTCCTCCCTTTTTCTTATAGGTAGTGTTGGTGCTTCTTTTCAGTGCCAGTCCATCCATCACGACCACATTTGTCATGATGACGGTGACAAGGTGAGGTCTCTGTTGATGTATCTACCATGGGGAAAATGCATGTCACCGTTATATTGCTGGATTCACTTGCATAACTCGGAAGCTAGAAACAGGACAGTGAGTTTATGTGCAGCATTGAAGAGCAGAGGGCTTTGCTAGTTTGTGTGTCAGATTATTAGACTGCTCTAGGAAACCTGAGGATAATTCTTCAGTAGTGGGTGGGGCTAGACTCATAATTAGCCCTCCATTTCCCTATTTTAGAAATGTCTGTGCTTCCTTCGTTGTATAGCCTGGATGGATTATTTTAACATATAAACTTGTGCTGTCCAAACTGGTAGCCATCTCAACAACTCCTGTTTCTTTCTTTCTTGGATACTTCAATTTGGCTCACTTTTGCATTTGTTTAATCATATTAAATTGTTCTCTTCTTGTACTTTTAAAAAATTTGTTTTATTTCAAAAGTCTAAATTAGCTGTTGGGGATCAGGAATGGAACCTTTCAGATTCATGAAAGGAAAAAAGGAAGAAAAAAGCCTGCTTTGGGGCCTGAGTTTTCTTTTTTTTTTTTTTTATCCTTAATAATGCCCAAACTATTGGTGATTCACTTCTCTTCCCTCTCCCCACTCTTCTTCTTTTCATCTCTAAAGAAACCTGGTCTTGGAAGCTTTCCAGTACTCATCAGCAACCTTGATGGCCCAGCCCTTGCAGTAGATACTTCTGTGGGCTGGATGTTTGGAACATCTGGCTGTTGATCTGGATGAACTTAAATTTAGTCTTTTCCAGCATCAGTTTCCAGTCTTTCCTACCATTTCCTGTGTCCTCTATGCAGGAATGTAACACTCTTTTAGTAGTTTCCAGTGCAGACCAATTAATTCAGTCTTCTTTTTTGTTGTTTTGCTCAGGATCCTCCTCCTTCCTTCATCCTGCTGGGAGATAGATCAAGAAGGTGGTTGATCATTGGGGTTTTCCAAATGGCTTTCTTTGTTCTGTTTGTTGATTTCTCTGCCTTTGTGATTTTTGCTTACAATGATTTCATTGTTTACAGTGAGAGTGATATGCACAAAGCATTCCAGAATCTCTTTTATTACTGTTACTGTAATCTAGAGGCATAAGTTTTACTTTTAACTTCTTTCAGAGGCAAGCCACTTAAAAAAGATATTTTCAGAGGATATGTCTACTATGTAAAATTTATTATATCACAGAATTTAAAAATGAGTATTTGAAAAAAAGCAAAAATCACTTTATATCAGTAATATTACAAGTGATTGTGTTTCATAATTTAAAAGATGTTTTGGACTAAATTTTCTTTCATTCTTTTTCTAACCTCTCATTTATACTACAGAAGCATTTATTTTATAGGCGCCAAATTCAGCTCTGTGCCGGCTCTGGGTCTTAGAGTTTGGCATGAAATTTCTGTTCACCTCAGGTTTTTCCTATTTCTTTAAAAAATGGTTCTCCTCCCAGTCTCTGAGTGTCTGTATGACTGATTTTTGTGCTTTTGGGAGATGAGATTTTTCTTTTTTTTTTTTTTTTTCTAGAAATACATGGGGAAAGTGGGAAAGAAGTTTAGTGGATACCATTACTTGAAAAGCAGACTGTTCTCCCTTCTTTTCTTCCTGCCGTGTCTATACTGTGATCATTTCCCAGAGAACAGATAAGGATCTTTTGGCTGTGGATTTATAATTTATCCATCGGATTCAGTCCTCCAATTATATTTTTGATTGATAGGTATGCCTACCTTTTAGGGAATACATGAGGATACAAAAATAGGTAAACATTCCTGTTGTTTTCTTGAGTTTACAGTTTAACTGGTAGAGACAGACAAAAACAAACACAAGTCAATTATGTAGTATATCACGGTAAGTGAAATGTATAAAAGATAAAGTAGAGCACTACAAGTGGGATGATGACCACCAAAAGTTGTATAGTGCAGAGTGTAGCATTTATTTATTTATTTAGAGCTTCAAACTCTGCCTGTTTCGTAAATAGCTGGTAGTACAGACACATGCTACCAGACTCAGGTAGGTGCAGCTTTCAGATAGGATCATCAGGCATCATTGTCTGAGGAAAAGTGGTGGACACCATGTTTAAAAATCAAAACTTTGCTTGCAGAAGCTCCTGAATTTTTTTCTTTTTAAAACAAAAGGATATTGGTTTTCCAAAAACAAAAAATGAAATTGCTGCCTAAATCCTCGTTCATCCTCCCCCATTATAAAGCACATTAATCCAATCCCCTCCCTTTTTTTCTTTTGAATATACTTAGAAGTTATAGCTATAGTGGGAGAAATGATTTGTTCAGGAGTCACCAGTGCAAATCATGTAAAATATTTGCTTAGCTGTCACATTGTCAAAGCACATGTTGGTGGTTTTTGTTATCCTCACTTTTCAAGCCTGGTCGTTTTCTCAGATAGGGAACAAATGATTATTTTTCTTAAGTTTTTTCACTTTTAATTCATTTGTGTATGACTTTCATGGATGTCAGGGTCAAACAAGGAAAAAAAGAGCAAATACATTTGTTGGACTTCATCTCACAGCCTTGGAATTGGTGGCAGATCCTAAATTCCTTGACTTGTCTTTTCTGCAACTTAGGTTTCAATATTGCTACATATTGGTTTATAGTGGATAGCACTAGGGTGACTCAAGCTTTGTGGTTAACTACTAAACCCTATGAGTTGTAGACTTTCATATTATTAATTTATGTTGGGCACATTTCATACAAGCCCACTAAATATATTTTTGTATTCATTCATAGAGCCATACCTCACAGTTTCCAAATTGTAAATACTTTTTTATTTATTATATATTAGAATGCTTCCTATAGATCAAGCATTATTCCAGTGTATTGGAGACAGTGCATTGAGCAAAACTAGGGTCTTTGCTATCATGGAGTGTGCTTTCTGCAGTGGGAATGGTGAGAATAATGTAAATAATTTAAAGATATTGTTAATTGATTACTTGTGTTATAAAGATCATAAAGGGAAAGGGAGTAGAAACATTGGTAAAACATTGCCTTTTAAAATAGTGCAGTCATAGCACTCTTTCAAGTAGAGAATAGAAACCTTGAGACATTAAATAATTTGTTGAGAATCACATAATTAGTAAGTAATATAACTGGGATTCAAACCTAGGTGGCCTAGTTTGAGTCTGTATACTTCCATTTTCAGAGAACTATTTCCGTTTTAGCTTTACCTGGTCAGCTTTGACATGCGGAAGGAAATATGCTTGCCAAGTAGTCAGGAGGCTTGCAGAGTCTCAGTGAAATGGAGTCAGTTGGCAGGCACTGTTTTTAGTCTTTTCAGACCCAGGACCTTTTGGTCTGAATTCAGATTCATGACTTTGTTACTTAAGGCTTCTTTTCCATGACTTTCCTACCCTGCCTCATGCTTAGAATCCTGTATTTCTTTGTAAGAAATCTTACTATATTTTGCCATGCTACACTGTTCAAATGTGATGATCATATAGAAGTAGTTTAAAAGTGCAAAGTATAACATAAAAAATGTGATTGTGGTAGCATCTTTCTGTTTCTCCTAGATACTGAAATTAATCTAACTAACCAATAAAGAGTCACATTTTACAGTGGGAACAAGCTTCACATGGGGACAGGTTTGACCTAAGGATGAGATATAATACTGAATAATTTGAAAAAAGGAGATTATTCAGTCAGGTGAGGTGAGTTAATTTGTAGCTTCAGTGGTACACTTTGTCAGAGTGCCCTGGTACCACATCCCTAGGAAAGCTGGCCATTTGAGACAGTGAGTATGAAAATTCTTTCTAAACTGCTTATATATGAATGGTGATTCAGAGTAGAAATATTTTCTGGACAAAGTTTTGTTATACTTAGGCTTGGCCATTTGCCTTGGAAGGAGGCACAGATCCAGTTTGTGTGCAAGTATCCCTGCAGACTCTCTTCAGGAATGGTGGGAAATTTTATTTTTGGTTATCTTTCTATGAACATATACTTTGTTTTACCTTGATCTTTTTAATTTTTTAGCTTTTTAAAAAGATGATAAAAAGAAAATCAGTGCTCACTTCAGTTTCTGTCCCCAGAAATAATAGCAGTTGGAATTTCAGTATTAAAAGGTTTGTTTGTTTTTTGTCTTTTTGAGACAAGAGTTTCACTGTGCAGTTCAAATTGGCTTTGAATTCCCTTTGTAGGCCAGGCTGGATGTGAACTTGCAGTGATTCTCCTGCTCCAGCCTCCCACATTTTGGGTTTATAGGCTAAAAGATTTTTTTAAAATTCTATTTTAAAGAGAAAAGAACAAAAACAAATTAACAAACACAAAAGACATAAAACAACACAAAAACAGTAAAAAATACAGAATTTCAAACAAGGTGATAAATTAACAATGGTTGTTGTATTACATAGTGTTATCTTTAAATTGGCTACTCAGATAAACAAATATAGGCATGTAAGATTGATCAAACAATTAAACATTAACTGTTCCTTTCAATAAAGCATTATAAATTAGTAGTATAATTATCTTAGCTATCTTGTGTATATATATATATATATGTTTTTCCCTTCTTTCTTTGTTTTCTCTTTTCCTTCATTCCAGTTGTTTTTTCCTTTTGAACATCTTTCCCTTTCACAATATCTATTGTACCTTTCAGATTTTATTTACTCTTTCAGGTTCTTACACTAGGGAGACAATATGATGTTTATACACGCGGGTCTGATTTATTTCACTTATGAGTATGGTCTCAGGTTGCATCCATTTTTCTATAAAAGCCTCAAGATTATCTTTTTTGTACCTGAGTAATACTCCATTGTATAAAAACACCACATCTTTTTTATCCATTCCTCAGTTGATAGGCATTTGGGTTGTTTCCAAGATTTAGCTTGATAAATTGCACTGCTGTAAATGTGTGTGCACATATATCACTGTGGTATGTTTTCAGTTCTTCTGAAAAAATACCTAAAAGGGAAATAGCTAGGTTGAATAGGGCCTCTCATCCTAGTTTTATGAGGAATCTCTAAACTGATTTCCACAGTGCTTGCTCCAGTCTACACTCACACGAGCAGTGAAGAAAGGTTCCTTTAAAAGAGTTTTGAAAGTTACATTTCACTGAAATATTTTTCATCATTACAAACAATATTTTGTGACTGCATATGTATATGTACAAGCCACATGTATTTAGAAAACATAAATATGCAGACATACTTCACTTTATTTTTTTTATTTTTTATTTTAAAGAATAAAAGAAGGATAACATAATGGGGGGACTTAGCAAATTACAGACAAAATGGTAGGAAATTATCAATGGTTATCGTTTTACATATTATTATCTACAAAATAGTTTCTCAGGAAAACAAATAGACAAATAATAGTGCGTTAGAGACAAAAGAGGTAGGAGATTATCAAGAGTTGTTGTGCTATACTTTGGTATCTTCAAAGTGGCTTCTAAAGAAAATAAATAGAGCTATACATGAGTGACCTATTGAAAAATCATTAACTATTCTCAATGGTTGTTGTAGGAAACACATAATAATAAACATACATTATGAAATAGGATGGGAACATTACAAACTTAACACAGTCCTGGATAGATTAGTAGGAAAATATCAATGGCTGCTGTAATACGTGGTGGTATCTTCAAAGTGGTTTCTCAGGAAGACAGAGATATGCAAGAAGGATCTAATAAGTAGTTACAGCCTAAGGGTTGTCAAAAATAGCATATTACCTCCTCACCAGTGACTCCTTTCACTGAGGTATGATGGCTGGAGGACCGAGAGACTTGCACCTGTGACTAGCAACAGGCTGTTTTCTTGTTCCTCCAAGACATACTTCACTTTAACTTCTCTAAAATGGGTAATTTAAGTCTTACAGATGTAAGATCATGCTGAAGTTGAAGGAAATATGTATTAGTCATGCACCTTATTCTCCTATGAAGTGACCTCAAGGAAAAGGTATATTCTTTAGAGACAGAGAGCCAAGTTCTAATTCCAGCTCTATCATCTAATTTTTTACTTTTTTTCTTTTTTTTTTTGGTACCAGTAATCAAATTCATGACCCCAGGCTTGCCAGGCAAGCACTTATTCCACTGAGCTATATCCCCATCCCTGTACCATCTACTAAACTATGATTTTAGGCAAGTCAGTCTCCTTCCCTCCTTTGTTTGGAATTTTTGAGACAGGGTCTTGCCATGTAGTTTAGGCTGGCCTTAGGAAATCACTGTGTAGCTCAAGTCTTCCTGCATCAGCCTCCTAAGTGTTGTTTTCTTCCTCTGTTAAACAGGAATAATAGCCACATTCTATCGTGTTTGTAAATGATTAGCAATAAACTATGGTAATATTATGAGTTCTTTTGTATTTTCTATTCATTTCCAAGTTTTCTGCATTAAATACTCCATCATCCTACTAAGAAGGAAAGAATATAGTAATAAATGAGTGTTATCTTCCAAGAGGTACTGAGAGGGAGAAATAGAGGCCATTAGGCCATATGTACAAATCTACTATCATGTTCTGGCCCAACAGCCCCTACTACTTGCACATTGTAAGTATATGCAGAAAGCAAAAGAGAATAATTAGGACCAACAGAAGACTTCCGGCTTCTGCCAAACAGCTACAAACCTTATATTAACAGTCACATTTGATGGGCATGTGAGATGAGTACACACTTCTCAGATAAAAAAATACAAATGACAAATAAATACATGAAAAAATGTTCAACATCCTTAGTCGTTTGAGAAATGCAAATTAAAACGATGTTGAGATTCCATCTCACCCCAGGAAGAAGGGCTATCATCAAGAAATCAACCAATAACAAATGCTGGTAAGGCTGTGGGGAGAACGGGCTCCTTCTCCACTGTTGGTGGGAGTGTAGGCTGGTACAGCCACTGTGGAGATCAGTCTGGAGATTACTCAGTAAACTAGGCCTAGAGGTCCCATTCAACCCAGCGATTTCCCTTTTGGGTATTTTTCCTGAAGAACTAAAAACATCATACCACAGCAATATATGTGCACCCATGTTTATAGCTGCAAAATTTGTAATAGCTATACATGGAAGCAACCCAAATGCCCATCAGCTGAGGAATGGATAAAAAAAGATGTTGTATTTTTACATAATGGAACATTACACAGCCGTAAACAAAGATAAACTTGAGACTTTGATAGGTAAATGGATTCAATGAGAGGCCATACTCAGCGTGCCCTGACCTCCCAGAGGTCACAGAAACAGGTGATCCGTGATCACCGCTAGTGCAGCCCGCGCCTGGCTCCTATGTGCACCACAAGTGGCCTGGAGACATGAAATCAGGTGGTCCCCAATCCACTAGACATCATGATTCGCAGCTGAACACACTGAGAGAACCAGGTATTTCCCATCTACTTCCTGGGAACAGACCAGGCGACCCGCAACCGTGCCACCATGGCAGTCTGTGTCTCTGCCCTCTATGGGCCTGGTGCAGACAGGAGATTCTGACTCAAAATGCCCACAAACCTGCTAACACCAGAGTTTGCATTTGGGCCCTCCCTGCTTGTGCCCTGTGCCACGTGAGGTACTAGATCAGGCGGTCCATGAACTGCTGACACCGTGGTCCACATCTGAGCTTTGCGCATGCACTGACCTCCCGGAGTTCACAGAGAAAAGCAGTCCACGATCACCACTAATGCAGCCCATGTCTGGCTTCTGCATGTGCACTGAGCTGCCTGGAAACACAGAATCAGGCGGTCCATGAACTGCTGACCCTGCTGTTCGTGTCTGGGCTTTGCCTGTACCCTAAACTTCCTGGGGACATAGGACCAAGTGATCTGTGATCATGCCACCAGTGCAGACCGCTTTGGGGTCATACTCATGCCCTGAGCTGTCAGGGGATGCTGGATCAGACGGTTTGCATCTGAGACCTAGGAGAGCTAGGTATACTTCCCCAACTGCTGGTAGGTCCCAGACTAAGCAGCACATCTCAGCGGCCACTGCAGGGCAAGTCTGACCACCACAAACTAGGGATGCTTGTGATCTTTGCTGAGCTGCTAGGGAAGAGGGAGACTGAGTGCTCTGCTGCTAGTATCAAACATGACAAGATGAAGGGAGGAAGGACTAAAATGCAATCTCAGAACTCTACCCTACTCAGAACAAGTCCAGGAGACATCAACATAGGAGAACTTGGTAAACACACACCTGAAATTGCTGAAATAATTGCAATGGAAGTAAAGAAACAACTCCATCAGCCATAGAAGACATCAGATCACAAATAATCTCTCAGGTAAAAAATGAAATGACAACAATAATGAAAGAATTGCTCAGCACATCTGAAGAAGACATATAAAAAGTAGATAAGCATAGGAAACTGATGGAAATGTTAAATGAACAATATAGGAATGAACTAGAATGTTTGAAACAGATTCAAAGAGATATCCAGGAAATTAAAACTTCCATTGAAAGCTCGCACAACTGCTTGAATGAAGCTGAAGATGGAATTTCAGATCTTGAAGACAGCATGGCAGCTAGAGATCATGAAAGAAAGGATCTCTTAAAATGAATTAGGAACCAGGAAAAATCAATTCAGCAGCTGCAGGACGAGGCAAAGAGGAATAATGTACGACTGATAGGAGTCAGTGAAACAGCAGGAGGTAACACAAACATCAAAAGAATATTTGCAGAGATAATAGAAAATTTCAAGTATGAAAAAGAATCTGATGTACAGATAAATGAGACATAAAAAACTTCAACTAGCCATAACCAAAATAAAACTATACCCAGACATATAATAATAAAGATCCTAGATATCCAGCAAAAGCACAGAATATTAAAAGCTGCTAGAGAAGAGAAACAGATCGCCTATAAAGGAAAGCTTATCACAATCACAGCACACTTCTCAACACAAACCATCCCATCGAGCAGAGCTTGGAGTGAAATATTACAGATCTTAAGACAAAACAGTTTCCACCCCACACTGATGTATCCTGCAGAACTGTCCTTCAAATTTAATGGAGAAACAAAAGAACAACTGAAGAATTTCATGAGTGCCAAACCAACCTTACAAAGAGTACTAAAAGATGTTCTAGATGGAGAAAAAAGAGACCACAATTTCAAGAATAATAATAAGAAGGAACCTGTAAGAAGAGCAAGCAATTAAACAACAAAAGTAGGAAACCAACAGCAAGTAAATAACATAACAATAATAAGCCAGTGCGTATCAGCTATAAACCATGAGTGTAAATGGCCTCTATTCACCAATAAATAGAAACAGACTGGCAGAGTGGATTAAGAGACAAAATCCAACAAATGCTGTATAGAGGAAACACAGTTTACTCAAAAGGAAATCCATAGGCTGAAAGTCCAAGGATGGAAAACAATCCTCCATGCAACAGGAACCCAGAAAACAGCAGGAGTAGCTATTATGTTTGCAGACAATGTAAACTTCAAACAGAGAACAATCAAAAGAGGTAAAGAAGGTCACTACATACTTGTAAGGGAAAAACTGCAAGATGATGAGATAACAGTCATAAACGTATGTACCAAATATTGGACACCAAACTATATAAGACATATCTTCTTTTCTATGAAAACCCATATAATTATTAACACTGTTGTAATAGGGGAGCTCAACAACCCTTGGATACAGAGATAGGTCAACTGGACAAAAAATCAGCAAAGAAATAATAGGTCTGAACCAAAACTGTGAACAAATGGACTTAGTAGATATATACAGAGTGTTCCACCTCACAACATCAGAACACACATTTTTCTCAGCTGCACATGGGACTTTCTCTAAAACAGACCATATTCTAGCCTCTAGAGCATACTTACCTAAATGGAAAAGAATTGATACTATCTCATGCATTTCATGCACAGTGCAATGAAATTGGAAGTGAAAGACAAAAGGAACTCCAAAGACTCCATAAACACTTGGAAATTAAACAACAACCTCCTGAACAACCATTGGGTCACAGAAGAAATTAAAGAAGAAGGTAAAAAAATACCTAGAAACAAACGAAAATGTAAATACAACTTACCCGAACATGTGGGATACAGTGAAAGCAAACCTCAGAGGGTAATTTGTAGTGGTGAACTCACACATAAGAAAAACAGAAAGTAAACAAATACATAGCCTGAGGCTGCACCTCAAACCCTTAGAAAAATAAGAACAAGTCAAACCCAAAGAAGGGAGGAGATTATAAAGATCAGGCCAGAAATTAATGCAATTGAGAAGAAGAAAACTCTACAAAAAAATGAATGAAACAAAAAGTTGGTTCTTTGAAAGAATAAATAAAATTGATAAATCCCTAGCCAACTTTATCAATAAAAGAAAGGAAAAAGCTCAGATTCATGCAATAAGGAATGAAAAGGATGAAATCACTACAAAGTCTTCAGAAATTCAAAAGATCATTAATACCTACTTTGAAAATCTTTACTCTTTCATAACCACATAGGATAGAAAACTCAGAAGAAATGGACAGATTCCTAGATATGTACAAATTACCAAAGTTGAATCAAGAAGAAAAAAAAATTGTGAACAATTCTATATCAATTAATGAGATTGAAAACATGATTAAAAACTTCCTGAGAAAGAAAAGCCCAGGCCCTGATGGATTCACCACAGAATTTTACAAAAAATTCAGAGAGGATTTAATACCAACCCTCCTCAAACTCTTCAATGAAATTGAAAAGGAAGCAATTCTTCTAACTAATTTCTGCAGGCAAGTATTATACTGATACCAAAACCAGAGAAAGATGCAACGAAGAAAGAAAACTACAGACCAATCTCCCTAATGAACATAGATGAAAAGATACTCAATAAAATACTAGCAAATAGAACGCAGCAAATCATCAAGGAAATAATACACCATAACCAAGTTGGACTTGTTCCAGGATTGCAGGAATCGTTCAATATCTGCAAATCAATAAATTTTGTGCACCATTTCAGTAGACCCATAGACAGAAACCATGTGATCATCTCAATAGATGCAGAAAGAACTTCTGACAAAGTCCAAAATGCATTCATGGTACAACCCCTGCAGAACTTACGAATAGATGTTCTTTATCTCAATCTGATCAAAGCCTCTATGACAAACCAACAGCCAATATCATACTAAATGGACAAAAACTAAAAGATTTCACTTTGAAATCAGGAACAAGCAAGGGTGTCTACTGTTACCACTCCTGTTCAACAGAGTTCTGGAACCATTAGCCAGTGCAATAAACAAGAGAAGTAAAAGTTGTAAGGATAGGAAAAGAAGAAGTGAAATTATCACTATTTGCAGATGACATGATACTTTACATGGAACACCCCAAAAATTCCAACAGAAGACTGCTTGAATTAGTTAACAAATTCAGTAGTGTAACTAGATAGAAAGTCATCCCTCATAAATCAACAGCATTCCTGTACACAAATAACAAACAGAGAGAAAGTAAGGACACCATAACTTTCACAATAGTAGCCAAGAAGTTGAAATAATTTAGGAATCAATCTAACAAAAGAAGTAAAAGATCTACTCAGTGAAAACTGCAGTACTCTGAAAAAAGAGATCGAAGATTTCAGTAAATGGAAAAATATTCCTTGCTCATGGATAGGAAGAACCAACATTGTGAAAATGGCCATACTCCCAAAACTGCTGTACAGATTCAATGCAAATCCCATTAAACTACCATTAGCCTACCTCACATATCTTGAGAAAACATGCCTTAAATTCATCTGGAACCAGAAGAGACCCAGAATAGCAAAAGCAATCCTGGGCAACAAGGACAACTCAGGTGGAATCACAATCCCTGACCTGAAATTATACTACAAAGCTACTGTCATAAAATCAACCTGGTACTGGCTAAAAAACAGACCTGAGGATCAAGGAAACAGACTGGAAGAAACAGCCACAACCAAAAACACACTTAGCCACCTCATCTTTGATAAAGGGGCCAAACAAACTCACTGGAAGAATGATAGCCTCTTTAATAAATGGTGCTGGAAAAATTGGCTTGCTACCTGCCAAAGACTGAAAATAGACCCAAGTCTATCACCATGCACCAAACTCAAGTCAAAATGGATCACAGATCTTAATATTAAAACAGAAACACTAAATATACTGGAAGAGAAAGTAGGTAAAAGCCTTGAAGACATAGGGGTAGGCAGAGAGTTCATGAACAAAAATCAAACTGCATGTGAAATACTTCAAGGAATCAACCTCTAAGATGTCATTTTACTGAAAAGTTTCTGCACATCTAAAGAAAGCAGCAGCACAGTAAATAGAACACCCACAAATTGGGAAAAATTTTAGCCAGTTGTTCCTTGGACAGAGGTCTTCCATCTAGAACATACAAGGAATTAGGAAACAACAATGCCCCCAATTCAAAGACCCAATCCAAATTGAGGTGAATACACACTTCTCAGGTAAAGAAATATAAGTGGCCAATTAACACATGAAAAAATGTTCAACAGCATTAGTCATTCAAGAAATGCAAATTAAAATAGCATAGATATTTTATCTTACCCCAGTAAGGATGGCTATCATTAAGAAGTCCGTCAATAAGAAATGCTGGGAAGGCGAAGGAGAAATAGGAACACTGCTCTACTGCTGGAAGTGTAGATTAGTGCAGTCACTGTGGAAATCAGTTTGGAGATTCTTCAGCAAACTAGGTATCAAGGTCCCTTTCAACCCAGCTGTTCCCCTTCTGGGTATTCCCAGAAGAGCTGAAAACATATCACAGTGATATATGTGCACCCATGTTTATAGAAGCACAATTTGTAATAGCAAAATTGTGGAAGCAACCCAAATGTCTGTCCACTGAGGAATGGAGAAAAAATTGTGGCATTTTTGTATAATGGAGTATTACTCAGCTATAAAGTAAGATAAACTCAAGGCTTTTACATGGAAATGGTCGCAACTAGAGTCATACTCATAAGTGAAATAAATCAGACCTGCACGTGTAAGCAGCATATTGTCTCACTAGTGTAAGAACCAGAAAGAGTGAATAAAAATTAGGTATAATGGACATTGTGAAGTGAAGGGAAACTGCTCAAAAGTATAGTGCAGCTGGGATGAGGGAATAGTGAAAAGAAAGAAGGGGAAAATGGTGTATATATGTATATACAGGGTAGCTAATATAGTTGTACTATTGACTTCTATGACTTTATTTAAAGGAACAGTTGATTAAGTATTTGATCCATCTTACATGTGTATATTTGTTTAACTATGTAACCAATTGGAACTAACACTTTGTATTACAACAACCATTGTTTCTGTATTGCTTCTATTGTTCGGGTGTTGTTTTATTTATATGTGTTTGTTAATGTGTTTTCATTTTTTTATCTTCAAAATTATAAAATAGCAAAAAAAAACCCAGTTTCATTTGATTACACAGACTTTATTGTTTACTTGGTGGGGAGAAAGTGTGTTAGACAGGTAACAGCTTTTAAAAATAAGTGTATGAACCTGAAAGGCAGAAACCCAAGCATAGTAAAAACTCATTCAAAATAGGTGAACACTTATTCAAGGATACTTAAGTAGCTTTTAAGATGGGTTATGTGACTATAAAAATTCTGTTAACTAAGCGTTGATAGTTTATTTTTAAATAATCTGTGTTTTGTTGGGAGGGTGGTGTTGGGGACAGAACCCAGGAAGCACTAATTAATACCCTAACACCTTTAACTTTTAATTTAGAGAGAAGGTCTTGCTAAGTTGACCGGGCTAGTCTTGAACAAACACAGTATTCCTGCCTGAGCCTGTTGTGTAGTTGGGATTACAGGCGTATGCCACCACACCTGGTTCAGAGCCCTTTTTAATGTTGTAAAGTAGTCATGATAAGTAGGTTTGTATGTGAGAAAACTTATTTCTTATCTTTGAATTAGATGACCTCTAAAGTTCATTTTAGATCTACCACTGTATGATTCTAAATTGAGGGGATAATATACTTCTGATAGTAATTGAACTGTTGGGTCTCTAACAACATATTGGTAAAGGAACAATTTAAACATAGGAAATTGTTCTATGGGCAGCTTCTTAAGGACATGTTAATAACTTGGTGGAGCAAGCTTAAGATAAAAAGTATATTTTTTAAAAAACCTGAGCAGTGTTTGTCCATTATAAAGTGGCAGTAGTAGGGCAAATCCATAGATTTATTCTGTTTACGATGAACAAAAAACAGTTTAAGTATTAAAAATTAAAATTCACCACAGGTTGACTATTCCTTATCTGATAGGATTAGGACCAGAAGTGTTTCAGATTTCATATTTTTTTATAGTTTGGAATATTTGCATATTTTTATTCATTGAGCATCCCTAATCTGAAGTTTGAAATGCTCTGAACTTTTCTTTTTTTCCCCTAGTTTTTTTTTTCCGGTACTGGGAATTGTACTCACAATGTTGTGCTTGCCAGGCAGGCACTGTGCCGCTGAGCTAAATCCCCAGCCCCTGCTCTGAACTTTTGAACATGCTTTTAGAAAGTTTCCAATTTTAGAGCATTTTAGGTTTCAAGTTTTTGGAGTAGGGATGTTCAATACAATTAAACTGTATGACTTTAAGCCAATAGAGGAAAAATGAAGAACAGAAATCTTATTTATAATGAAAAATTCAGTAAGGGGTTTAGAAGCCTTTAGAAACAAGCATATAGCAAAAAAAAAAATTTAAAAGGGAGGGTGGAGGGAAAGAGGGAAAAAAGAATTGAGGTGTGTTATGTACCTTTCCCCATGATGTATGTAATCATTAGTGCAAACATAAAGTTTTTTGTTTGTTTTTGTTTTTTTGAGACAGGGTTTCCCTATGAAGTTCAGGTTGGCTTTGAACTCTTTATGTAGCCCAGGCTGGCCTCGAACTCAAGGAGATCCTCTTTCCTCAGCCTCTGAGTGCTGGGTTTACAGGCATGTGCCACCACACCTGGCTGAACATAAAACAATTTTTAAAAAGAAGATAAGTATAACAGAATGATGAGTTAATATAAAATATGTGAATGTGAAGTTTTTTTGTTAAATGGTAACCTGCATTAAAAGTTAAAATTTCAGCTATAAGATATACTTAAAATGAAATGACACAGAAAGGTGAAAATAGAGATTATAGTAAGCATACACAGCAGGAAGAAAGCAGAGGTGACATTTTAAATAGAATTCAAAGGATAAATTATTAACCTGAACAAAAGAATCAGAAGGCATAATGCACAGGAAATAACACTAAGCAAACATATCTTTGATATTATGATAAAATGTCTTTTGGTTTTTGTTCATGATTATTGGCTCTTAACTCCATCCCCCAGGCAGATTATAGAAACTAAGTTTTTTCCTCCTGCCTTGGAGCTGGCCATAAAAAAAATTCTTTGACCTGGCTGTCTCATAGTAGATGGTAAGATCCCATTTTAGAAGGGGTCCTTGTGCCATTCCTAGGAGGAAAGAATGCTAAGGAATCTGAACAGACAGGCCTTGCTGGGTTTCTCCAACCTATTAGCATTAGAATATACCCTTTATGTCCAATCACACTAAGTCCATTTTACAGTCTGCCTTTGTGTCTTGGTTACTTTTCTCTCCTTGCTGAGACAAAATACCCAATGCCCAAAATGAAGTAAGGAAAGGTTTATTTAGCTTACAGTTTGTGGAGGTTTCAGTCCATACTTGGCTGGCTCCAAGGCAGAAGACAGCAAGCAACAAGAGCAAAGGGGGGGATGGCAGCCGAACAGCAAACAGTCAGAGCAAAACGGGAGGAATGGCTGCAAGCAGCTTCTTTTCCTGCCTTATTTTGTAAACAGGCTACCCCCAACTAAGGGGAGTGTAGCTCTCACATAATCTTTGCCCTCTTCTTCCACAGGCTCAGGATGTATACAAAGTAAGCACTCTGGCTTCCTGCTAAGTCACTTAGCCAAACCTCTAGACTCCCCAAGTTGACACAATGTATCAACCATAACACTTTGCAATGAAGTTTCTATTAAAAACGAAAAAGGACAGGGTGCAGAGACTTCCAAATAGCTGGATGGGAATGGCAGCTCTGTGCCTCTTCCTTTATACTTTACCTTAGCCATCTTTTCACGTGTATTCTTTCTAGTGTTTTTTTATAATAATCAGGTAACCATAAGTGTTTCCCTCAGTTTTGTAATTTCCCTGAGCAAATAAAAGAGCAGACAGGCTATGAGAATGCTCACCACTCCTCCCTTTTTCCTTGTTTCTTTTGCTGTTTTCTGCTGCTATGAGCTGTTGCCCTCTGCCATGTGCCACTCTATCTTGGAGCCAGTCGAGTATGGACTGAAACTTCCACCAACTGTGAGCTAAATAAACCTTTCCTTCCTTTAAAAAAAAGAGAGAGAGAGAGAGAGTCGGCTAGTTTATAGCTGGTTGCTGAGAAGCACAGGTTGCAATCTGGGGCTTGTGAATGGGGCATCTAAAGTGGAAGTAGGGACATTAAAGTGGGAATAGGGACTGACAGTCTTGAGGGCTGAGCCCTCTCAACCTGTGGGATCTGAGGTTACCGCAGGTAGATAGTACCAGAATTCAATGAAATTAGAAGACAACTAAGCTGATGGCTGCTGCAGCAGCATTGTTGACTTGGTGGGGAGAAAGCCCCAAGTTTTGAGAAATCTGTGTTGACTATTGTAGTATTAACCACTTACCAGTCCAATTATTTAAATACAGGATGACCAAAAATTGCATATTTTTTGTTAATTTTACAAGATAATGTAACAGGAAATATGAAACAACAGTTTATCAGATTTATTCAATACAGGAATTGACTGAAATGAGACCTGCCTGAGTGATGCTTGGGATAGTCAGTACATAAACAAGTGTGCTGCAGAGTGAGAGTTGGGGATAACTGTTAAATGGTTAAAGCAGTGCCCCAAGTATTTAAGTCAGAAATCGTTAGAAATATAAGAAGAAATTGACAGTCACAGCTCTACAGGTATAGAGAGGTTGTGGAAGAAGGAATACTCTTTTAAGAGGTTAGTGAGTGTATCAACAATTGTTATATTAGTTTTATAAAAAATACAGGCATTTACAACACAGTTTCTGTGGGTCAGGAGTTGGTCCTCTGCTTGGGAATTTTTAATGAAGCTATAATTGAGGTTATTAGCTGTGCTGTATTCTTATCTAGCGTTTTCACTAGAGAAGAATCAGTTTCCTCCAAGTTCATTCAGGTTGTTGGCAAAATTCATTTCTTCAGACCCTAACTTTTCACTAGCTTCCAGTCTATCACAGGTCTTTTGCTGTCCATACTCCTCATATGATCTTTTCCATAGGCAGTTCACAAATGGCTGTTTTCTTCTTATAGACCAGTAGGAGAATTTCTCCTGTCAGCTGAGATGGAATAATTGCAAGAATAACATCTCTGGTGTATCACCTTTGTCATATTCTTCTGGATAGAAGTAAGTCAAAGGTTTCACCTGCACTCAGCAGGAGGATTACACAGTGGTCACTTAAGGGTGTGTCTGTTACCCTAAGTAGGGAAAAAATAAAAGTTAAAGATATTTGAACAACATTATTAGCAAGCTGATGTAGTGATTTTTATAATGTCAGAAAACATGCTTTAAATTTTTAATAATAGTTTATTGAGATGTAATTTGTATATAATAAAATTTATCCCTTTAAAGTACATGTGTCAGTAGTTTTTAGTATTTTCAAAGAGTTATACACCTGTTTCCACCATCTAACTTTAGAACATTTTTACCATTCCCCCATATGCAGTTGCAGTCATTTCTCATTATTCCTTTTCTTAGCTGGCAGCCACTGGTCTTTCCGTCTATGGATTTGCCTGTGGTACACACTTTATATAAATGGAGTCATATGATACATAGTTTATTATGTCTTGATTTCTCTTATCACAAATATTTCAAGGTTCATGTTGTTGTAAGAATCAGTACTTCATTCCCTGTATGGGTGAGTAATGTTCAATTGTATGGATATAATACGTTTTATCTTTGCACCAGTTGATGAACATTTGAGTTGTTTCTATTTTGTGGTTATTATGAATAATAATAACATGCTATGAACATTTGTATATGTGTTTTTATTTGTCACATGATAGATTTTTTGTTTAACATTTTGAAGAACCAACAAACCATTTTTCTAAGTGGCTGCAACATTTTATATCCCCACCAGTAATGTATGAATGTTCCTTATAGTGGTTGATTGATTATGTCAACTTGAGAAGTTTAGAAGCATAACTAAACTTGGCTCAGCAATTGGCTCAGCAATTCTACACCCTAGGGTGTAGAGGAGCCATCCTAGGGTGGATCATCACCTAGGTAATATAAAAGGGAAAGGAAGAAGGACAGAGGGACTTCCATTCCTTTTAGAAGAGCTCCAGTCTTCATCTTCAGCTTGGACTTCATCTCCTGGCTTCTAGTGCAGACTCTTTGACTTCCACCTTGGATCCTTCAGCCTTCCATCGCAGACTCATTGGCCTCCTGGTACGAACTTGCATGGAACTCTGTAGTGTACTCCAGACCCTGGACTGATTCCTTTGGTCTTCAGTGTGCAGACACCGTCTGCATGCTTCCTCATACAACTCTCTGGCTGATCATCGAAATCTTGTAATTTCTTATACATTTGTACATCTTGTGTTATATCTGTTTCTCCAGTAAAACCCTGACTGATACAAAGTTTGGTACCGGAAGTGGCTCTAGAGAAACAGATTATAATGATGGCATTCCTTAATGTCTTTAGGGGTTCCTGGAGTTGGCTCCGCAATTTGATGAGACCTAAAGACACCATGGTCTCTCCTCCCACTTCTGTGGGGAATGCTGATAATCCTTGGTGTGAACTGTTTAAACTAATATGCTGTGTAGGTCCATTTGACTATCCTGATTCACCACTTGTGAGATGTCAGGAATTTAGTGATTCCATACATGAAAATTTTGAATTTCTTTGGCAGAATAGGAAATATAATGATGCTGGCTGGTTGGACTTGGCCTCACTAGACAAACTTGTAAAGGAAAATAAGAAGCTCAAAGATTCAAATTCCCATCTCCAGTCACAGATCAGAAATTTAAAAGTTTCTAAGTGTGTCTTGAAGGAAAATCTCCTTTCTTTTAGCCACAAAACTGAGATTGCAGAAACCCAAATGCAGTCCCTCATGATTTGATTGGCTGAACTGCAACGTAAATTTAACGCTCAGCCTCGAAGGGTATCTGAGGCAAAGGTGAGGGTACTGGTTGGAAAAGTGTAGGATCTCATAAATTGGGATGGGGATGTGTGGGAGGATCCTGAGGAGGCTGAGGATGTTGAGTTCCTAGATCCTGATGAGATTATTTTGCCAGAGGAAGAGTTCCCCATCCACAGTGGCAGAGGCATTGCCACCTCTTACCTCCTGCAGTATTAGTGTCCCCTGGTATGCCTGGGGAAGCTAATCCTGTGTCAGTCAAGCAGGATAATGCTGACACTCCTCAAGACCCACCCTCACTACCCATTTTTGCCTCTAGGCCCATAACCAGGCTCAAATCTCATGAGGCTCCTTAGGGTGATATACATAGTGTGACCCATGAGGAGGTCCGCTATTCTCCCAAAGAACTTTTTGAGTTTTCTAACTCTTATAAAGCAGAGGCCTAATGAGCAAGTGTGGGAATGGATTTTACGAGTGTGGGATAATTTGTGGAAAAAACATGCACCTGGATGAGGCAGAGTTTGTTGGTACAGATCCATTAAGTAGGGATTCTGAATTTAATACTGCAGCTCACCAAGTAAAGAAAGGTATTAATAGTTTATTTGGCTGATTGGCAGAAGTATAGCTCCAAAGATGGCCCACTGTGAATGAGCTAGAGATGCCTGGTATTCCATGGTTTACTATTGATGAAGAGATTCAGAGGCTTAGGGAAATGGGAATGGTGGAGTGGCTCTGTCGTGTCAAACCTAATCCTCCACATTGGGATGATCCAGAAAATATACCCTTCACTGACATTTTGAGAAACAGATTTGTGAGGGGAGCACCAGCATTCCTGAAGAGCTCTGTCATTGCTCTTCTCTGTATGTCAGACATTACAGTGGGTGTCGCGGTTACTCAGTTAGGAAATTTAAGGTCAGTGGGCTTGATTGGACGCCAGAGTAGCAGAGGTCAAGTGGCAGCACTTAATTGTCAAAGGCAGGGTCCACACACTTACTGTAATGGACAGCAGAAGCGAAACAATGACAAGAATAATCTGACACATGCAGACCTATGGCACATTGGCTGATCAGCCAGGGTGTTCCCAGAAGTGAAATACATAGGAAGCCTACAAAATTCCTACTAGATTTATATAATCGAAAAAATTTAAAGGCAAAAGAACAGAAACCTACTTCAAAGCGTGGTAACAGGCAATCACGGCCCCTCAATGAGCTCCTGGATTTGAGCCAATTTACAGACCCAGAACCCCTTCAATGACAGGGGGGCCAGGTCCCCTTGGGGAAGGATCCTGATGCCTTCCAAATTTATACAGTTAGACTTTCTCCCGTCCTTCCCCAAAGGGACCTAAGGCCCTTTGCTTGAGTACATTGGGGAAAGGGGAATTTTGGGGACTACTAGACACTGGCTCTGAACCAACACTGATTCCAGGAGGTCCAAAACATCATTGTGGCCCACCAGTAAGAGTAGGGGCCTATGGAGGTCAGGTGATCAATGGAGTTTCAGCAAAAGTCCGACTCACAGTGGGTCCAGTAGGTCCTCGGATCCATCCTGTAGTCATTTCCCCTGTTCCAGAGTGTATAATTGGGATAGATGTACTTAGTACTTGGCAGAATCCTCACATTGGTTCCTTAACCTGTAGTGTGAGGGCTACTATGGTTGGGAAGGCAAAATGGAAACCATTAGAGTTGCCTTTGCCTGGTAAAATAGTAAACCAAAAGCAGTATTGTACCCCTGGAGGGATTCCAGAGATTAGTGCCACCATCAAGGACTTGAAGGATGCAGGGGTGGTGGTCTCCACCACATCTCTGTTTAATTCTTTCACTTGCCTGTGGAGTAGACAGATGGGTCTTGGAGAATGACGGTGGATTACCGTAAACTGAATCAAGTGGTGACTCCAATTGTTGCGGCAGTACCAGATGTGATTTCTTTGCTTGAGCAGATTAATATATCTCCTGGTAGCTGGTATGCAGCTATTGGCTTTCAAATGTCTTCTTCTCCATACCTATCCATAAGGATCATCACGGGGCTGGGGATTTAGCTCAGCGGCAAAGCGCCTGCCTGGCAAGCGCAAGGTCGTGAGTT
>NW_004955419.1:29965098-29967719 GCF_000276665.1 Chinchilla lanigera
AAAAAAAAAAAAAAAAAAAAAAAAAAAAAAAAGAAAACATAAGGATCATCAGAAACAATTTGCTTTCAGCTGGCAAGGCCAGCAGTATACCTTAACTGTCTTACCTCAGGGTATACTAACTCACCAGCCCTGTGTCACAACTTAGTTTGCAGGGATCTTGATTGCTTTTCTCTCCCACAAGATACCACACTGGTCTATTATATTGATGATGTTATGCTGATTGGGCCTAGTGAGCAGAAGGTAGCAACCACTCTGGATTTGTTAGTAAGGCATTTGAGAGCCAGAGAAATAAATCCAACAAAAATTTAAGGTCCTTCTACTTCAGTGAAGTTCCTAGGAGTCCAGTGGTGTGGAGCATGTAGAGATACTCCTTCTAAGGTAAAAGACAAGTTGTTGCGTCTGGCTTCCCCTATGACCAAAAAGGAGGCACAACGCCTAGTTGGCCTATTTGGATTTTGGAGGCAACACATTCCTCATTTAGGTGTTTTACTCTGGCCCATTTATCGAGTGACTCGGAAAGCTGCTAATTTTGAGTGGGGCCCACAACAGGAAAAGGCGCTGCAACAGGTCCAGGCTGCTGTTCAGGCTGCTCTGCCCTTGGGGCCATATGATCCAGCAGATCCCATGGTGCTTGAAGTGTCAGTGGTAGATAGAGATGCTGTTTGGAGTCTCTGGCAGGCCCCCATAGGTGAATTGCAGCGGAGGCCTTCAGGATTTTGGAGCAAGGCTCTGCCATCATCTGCAGACAACTACTCTCTCTTTGAAAAACAGCTCTTGGCCTGTTACTGGGCCTTAGTGGAAACTGACACCAGATCACCGTGAAACCTGAGTTGCCTGTTATGGCCTGGGTATTATCTGATCCACCAAGTCATAAAGTTGGATGTGCACAGCAACAGTCTATCATTAAATGGAAGGGATCGAGCCAGGGCAGGTCCAGAGAGTAAACTACATGAGGAAGTAAACTACATGAGGAAGTTGCCCAGATACCTATGGCTTCTACGCCTACTGTACTGCCTTCTGTTTCCCAGCATGCACTTACGACCTTGTGGGATGTACCATATGATCAGCTGTTAAGAGGAAGAGAAGGCTAGGGCCTGGTTTACAGATGGCTCTGCACGCTATGCAGGCACCACCCGCAAGTGGACAGCTATACCATTATAGGCCCTTTCTGGGACATCCGTGAAGGACAGTGGTGAAGGGAAATCTTCACAGTGGGCAGAACTTAGGGCAGTGCACTTGGCAGTACATTTTGCCTGGAAGACCAAGTGGCCAGATGTGTGACTATATACTGACTCATGGGCTGTAGCCAACAGTCTGGCTGGATGGTCAGGAACTTGGAACATAATTGGAAAATCAGTGAAAAAGATATTTGGGGAAGAGGTATGTGGATAGACCTCTCCGTGGGGGCAAATGATGTAAAAATATTTGTTTCCCATGTAAATGCTCACCAAAAGGTGGCATCAGCAGAAGAGGACTTTAATAATCAAGTGGATAAGATGACCCTTCTGTGGATAGTGGCCAACCTCCTTCAGCCACCCCTGTGTCATTGCCTAATGGCCTTATGAACAGAGTGGACATGGTGGCAGGGATGGAGGTTATGCATGGGCTCAGCAGTGTGGACTCCCACTCACCAAGGCTCTGATGTGTAATCTTTTATACCCTGGGAAGTCATAACCTCTTATCTTGAGGCCTGATCCCAGCGGACAGCATAGTATGGAGCATAGCTCTCTTTTCCATCTGAGTCACACACGTTTCTTGGGAGCTACAGGGCGGGGGGTAACACTGACCTATCACCTTGCTTTAAAGACTACACATCAGCACCTGGCTAGACAGATTTGCATTGCTTAAAGCCAATTGAAGTGGTAAGGAAAAGTCCTAGCCAGCTCTGTACATGTCAATACAGGGAAATAAGACCAAGTTTAGCCAAAATGGAGACAGTTGCTCTTCTTTCAATGAGAATCCACCAGGTGGTCCTCCATAGGTTTTCTGTTTTGTGGTGTTCTTATTTTTTAGACAGTGTCTTGCCAGTTTGTCCAGGCTATTCTAAACTTGTCAGTCTTCTGCCTCAGCTTCCCAATTAGCTGGGATTATAGGCATGTGCCATCACACCTTTTTCTCTTTCTTTGTTTCTTGCTTGCTTTCTTTTTCTTTCTTTCATTTGTTCTCTCTCTGTCTCTTTCTCTCTTTCTCTCTGCCTTTCTTTGTGTCCCTCTCTCCCTCCCTCTTTCCTCTCCTTTTTCTTCTCCTTTTCCCCCTCCTTTATCCTCTCCTTTTTCCTTTTCTTTTTCCTCTCCTCTCCTTTTTCCTTTCCTTTTTTCCTCTACTTTTTGCTCTCCTCTGCTCTCCTTTCCTCTCCCTTCCTCCCCCCTCTCCTCTCCTCCCCCCTCCTCTCCTCTGCCGTCCTCTCCTCTCCCTCCCCTGCTGTCCTCTCCTCTCCCTCCCCTCTCCTCCCCCCTCTCCTTTCCCCCCTTCCCTCTCCTCTTGTCCGCCTCCTCTCCCCTTTCATCCTCTCCCCTCTTATACCCTGCCCTCTCATCCCCTCCCCTCTCCCCTCTCATCCCCTCCCCCTGTCCTCCCCTTTCCCCTCTCCTCTCATCCCCTCCCCCATCCTTCCTCCCTTC
>NW_004955419.1:29968235-29975331 GCF_000276665.1 Chinchilla lanigera
CTCTCTTTTCTCTCCTTTTCCTCTCTTCTCCTCTTTTTCTTCTCCTCTGCTCTCTGTGGTGGGGATTGAATCCAGGGCCTTTGTTCTGAGCTATATCCCCAACCCTTTTGAAATTTATTTTGAGATAGTCTCTCAGTAGACTACCCAGTCTAGGCCTGAACTTTATTCTTCCTGTTTCCATTTTCTAAAGTACTGGGATTACATGAGGTAACCATTCTTAATATGAGTTTTTTTACTTCAGTAATTGTCTCTATTCTTTACAAGGTTGAACTTGAAATTGTTTTGGTTTTCTAATGCTGTGTTACCGTAAAACTCAGTGCGGTAAAGCTACTATAGTTTTAGTATCTTTGGTGGTTCCAAGGTTTCCTGTGTTCAGGTAGGTGGTTCTTGCTTGCATCACAAATGAAAGAAAAAAAAAGAAAGCAAGCAATCTGTCTTGCAGTTTCAGTCAAATGGTGGCTGAAACTTGAATCATCTTCAAGAAGGACTCCTCACTCCTGTGTCTGATGTTTGTTGCCCTTCCTTGGGCTTTCAGCCTAAGCACCTATGTATACTCTAGGCCTTCTCACTGCATTACAGCTTGATTCCAAGAGTGAATGTCCTAAGAGGACCACAGGCTGAGCTCAGAAGTCGTAAAATACCACTTCTACCATAGTCACAGGCCTGCCCAAATTCTGAGGAGAAAACATCAGTCAGACTACTGAGACAGAATGCAAACATAATGTCATAACAAGAGAATGTAGGATGTGAAAACTCATTATGGCCATCTTGGAAAATATATCTTGTACGCTAATACAGTATAAAAACCCACATTAAAAGGGATAAATAATGTTCTATCATAAGGATACGTGGCATTTATTTAACTGGTCTTTAATTGTGTAGTCATTAAAAAGAAACCCATTATGCATTCATTTATTAAGTGTTTACTGTGTGTTAGGCCTGTTGAGTCAACAGTGAACAATGAAGAAGAGACTGACAAGGTCCTTATTCTTAGAGTGCTTATTTTTTGTGGAAGGGGCACATTTGTAAACAAGTAAAAAAATCAGATATTCATAAATGTTATACAAATAATAGAGCAGTTTGCTACGCTAGAATAAGTGTTGAGGGAAGGCCTTTCAGAATGTAATGTAACATTTTGGCCAAGATATGAACAAGAACCAGTCATGTGACAGGGCCATAGAGGAAATATTCCAGGAAGAGGATGTAGGTAGCTTTAAAAATCCCTAGAGCTGAAAAGGTTAGGGAAACAAAAGACTGATGTGCACAGCAAGGTGGATGTGGGTGAAAATGGTGTGAGATGAGGTTGGAAATATTCAGTAGACATGAGCCAGGTATTTGTAATCCAAGATAAGACGTTTTAATTTTATCGTGCCTATTATGAGGAACCATTGGAGGATTTTAAGCAAAGGAGTAGCATATCTGACTTACGTTTTTGAAAGATCTCTTTTGCTGTTCTGATTAGAGTTTTTTTAAATTGTGGAAAAACATAAAATTTACCTTCTTAAGGATTTTTAGGTGTCCACAATGTTAAGTATAATCATGTTGTTCTACAATCTTGAGCTCTCTTCATCTGGAACAGATACAATTCATTAAAGAACTCTTCTTTCTTCCCTCTTCCTATCCCTGGCAACCCCCATTCTCCTTTTTTTCTCTATGAATGTAACTACTCTAGGTACCTTATATAAGTAGAAGCATATTCCTTATCTTTGTGTAACTGGTAAGTTTCACTTTGCATGTTGTGCTCAAAGTTCATCTATATTGTAGCATTCACCAAAATTTCCTTTCCCTTTTAAAGCCTGAATAGTCCATTTTTTGATATACCGCATTTTGTCTATGGTTTATTCATAGATGGGCATAAGTTGTTTCCACATTTTTAGACTTTTTTTTTTGTACTGGGAATTGAACTCAGGTTCTCGTGCTTGCCAGGCAGGTGCTTGTGCTACTGAGCTATCTCCTCAGCCCCCAGTTTCCACCTTTTGACAGTTGGGAATAATGAATGCTGCTTTGAGGTGTGAGGCAATATCTCACTGTGGTTTTGATTTGCAAAATTTAATGTTTTTTGAGCATTTGTTATATGTATCTTTATAGAAATGTCTATTCAAGTCTTTTACCATTTTTTAAATCAGTTTTCGTTTAGGGTTGGTACCTGGGATTGAACCCAGGGTCTTCACCCTAAGCTGTATCTCCAGTTATTCCCACCTACCTACCTACCTGTATTCTATTTTCAGATAGCTTCTTACTGAGTCACTAAATTGCATGGGTAGACTCAAACTTGCAGTCCTTCTACCTTAGCTTGCCAGCATAATGGGATTACAGGCTGTGCCACCTTGCCTGGTTCAGGTTGGGTTATTTTGTGTGTGTGTGTTTTGTTTTGTTTGCTTTTTGTGTTGTTGTAGGAATTTGTAATTATTCTGGATATTAACCCTTTACTAGACATGATTTCATATATTTTTACTTATTTTGTAGATTACCTTTTCATTTTGATTGTGTACTTTGATACACAAAGTGTTTAATTTTTATATACTCTCTTTTATCAAATTTTCCTTTGTTGTCTATGTTTTTGGTATCACATTTAATAAATCATTGTTAAATCCAATAAGGCTTTTTGCCTATTTTTTGGTCCTGAGAGCTCTATAAATTTAGCTGTCAGTTTAGGTCTTTGATGTTAATTTTTTAGTTAACTTTTGTATGCAGTATAAGGTTAGAATTCAAGTTCATTCTTTCACATATGGATATACAGTTTTCCTTGCTGTTGAATAGTGTCATTTCCTCATTGAATGAACCCTAATACCCTTGTGGGAAATCATTGGATCATAAATCTGTAATTTTATTCCTGAGTTCTCAATTCTATTGGTTTTTATTTACCTTAATGCCTTTATCACAGTTTTGTAGTGAATTTTGGTAGATTATGTCCTGAGTCTATATTATTGTAGTAGAATTGCTAAGTCCAAGGATATGATTGTTTAGTGTTATATCTTTATGTATTTCTTCACACATTTACATGCATCAATTTTTGCTGCTGCTTTCACTGCAAGAGAAAGTTGGTCTTTTAGTGTCATTAAATATTATCCATATTGTTATTTATTTTGTACATACGATTGATAAGAAATTATGTTTTAATATATTTTTTAATAATAAGGTTTTATGGCTTTTCATTTGTTCATTTATGAGTTATTTGTATTCTTTTTTAAAATGTGTCTTTTGCATATATTTTCTCTTCTTTGGGGATATTGCTGTTCTATCATTTTGTATGTTTCATTGCTTTTATGTGTAGAAAAATCTACTTATATTTGCTTAAAGTTTAGTTCACTTTATATATCATTCTTTCTTATCTACCTAGGATTTGCTATATGGTGTTATGTGACCCAGTGTGTTTTTAAATAGATCTTCACTTTGCTTTATTGTTACAAAGGTATCATGAATATTCTTAACATCAAAGGTAAGTAGACATACGTATGTGATGTATCTGACATGTTAACAAGTACACAATTAAAAATACAGTAATGGTAGCTATTTTAATTTTTGATTGCCTTTAAAATGTCATTGCCTACTAATTTTATTGTGTTTTTATATACAAGACACTGTTGTAAGAGGAAGAAATAAGCAGAGGGGAAATAAAATAACTTCGTGTAGGAGCTTGAATTTTATATTTTCTCAACAAAGAATTGTACTATTGTAAGAGTTTTTATTGAAGGCAGTGATTTTTAAAAATTTATATTAGGATTATGTATGGGCAATACATGTCTTTTCCTGAGATAGGAAGTCTGTTAAGGCCTGTGCCATAGGTGGGAGGGTGCAAGATTTGGGGAGATGTGCCATATATATCACATGTCTGTGCAGACCCACTCAGTTTAGGCAGAGTCCTAAAAGATGTATCAGTGAAGGCTGCCATGAGGACACTGGCAGTTTCAATGAGCTGATCACACATTTCATGAATGTAATATGTTAGAAATCTGTAGCAGCATTTGTGATCCTGAGCACATTATAATGTGATCCTGATCCTTACCTGTCCCATGTAAATGAGATTCACTAGGATTCCCTAGAGGAAAGTCTGTTTCTCATCAGAGGTAGTGGAAGTAGCAAGATGTTCCCGTGGCGTGGTGCACTAATAGAACATTCTAATGTTTTTTACATCTCAAACTTCTAAAGTCTGTCTTTTATTTCCATTCCTTTTCAGCAGCTCATCATTCTCCCCAAAATGAAGGAACTAATTGTTTGTGTTTCTCAATCAGTGCTTTAGCATACTTTATTTTCTTGAAGCACATATTTAAGTATCTCTTTTATTGGCTTTTCAGGTTACATTTTCTTTTAATGCTCCATTCTTAAAGATCTGAGCCCTGTTGCTCTTCTTGCAGCTGACCAATTTTGTCTGAGTTTCCTCTCCAGATGCCTCTGGGATTCCCTAGGTGTCTGTTCTGAGGCTTGTCCTTTGAGCCAGTTGCCACCTGTTCTTCCTAGTGTTCCTTTAGCTCAAGTTTGGACCAAGTTCCTACATGATTTCATTTAATAAACCATAGTAAAGGCTCAAGGACTTAACAGATGAACATTATAACAGATAAAAGTTGGATATAAAATATGGCTGCTTTCAAATTACACTGGCCTATTTTGGCTTCAGGTTTCTTTCACCAGCGCTTGGCTTGTTGCTGTTGGTAGGGTTATCCTTTCTTTCCACAGGGAGTTCCCTTAAATACACAGTGCTGTTTCCCTTTTCAGAATTGACTTTAAAGTACTTTGATTCACTTTTAGTTAGAATAAATATTAGGGCAGCCTTTTTAGGATGCAGTTTCGAACATAGCTAAAAATGTTTTAAAAAAAATGTGTATCCTCTTTGAACCAGCAATTCTGCAGCTGGAAATGTACTTTTATTGAGGTGTTGCCAAATGTATGCCAAACTAAACATATGTACAAGAATATTCATGACATCTTTGTACCAGTAAACACGGAAAATCTAAATGTAAGACAATATTTTAAATATGAGAGTTCATCTCTTAACAGTGAACTAATAAGCCTTGTTGAGAAGAACAACCTAAACCAAGCTGGAGGCTCACAAGTTAGAGCATAGGCCTGGAAATGTAGTGACTTACGTGAGAGGCTAAACATTGAAAATGAGCTAAGAATGTAGCCCAGTGCAGAGGCCTTGAGTTCAGTCTCTAGTACCCCAAAATAAAATCTCAGATCTTTTTCTTTTCTTTTAGTGTTCGATCACCTAAAATACAAGTAAGTCAAAAGAACCTTAAAAGACCCATTTCCCCTCCATGGCAACTACTGCTGGTATTTTGGTAGATTTTCTTGTAGTCTTTTTTCTATGTAAAAAATACTTATACATACATATAACTTTAAAAAATTTTTTTTTGTGGCAGTGGTGAAGAGTGAATCTAGTACATTTGCCCTGAGCTATATCTCCAGGTACCTATTCTGGTTTTGTTTTGAGACAGGGTCTCAGAAAACTTGCCCAGGCTATATGTATCATATTTCATAAAGCAGTTTTAAAAGTCAAACATTTATTGAAAAAAAATTTTTTTGTGAGACTAATCTTTCCATGCCAGTAAGTCCATATCTACCTGTCTGGCTTTTCCCATAGTGTAGAATCTTCCTACTGATGGACATTTAGATTGTCTCCAGTTGTAAACATACTCAGTTTTGTCTGTTATGAAAAGCATGAGGCATGATACAATTGGTTGAAACCCAGTTAGGAATGAAATGCAAATGGATATTTTATTTTATTTTTATTTTTTTAATTTAAAAAGACAAGAAGGAAAACATTAACAAACAGACAGCCACTTACAAAATAGCAAAAGCACAACACAAACAATACAGAGTTACAAACAGAATGGTAGGAAATTAACAATGCTTGTTGTATTACATATTGATATCTTCAAAGTAGTTTTTCAGGCAAATAAATAGAGACATGCAATATTGATCAGTCAAGGAATCATTAACTGTTTCTTTCAGCAAAGAAATCGAAGACAGTAGTTCAACTATGTTAACTGTCCTGTATATACATACATACAAAATTTCTCCTTCTATCCCTGCACTTTTCCCACAGCCCAGTTGCTCTTTACCCTTAAGCATTTTCATCTTGCTTCACAATGTCTATCATACTCTCATACCTCATAGTTTTTAGTCACTCTTCTAGGTTTTACACTAGTGAGACAATGTGGTGCTTGCACATGCAGGTCTGATTTATTTCACTTATGAGTATGGTCTCTAGTTGTGACCATTAACCTGTAAAAACCTTGAGTTTGTCTTTCTTTATAGCTGCATAATATTCCATTATATAAAAGTACCACAATTTTTTTATCCAGTCCTCAGTGGATGGACATTTGCGTTGCTTCCACAATTTAGCAGTTACAAATTGTGCTGCTATGAACATAGGTGCACATATATCGCTGTGATATGCTGTTTTCAGATCTTCTGGGAAAATACCTAGAAGGGGAATAGCTGAGTTGAATGGGACCTCTAAGCCCTGTTTGCTGAGGAATCTCCAAACAGATTTCCACAGTGGTTTCACCAGTCTGCATTCCCACCAGCAGTGGGGAAGAGTTCCTTTTTCTCCACAGCCTCACCAGCATTTGTTATTGGTTGATTTCTTAATGCTAGCCATTCTTTCTGGGGTGAGATGAAATCTCAGTGTTGTTTTAATTTGCATTTCTCAAATGACTAATGATGTTGAACATTTTCTTCTGTATTTAATGGCCATTTTTATTTCTTTATCTGAGAAGTGTGTATTGATCTCAGCTGCCCATTTTTGGATTGGGTCTTTGAATTTGGAGGGGCTGATATTTTTTAATTCTTTATATGTTCTAGATAGAAGTCCTTTGTCCAAGGGACAATCAGCTACAATTTTTTCCCAATTTGTGCGTTTTCTGTTTACTCTTCTGGTGATTACTGTAGATGTGCAGAAACTTTTCAGTAGGATGAGATCCGAAACTTTTCAGTTGTTGATTCTTTGAAGTGTTTCCCGTGCAGTTTGGTTTTTGTTCATGAACTCTCTGCCTAGTCCTGTGTCTTCAAGGCTTTTACCTACTTTCTCTTCAAATAGATTTCATGTTTCTGTTTTAATGTTGAGATCTGTGATCCATTTTGACTTGAGTTT
>NW_004955419.1:29977394-29997839 GCF_000276665.1 Chinchilla lanigera
CATTAATTTCCAATTTCATTGCACTATGGTCAGATAATAGGCATGGGAGAATTTCAGTTGTTTTGCACATCGGTAGGTATGCTCTATGGGCTAGAATGTGGTCTGTTTTAGAGAAAGTCACATGTGCAGCTGAGAACAATGTGTATTCTGATGTTGTGGGGTGGAACACTGTGTTTACATCTACTAAGTCCATTTTTTCGCAGCTTTGGTTCAGATCTGTTGTTTCCTTGCTGTTATTTCTGTCCAGTTAACCTATCTCTTTGTGTAAATGGAGTGTTCAGGTCCCCTGTTAAAATAGTGTGATCAAATATATGTGTTTTCATATCTGTTAACATTTGTCTTATATAGTTTGGTGTCCAATATTTGGTGTGTACATATTTATGATTGTTATCTAGTCCTCTTGCAGTTTTTCCCTGACCAGGATGTGGTGACCTTCTTTATCTCTTTTCATCATTCTCTGTTTGAAGTTTACACTGTCTGCAAACATAATAGCTACCTCTGCTTTTTTCTGGGTTCCTGTTGCATGGAGGATTGTTTTGCATCCTTTGTCTTGCAGTGTATGGATATCCTTTTGAGTGAAATGTGTTTCCTGTGTACAGCGTATCGTTGGATTTTGTTTCTTAATCCACTCTGCCAGTCTGTTTCTTTCGACTGGTGAATTGAGGCCTTTTACATTTATGGTTATAACTGATATGTTTTTATTTATCAGTGTAATGTTATTTACTTGCGTTAGTTTCCTACTTTTTCTCCTTGTTTACTTGCTTGCTCTTCTTGACAGTTCCATTCTGCTGTTGTTCTTCCCATTGCAGTCAGATTTTTCTCTGTCTAGAATATCTTTTAGTACTCTTTGCAGCACTGGTTTGGCACTCATGAAGTTCTTAAATTTTTCTTTGTTGTGGAAATATTTTATTTCTCCGTTGAATTTGAGGGATAGTTTGGCAGGGTACATCAGTCTTGGTTGCAAGCTGTTTTGTCTCAGGATATATAATACTTTGCTCCAAGCTCTTCTCAGTTGGATGGTTTTTGCTGAGAAGTCTGCCATGATACTGATGGGCTTTCCTTTATAGGTAATCTGTTTCTTTCTTCCAGCAGCTTTTAGTATTCTGTTTTTTTGCTGGAGTAGTGGGAACTTGATTATTATATGTCTGTGTGTAGTTTTATTTTGGTTGTGGTTGGTTGGACTTCTGTATGTGTCATTTATCTGTACATCAGGTTCTGTTTCCTTTACTTGGGAAGTTTTCTGGTAATATGTCTGCAAATACTCTTTTTAAGTCTGTTGTGTTGTCTCCTGCTGTTTGCCTCCTGTTAGTCTTACATTATTCCTCTTTGCCTCGTCCTGCAGCTGCTGAATTGATCTTTTCCTGGATCCTTGCTGATTTTAAGAGATCCCTTGTTTCATGGTAGCTAGCTCCCATGCTGTCTTTAAAATCTGAAATTCTATGTTCAGCTTCATTCACGCGGTTTTTGCAGCTTTCAATGGAAGCTTTGATTTCCTGGAAGTCTCTTTGAATCTGGTTCATGCATTCTAAGTCATTTCTGTATTTTTCATTTAACATTTCTGTCCGTTGTGTATGTTCTTTTATTTTCTTATATGTTTGTTTCTTCTTCAGATGTTCTGAGGAGTTCTTTCATTATTATTGTCATTTCATTTTTTGCCTGAGAGATTATTTCTGATTTGATCTCTTCTATGGCCTTATGGAGTTGTTTCTTCACTTCCATTGCAATGATTTCTACAATTTCTGATGTGTGTTTACCACGTTCTCCTATGTGGATGTCTCCTGGACTTGTTCTAATTGGAGTGACGTTCTGGGATTGTGTTTTAGTCCTTTGTGTTGTCATGTTTGTTACCAGATGTTGAAAGCTCAGTTTCCCTCTTCAGTGGCTGCACAGCAAAGACTGCTAGTGTCCCTAGTTTTCCTGTTGGTCAGGCTTGCCCCTCAGTGTCCGCTGAGATGCTCTACTTAGTCTGGTGTTTTCTGGCAGATGCTGAAGTGTATCTAGTTATCCTATGTTTCAGACGCAGACAGTGGTGTCAACTGATGGCAGACCATCTGATCTGACATCTCCTTGAAATTCAGGGCATGTGCATGGACCGGACTCGGGTTGCACTGGTGGCAAAATCCTGGTCCAGTAGACCTGTATCCCTAGGCAGTTCTGCATACAGGCAAAACCCAGACACGATCTGCAGGGTCAACATTTTGTGGACCACCTAATTCTGTGTCTCCAGTCAGATCCGGATGCATACAGGAGCCAGATCCCGGGTGCTCAAACAGCAATGACAGATTGCCCGTGCCTATGACCTCCCAGGAGTTTGTGGTACATGTAAAGCACAGACTCAAACCACGGTACCAGCAGCTCATGGGGCTTCCATTCACTTGGTGCAGGGCACCCGCAAGGAGGGCCCACATGCAATCCCCAGTGAGAGCAGTTTGTGTGCCTTCTGAGTGAGGGACTCCTGTCTACCATGGGTGCACGGAGGGCAAAGACTCACTGTAATGACAGCGGGGTGCTAGGTTACCCGCTTCACCCCCAGGAAGTAGATAGGAAATACCTCGCTCTCTCTGAGTCTTTCAGCAGGGAACCGTGGTGGCAGCAGGTCGCAGCCCGCCTGGTTCTGCTTCTCTGGTCAGATCAGAACATGCATAGGAGCCAGATCCCTGCCGTTCAAACAGTAATCACAGACTGCCCGTGCCTGTGCCCTCCAGGAGTTTGGGGCACAAGTAAAGCAGACTCACACTGTGGTACCAGCATCTTGTGGGGTGGCTGCTCACTTGGTGCAGGGCATGCACAGGGAGGGCCCAAATGCGAACCCTGGTGGGAGCAGTTCGCAGACCTTCCAAATGAGGAATTCTTGTCTGTTGTGGATCACAAATAGATATTTTAAAAAATTAAATGAAAATTTAAAAAGATGCTAAGAGTATGTAGGTGTGGTAGTGCATACCTGTAATCCCAGTACTCTGGGATTGAAGCAGTAGGATCACAAATTTGAACCCAGTCTAGGCAATTTAGCATCCAGTGAGGGCTGGGGGGATGTAGCTTAGTGCAAAGGCCCCAGGTTAACTCTCCAGTACTGCTCCAAAATAATAAACCAGATCTCTATCTTCTGTGTCTCTGGCTAACCAATGGATTCAATAAATCTATAAGTGCACAGTATGATATTCCCTGAGATGAAGCTGCTAGAATAATGTTGCAGTGAGAATTATAGCTGCTCCAAAGATGTTGTTTACTAGCACAGACTTAATGAGAACTCTGCTTACTACCTGATGGTCAGCTCCTGCCCACACACTGCTGTAGAGATTGAATATGATGTGATGTATGGTGCATGTTTTATTTGCACCCTTAGCTTTCCACTTCTCATTTTATATGGGCTTTGCATTCCTGGCTCTGTACTTCTGTTATGGTGTGGGTCTCTATTTTCTGACTCGACTTATGCTATGTATTTAGATTTATTCATTTTTAACCTCTTAAATTCCTCCTTGGTCAGTGGCTTTTCACCCTGGATATACGTTACTCCCATCATACCTTCACTGTCATAAGAGCTTGTCTTCCAGCATCCCAATTGCTATGGTGCCATCCCTGACATCTCTTAGGTGCACTACAGGAACAGCCATCTAAACACCGTCCAGCCCCAGGGCTGGATAACTGGTTGTATGTTAAAGGAGGTTTTAAGCGGAGTTGAATTTGCAACCTTTGAGCCTTTTGCTAAAACATGAGCCTTTGCTACCCTCTTCTGGTCATTAGTACCTATAACTAGCGGGATGCTACTAATTTACCTTTTCTCCTTTTGACACTTTGGGTGAAACAGGTTGTACTGTTTTGCAGTGGATCAAGTCTTGGTAAATACTTCTCAGCCAGTACTCCTCAATGCAGCTTCACCTTTTAAGTTTTTTTGAAACTGATTTTGGTGAAAGGAAGGGGGAGTGTGAGCAGAGCTAGCTTTAGAGATATTTTAAAAATTTATCTTTTTGCCACCTTTTTCCTTTTCATTGCTCACTCCTTTGATTTTAAACTTCATTTCCCTTTTGAGGTTCACCTATTGAAAAATTGGAATTACCAGTGCTGTGAAATATTTACATATAATTAAATCAATTTATTGAATACATGATACGAGCTTGATGCTTTGCCAGATTTGAGGAGATTTAGTCCTTATGGCCAAAGAGTTTGCAGTCTGTTGTGCAGGACAGTCAAATAAATACACAATTACAAAGCAGAGTAACTCATACTATATTCTAATATAAAGGAGAGATATTAACTCAGGAATTGTGTTTGGTCTTAGTGGAATGAGGTTGTAGTCAGGGCACTTGGCAATGTATATGATGGAAGGACAGCCCTATTCTTGACGGTGGTAAGCAATGGGAAACTGGCTTTATAATTAGTAAAGGTCAAGGACTTCCAGTATGAAGACTATTTCCTCTAACCAATACCTATTTTGGCATTTTCTGTCCATGTGAATGAGTCTTTGGGGGACCAGGGGTGGAAAATTCTGTCTTGGTTTCTTTTCTGTTGTTGCTGAGACAAAATACCTGACACCCAGAATTAAGGAAGGAAAGGTTTATTTAGGTCACAAGTTTGTGGAGGTTTCAGTCCCTACTCAGCTGGCTCCAAGGCAAAGTGGTGGCACATGGCAGGGGCAACAGTTCCTGGTGGGAGCAAGTGGGAGGAGCAGCATTGTATGCAAACTGTCTGCCCCAGGGCAGGTGTAGCACTCACACCCATAATCCCAGCAATGGACTATGGATCAATTATAAACTCTAGGAGCCCATCCCATGACTGCATGAGGCTTTGGGGAGACATCCAGACACAAACCATAACATAATATTTCTCTAGTGTGCTTGAAAATGTATTTACAGTGGAAGTGCTTTCAAAAAGGCATGATTAGTAGATGGTTTTCTAGATGCAGATTATTAATTTCAGAATAATATATATGTTCTAAGGTTGTAGTTTTTCCTCAGAAATGTAGAAAAAGATTGAGCCATGTGCTGTGTGCACACCTGTAATCCCAGCTAACTTGGGAGGCTGAGAAAAGATCTTACGTTTAAAGCCAGCTGGAGCAATACAATGAGACCTCACCTCAAAACAAAACACAAATAAAGAAAACAGCAAATCTGACAGAACATTTAAAGTAATTTGATTCTAGGTACAGGTGGCTAGGCAACATCTACAAATAGAAAAAAGAATATTCCCTTAAGCATTTTCTGAAATTAACAAAAATCTTTCTAATAAAATTTAATTGAAAAGGACATTTGAAAATGGAAAATCACTGCTAATGTGAGTCAAGAACACATGTAAAAATTTTAAACAAAATATTAGCAAAGCACATCTACACATATGTTAGAAGGGCAACACAATAAAAGCAAAATGGATTAGGAACGTAAAAGTGGCTTAACATTTAAAAACCAATCTAATTCACATACTAACAGAAAATCACATACCTCTTACAGGTGCAGAAAATTTTGATACAATTAAATGTCCATTTATAATATAACTTTCTTTTTGAGACAGAGTCTTGCTATGCAGTTCAGGCTGCCCCTGAATTCATTGTGTAGCCCAGGATAGCCTCAAAGTAACAGCAATCTTCTTGCCTCAGCCTCCCAAGTGCTGGGATTACAGGCATGCCCCACCACACATACCCGGCATATAATAAAACTTTTAACAAATTAGAAATAGGACTCCCTTAATATACTGAAAGCATCTATGAAAAACCCTCAAAATCTTAGGCTTAAAGGTCAGAATTTTTGCAGTTGAAATCTTGAATAAGAAAAAGATAACCTGGGTGTGGTGGCACACACTTGTAATCTCAGCACTTGAAAGTTGAGACAAGATTGTGGCAAACTTGAGGCCAGCCTGAACTACATAGTTAACCCAAGGCCAGCCTGAACTGCAAAGACCCTGTCTCAAAAAACAAAACAAAACCAAACAAGAGAATAGACTGCTAAACCCAAAAACTCATACATAGACTGATAATTGGTTTTAATTTTAATTAATTTATTTTTTTTTAACAAACACATCCCTTTACAAAGTAGCATAAAAACAATACAAACAGTACAGACTTACAGACAAAGTGGTAGGAAGTTAATATCTTACTGATATCTTCAAAGTGGTTTCTCAGGAAAACAATTAGAGACATATGTGATTGATCAAACAGGTAATCATTAACTGTTCTTTTCAGTAAACCAAGAGAAACAGTAGTACAAGTATGTTAGCTATCCTGAATATACATACATACATACATAATTTCCCCTTCTTTCCTTTCTCTTTTTCCACAGCCCGGTTGCCCTTTACTTTTGAGCATTTTCCTTTTGATTCCCAATGTCTATCACACCTCCTAGTTTTTATTTACTCTTTCAGCTTCTCATACTAGTGAGACAATACATTGCTTACACATGCAGGTCTGATTTATTTCACTTGTGAGTATGGTTTCTAGTTGTGACCATTTACCTATAAAAGCCTCGAGTTTATCTTTCTTTATAGCTGAGTAATATTCATTGTATAAAAGTACCACAATTTTTTTATCCAATCCTCAGTGGATGGACATTTGGGTTGCTTCCACAACTTAGCAATTACAAATTGCGTTGCTATGAACATGGGTGCACATACATCGCTGTGATATGCTGTTTTCAGATCTTCTGGGAAAAATCCCAGAAGGGGAATAGCTGAGTTGAATGGGATCTCTAGACCTAGTTTGTTGAGAATCTCTGAACTGATTTCCACAGAGGTTTCACTAGTCTTCATTCCTATCAGCAGTGGAGAAGAGTTCCTATTTCTCCACAGCCTCACCAGCATTTGTTATTGGTTGATTTCTTAATGCTAGCCATTCTTCCTGGGGTGAGATGAAATCTCAAAATCGTTTTAATTTGCATTTCTCGAATGACTAATGATGTTGAACATTTTCTTATGTATTTATTTGCCATTTGTATTTCTTTATCTGAGAAGTGTGTATTCATCTCAGCTGCCCATTTTTGGATTGGGTCTTTGAATTTGGGGAGGCTGATATTTTTTAATTCTTTATATGTTTTAGATAGAAGACCTTTGTCTGAGGGACAGTCGGCTACAATTTTTTCCCAATTTGTGGGTTTTCTTTTTACTCTGCTGGTGATTTCTCTAGATGTGCAGAAACTTTTCAGTAAGATGAAATCCCAGTTATTGATTCTTTAAAGTATTTCACCAGCAGTTTGATTTTTGTTCATGAACTCTCTGCCTGCCCTGTGTATTCAAGATTTTTACCTGCTTTCTCTTCCAATAGATTTAGTGTTTCTGTTTTAATATTGAGACCTGTGATCCATTTTGACCTGAGTTTGGTACATGGTGATAGGCTTGGGTCTATTTTCAGCCTTTGGCAGGTGGCAATCCAATTTTTCCAGCACCATTTTTTAAAGAGGCTGTCATTCTTCCAGTGAGTTTGCTTGGCCTCTTTATCAAAGATTAGGTGGCTGAGTGTGTTTGTGGTTATGTCTATGTCTTCCAATCTGTTCCATTTATCTTCTGGTCTGTTTTTTAGACAGTACCATGTTTATTTTATTAGAGTAGCTTTGTAATATAATTTCAGGTCAGGGATTGTAATTCCACCTGACTTGTCATTATTACCCAAGATTGCTTTTGCTATTCTGGGTCTCTTCTGGTTCCAGATGAATTTAAGGAATGTTTTCTCGAGATCTGTGAAGTATGCTAATGGTAGTTTAATGGGACTTGCATTGAATCTGTACAACAATTTTGGTAGTATGACCATTTTCACAGTGTTGGTTCTTCATATCCATGAGCAAGGAATGTTCTTCCATTTATTGAAATCCTCTTTGATCTCTTTTTTCAGAGTACTGCAGTTTTCACTGAATAGATCTTTTACTTCTTTTGTTAGATCGATTCCAAATATTTCATTTTCTTGGATGTTATTGTGAAAGGTATGGTTTCCTTAATTACTCTCTCAGTCTTTTTGTTGTTTGTGTATAGGAATGCTATTGATTTTTGAGTGTTGACTTTGTATCCAGCTATGCTGCTGAATTTGTTGATTAATTCAAGGAGTGTTTTTGTGGAGTTTGGGGTCTTCCATGTAAAATATAATGTCATTTGCAAAAAGTGATAATTTTAGTTCTTCTTTTCCTATCCTTATTCCTTTTATTTCTCTCTCTTGTCTAATTGCTCTGCCTAATGCCTCCAGAACTCTGTTGAACAGGAGTGGTGTCAGTCGACATCCTTGTCTTGTTCCTGATTTTAAAGTAAAAGCTTTTAGTTTTTGTCCATTTAGTATGATGTTGGCTGCTGGTTTGTCATAGATGGCTTTGGTCAGGTTGAGGTAAAGGCCATCTATTCCTATTTTCTGTAAAGTTTTATCATGAATGCATGTTGGAGTTTGTTGAAAGCTTTTTCTGCATCTATTGAGATGATCATGTGGTTTTTGTCTTTGGCTGTATTGATATAGTATATAACATTAATTGATTTGCAAATATTGAACCATCCCTACATTCCTGAAATTAATCCGACTTGGTCTTGGTGCATGATTTTCTTTATGATTTTGCTGCATTGTATTTGCTAGTATTTATTGAGTATCTTTGTATCTATATTCAGGAGATTGGTTTGTAGTTCTCTTCTTGGTTGCGTCTTTGGTTTTGGTATCAGTATAATACTTGCCTCCAGGAATGAGTTAGGGAGAACTGCTTCCTTTTCAATTTCATTGAAGACTTTGAGGAGGGTTGTTAGTAAATCTTCTCTGAATTTCTTGTAAAATTCTGCTGGGACTCCATCAGGGCCTGGGCTTTTCTTTGCCAGTAAGTTAATCACATTTTCAATCTCATTAATTGATATTGGGTTGTTCAAAATTTTTATTTCTTTTTAGTCAACCTTGGTAATTCGTACATATCTAGGAATCTCTCCATTTCTTCTGAGTTTTCTATCCTATGGGAGTAAAGATTTTCAAAGTGGGTATTACTGATCGTCTGAATTTCTGAAGAATCTGTAGTAATTTTATTCTTTCCATACCTTATTGCATGAATGTGAGTTCTTTCTTTTTTTGATAAAGTTGGCTAGGGGTTTATCAATTTTATTTACTCTTTCAAGGAGGCAACTCTTTGGTTTATTATTTGTACGGTTTTCTTTGTCTCAATTGCATTAATTTGTGCCCTGATCTTTATAATCTCCCTTCTTTGGGCTTTGTGCTGGACTTGTACTTGTTTTTCTAAAATATTGAGGTACAGCCTTCAGCTGTTTATTTGTTCTCTTTCTGTTTTCCTTATGTGTGAGTTCACCACTATAAATTTTCCTCTGAGCACTGCTTTCATTGTATTCCCACAAATTCCGGTAAGTTGCATTTACATTTACATTTGTTTGTAGGTATTTTTTAAATTTTCTTTAATTTGTCTGCGACCTAATGGTTGTTCAGGAGGTGGTTGTTTAATTTCCAAGTGTTTATGTAGTCTTTGCAGTTCCTTTTGTCTTTCACTTCCAATTTCATTGCACTGTGGTCACTTAATATGCATGGGATAATTTCAGTTCTTTTGCATTTAGATAGGTATGCTGTATGAGTAGAATGTGGTCTATTTTAGAGGAAGTCCCATGTGCAGCTGAGAAAAATGTGTATTCTCACGTTGTGGGGTGGAACAGTCTGTGTACATCTACTGTGTCCATTTGTTCACAGCTTTGGTTCAAACCTGTTACTTCTTTCCTGAGTTTTTGTCCAGTTGACCTCTTTGTGTCCACGGGTTGTTGGGGTCCCCTATTACAATACTGGTATTAATTATATGGGTTTTCATGTCTGTTAAGATTTGTCTTATATAGTTTGGTGCTCCAGTATTTGTTGCATATGTGTTTATGATTGTTATCTCATCATCTTGCAGTTTTCCCCTAACAAGTATGTGGTGACCTTCTTTATCTCTTTTGATTGTTCTTGGTTTGAAGTTTACATTGTCTGCAAACGTAATAGCTACTCTTGCTTTTTTCTGGGTTCCTGTTGCATGGAGGATTGTTTTCCATCCTTGGACTTTCAGTCTATGCATTTCCTTTTGAGTAAAATCTGTTTCCCGTATACAGCATATCATTGGATTTTGTCTCTTAATCCACTCTGCCAGTCTGTTTCTTTCAACTGGTGAATTGAGGCCATTTACATTTATAGTTATAACTGATATGTGTTGAGGTATTATTGTCATGTTATTTACTTGCTCTTGGTTTCCTACTTTTTCTACCTGTTAAATTGCTTGCTCTGTTTACGGGTTACTTTTTATTGTTTGGCAAATTGCAGTCATTTTTTTCTCAGTGAAGGATATCTTTTCATACTCTTTGCAATGATTTTTTCGCACTCATGAGTTCTTCAGTTTTTTTTTTGTCATGGAAATACTTTATTTCTCCATAGGATTTAAAGGATAGTTTGGCAAGTTGCATCGGTCTTGGCTGGAAGTTGTTTTGTCTGAGGACCTGTAATATTTCATACCAAGCTCTTCTCGATGGGATGGTTTGTGTTGAGAAGTGTGCTGTGATTCTGATGGGCTTTCCTTTATAGGTAATCTGTTTCTTTTCTCTAGCAGCTTTTAATATTATGTTCTTTTGCTGGAGATCTGGGATCTTGACTGTTACATGTCTGGGTGTAGTTTCATTTTCGTTACGGGTATTTGGAATTCTGTATGCCTCATTTACTGTATGTCAGGTTCTGTTTCCATGCTTGGGAAATTTTCTGCTATTATTTGTGCAAATATTCTTTTGATGTTATTTGTGTTGCCTCCTGCTGTTTCATTTACGCTTATTAGTTCTACACTATTCTTTTTCCTTCATCTTGCAGCTTTGAATTGATTTTTCCTGGTTCCTTGTTGATTTTAAGAGATCCTTTCTTTCATGATCGCTAGCTGCCGTGCTGTCTTCAAAATCTGTAATTCCATCTTTGGCTTCGTTCAAGTGGTTTTGACAGCTTTCAATGGAAGCTTTGATTTCCTGCATGTCTCTTTGAATCTGGTTCATGCATTCTAATTTATGTCTATAGTTTTCATTTAACAATTATGTCCGTTGCCTATTATCATCTATTTGTTTATATGTTTCTTCTTCAGATATGCTGAGCATTTCTTTCATTATTATTGTCATTTCATTTTTTGCTGAGAGATTATTTCTGGTCTGATCTGATCTGATCTCTTCTAAGGCCTGATGAAGTTGTTTCTTCACTTCCATTGCAATCATTTCAGGAATTTAAGGTGTGTTTTTACCATGTTCTGCTATGTTGATGTCTCTTGGACTTGTTTTGAGTTGTGTGGTGTTCTGGGATTGTGTTTTAGTCCTTCATCTTGTCATGTTTGATACCAGATGTACAACACTCAGTCTCCCTCTTCCCTGGCACCTTAGCAAAAGTTGCTTGTTTCCCTAGTTTTCCTGGTGGCCAGGCTTGCCCTTCAGTGACTGCTGAGATGCACTGCTTAGTCTGGGACTTTCTGGCAGATGATGAAGTGTATCTAGTTCTCCGTAGTCTCAGATGTGAACCGTGATGTCAGCTTCTGGCAGACAGTCTGATCCAGCATCCCCTCACCTCGCAGGGCACATGTAAGACCCAGAATTGGGTTGCACTGGTGGTGGAATCTCAGGTTAGTGATCCTGTGTCCCCAGGCAGTTGAGGGTACAGGCAAAACCCAGACACAAACTGCAGGGTCAACAATTTGTGGACCACCTGATTCTGTGTCTCTAGGCAGCTCAGGATATGCATAGGAGCCAGATGTGGGTGCATTGGCTGTGATCACAGACCACCTGTGTCTGTGACCTATAGGAGGTCAGGGCGCAAGTAAAGCCCAGACCCGAACGGTGGTGCCAGCCCCTCGTGGAGCGCCTGCTCTAGTACCTCAGGTGGTACAGGGCACACGCAGGGCCTAAATGCGAACCCCGGTGATAGCAGTTTGCAGGCCTTCTTTGTGAGGATCTGCTGTCTGCACCGGGCGCATGGATGGCAGAGAGTGAGAGTGTAATGGCGGCGGGCTCATGGGTTGCCTGTTCTGCCCACAGGACATAGATGGGAAATACCTGGTTCTCTTGGTGGTGTTCGGCTATGAACTGTGATGTCAGCAGGTTGCGGTCTGCCTGATTCTGCATCTCCAGTCAGTTCAGGATGGGCACAGGAGCCAGACATGGGGTGCACTGACGCTGATCACAGAGAACTTGTGTCTGTGACTTCCAGGATGTCAGGGCACAAGTAAAGCCCAAACCCGAACCGTGATTGCAGCAGCTTGTGGAGCGTCTGTTCTAATACCTCACTTGGTGCCAGGCACACACAGTGATGATTGGTTTTTAATAGATGAGCAGTTCAAAGTAGTCTTTTCAATATATTATGCTGTGTAAAGTACTGGCAGATACTAAAATAAAAATCATGGGCCTGGGGATTTAGCTGAGCAGCACAGTGCCTGCCTGGCAAGCGTGAGGTCGTGAGTTTGATTCCCAGTACCAGAAAAAACAAAACAAAACAAAACAAAACAAAAAAACCTAACCAAACAAATAAAAATCATTCCAGGTCACAATGTAGATCTAAACATGAACCTGAAATTATAAAAGCTCAAAGAAAATAATGCAGGAAATTAGCTTTATAACCCAAATGTTAGGGAAGACCTGTCCCTTCTTTTTCCCTTCCCCCTCCTCACACCACCTCCCCCTCTATCTTGTGCTTGGAGTTAAACCAAGAATCTCATACACACTATGCAAGTGTTGGGCCCCCTCCTCCAACTGTATCTCCAAACAGATTTCTTAAACAGGATAACAGCAGGCAAACCCCAAACCAGTAACCATCTTTAGATTTTAGTGGTGGGAAAACTTAATGGTTTATTCATGTGATCTGCTACAAGTGACCCAGTGGGGGGAATAACGTGATGGTGTAAAAAGAGGGAGAATTGTTAGAGAAACATTCTTGAAAGGGAAGATGGAGAATTCAAAAACAGGCCAAATTTGCTCACCTTGTTATCATTTCTAATTTCTATAGAGTGGTGGTTACCTAGATTGGTTTGTGCTGGCTGCTGTTATTCCCATATATTAGAATGGTTGGACATGGATACAATAACTACCAGATTTATTTGAAGGCACTTTACTATTTTCCTGTTTGGTAAGCAATGTTTTGACATTTTAATTTTAGTCAGGTACACTTTTCAGTGTTATTCTCTTATGAAATCCAAAGGGCAGGCAGCCTTGGAATCAGAATTCTTAAAAAGTTCTTTCCATAGCAGTTACTTTTCATACAAATGCTGTGCTGTCCCCTAGCTACATGTGTTTTTTTTTTTTTTTTCCGGTACTGGGAATCGAACTCAAGACCTTGCGCTTGCCAGGCAGGCTCTGTGCCGCTGAGGTAAATCCCTAGCCTCCCACATGTGGGTTTTTAAACCAGTTAGGAACTACATTCCAGGTTATTCAGTAGCCACATAGAATTTTAGCTACTGGCAATGTTTTGGTTGTTCCAGATGTAGAACATTTCCATCATTGTAGAAAGTTTTTTTAGATGACTGTTGAATGGGATTTTCTGGCTTTGTCAGCAGACACCAAATAAAATTTTAGCTTGACTGAAGTAGAGCAACTACTCTCCCTATAATTTTTTTTTTTCCTGTACTGGTATCGAACTCAAGACCTCGTGCTTGCCGTGCAGGCGCTGCGCCTTTGAGCTACATCCCCAGCCCTCTGCCTGTAATTTAACCCCTGACACATTAGGTCACCCAAAGTGACTCACCTTAAAAGTCTGTCACTCATTGACCCTTTACCAGCACCAGATTTTCTGGTTAAGAAATCAGTTAGAGAAGAATTGCAGTACAAAATGTCCAACCTGGAAGTGTCACAGCATTGTTTACATCTTGATAGATTTTTTTAGATTAAGCCTTTAGACCCAGTTAGCTAAAATTGTAACCATTTGAGAGGTTTTCAAAGAGTTTGCCTCACAGTGGGTTGGCTGGAATACAATGATTCTTTTAAATTCATGGGTCAGGACTGTTAGATTTTTGCTGGTATGATTAGCATTTGAGGAATCTGCTTTATGTTAATTCGACAGCTCCCAAATGATAATTTTCCTTCCAGTTTCCCTCTTATCACATAACCTATACCCAAGCATGAAGGAAAAGCTGTTTCAGGGTGGTATGCATTACATAAGGAAACATTTTGTTGAAATTCCAGTGGAAGCTGTGTAATACCAGGCAAATCCATAGTAGTAGAGTGAGAACTGTGAGGGATCCAGAGGTTAGAAATTGGGGATGTGGCACAGTATGAAGGTCTTGAGCTCAACCCTCAATACCATATAAAAAATAAGAATTAAAAAGTGGATTATATTGGGTATACTTAAAGGTATAATTGGGAGTATAATTGAAGCATGATGTGGGGGAAAAAAAAATCTTAAAATTTTGGACACTTCCAAACTGGCCATTTTGGCAGAAGATTTAGGAGGAGAGTAGGTAACTGGGCTACACAATGGGAGTACAGGCCTGGGGTCGGAATATTTTCATAGGAGCCTGTTATCTCATCCCAGCTTTCCCTGGCCCTAGAATTATTGCTGGAATTTTGATAAAGCAGTTGCTAAGTGCCTGCTCTTTTGATTTAGGCCCTAGGGTTGGACCTTGGGGTTACAGTCACAGGAAATCATGGTGCTCAGTCCAATATAGGAGACAAATGTATAGAAATAATTACTATATGGTGTATTCATATATAGAGTGTACAAGGTTCAGAGGATCCTGAAACATGATTTTAGTTTGGGTCCCATTTCCTACCTGAAGCAGCTGAGGCTCAGGGGGATAGGAGATAGGTTTACCCAAAGAAATAAAAACTTGGTTTTCTGCTGCTGACTGGTTCTTAATTTGTGCTACCACTCTTAAAACATCACCATCCTTGTGACTTACCTAATTTCTGCTTTGAAAAGCGCACCTCTCCCATGATATACCCTTGACTTGCTCGCTCTCTATCTCTACTCCCGTACCATTTCTTGTATTTTCCTTTTATTTCTTGTTTTTATGGGCGACCTTACTTCCTCTCTTCCTCTTCGATATTGAGCATGATGAGCCATGTTGGCTTTAGTCTTCCAGTTTATTTCACACCCCGTGTTGTAAAAGTTTATGAAGCCTGAGACTCCCAAGTTGGATTTGAACCCACTTGCCCCATTGTGAAACACTTCTGTCTACAGCAACAAAAATTTCTGCCTCTCGAGCCACTTGTACTTTGGGAATTGAGTTTACAGAATTTGGAAACATTCCTGGCTTGGGAATTGAGTTTACAGAATTTGGAAACACTCCTGGCGCCCGCAGGCTGGCTAGGGAGGTGAGGTAGGGCGGGGCGGCGCTGCGCTGCGCTGCGCAGAAGAGCTGCGCTGCGCTGCGCAGAAGAGCTGCGCTGCGCTGCGCAGAAGAGCTGCGCTGCCATTCTGTTGCCGGAACTAGTCCTAAGCGTCCCTGAACTGCGGCGCTGCCGCCCCCCCCTCCCGCGGAGGGTGGAAACAAAGGGGGCTGTTGGACCCAGCCGATGTGGGAAGGGGCGGAGCGCTCAGGCGGTCTCTCAGGTGGAGCAGCCTAGGTTTGTGCTGGCAGGAGGGCCACCCGAACTCAGAGGAGTTGGGTCCCCTCTGCTCCGCGTCTTGCGGCCTAGCAGTGAGGGTGCGTTGCTTGCGCGCGCAGCAGAAGGCAGTGCGCCGGCGCGCGGCGAGCCCGGGTCCTTGATCCTTGATCGTCCAGGCCCTGTGCTGCGGGGCAGGACCCCTCGAGTGGTTGTGAGTCGATCCCGAGCAAGATGGTGCCTCCCAGGCATTAGCCGACTTTGGTCAGTTCTGGGCTTGCAGCCTTCGTATCCTGATGCGGCCCATGTGATGGTGCTGGGAGGAAGGAAGCGCCGTGACAGTGCCTCAGTCGGAGCCCGGGTTCCGGGCTTGAGGAGGCTCAGGAGCGGAGGAACTGGCGAGTTGGCCGCTGGCTGAGCGATTGGTCACAATAGGAGGTGGTGGCGCAGCGGGGAGCCGCGGGAGCAGCCCCGCAGGGCGGAGCCTCCCTTTGAAGGTACTGGTTACGGTAGCCTTTGGCTCCCAAGCGAGGGTGGGACGGGCCGCGGCTTTTGGGAGCTTGAGGTTCGAGGCCGCCCCAGGTCCTCCGGAGGTTTGGCCCGGCAGCTCCACTCTCTTTGTTCCGGGAGCAGCAGCGAGGAGATGCAGCCACGGCTAGTGGGAAAGCCATCCCGCCTTCGCCTGGCAGATGGCCCGGCCCTTTTGCTCCCTCCCTCTTTGCCAAGGCGCAGGTGAACGCAAACCACCCAGGAGAACGCAAAACCTGATTGAAAGGGACCTCTCTCTCGAGGCCTTCTTGTCCCTCGGCCCCAGTTTTCTGGACAGGCTCCGTTTTGTTCTCAGGGAATGGAAATTCTTTCAGGAGTGAAGAATGAGAGAGGTTGGTTGGAAAGGGAGTTTTGGAGGTTATTGAGGGCTAAAGAAAACTTTTTTTTTGCTTTTCGGCGTATGGTTTGTAAGTATAGGTGGTTTTTGCTTTGTGTTGCAAAAATGATGTATATTATTTAGTAAAAGTTGCATATGTTGACCTTTTTATCATAAATAGAAGGAGATGCTAAGTGTGGCCTTTGCTGGAGCCTATGAATTGCTATTGCATTTTTCTTAAGTGGTGAACCGAATATGAAAATTAAATGTATTCAGTGCTTCTACACAATCGTTTTTTACCTTAGAATTTCAAACCGTTTGGATCTTATTTTACCCTGATTACTGGTACTATGGTTGTAATCATATTTATTCTAAGTTGTTATAAGTAGCAAGCAGTCCGTGTATCTAGGCTTTTTTAAAAATCCAGTTTTTATAAGGATAATTGAGGTCAAAGTAAATTTGTTCCTTCTGGGAAGACGTTCCTATGGAAGAAATAGTACTCCTGTAGAAGTAACAATACAGCATAAAACATATCAGATTGTGTGTGGGAGTGTGGATCACTTTGAAATCAAAAGATGAAATTTCTAACTTGAATTTTACAGAAAATTTGTGTCCGATACTTGTATTTCATCTTTTGAAACTCATTATAGAAATCTACTTTAAGGTTGATTTTTAGTTTTCTGTAAAACTTACTCCTGAAAGAATTAGAGGCCTTGAGGTTATAATGAAGTTTTGCCGCAGAGTGACCATGTGAGCTTCTGAGCCTCCTTTGTAAAGTATGACATAATTGGACTTTAATAACTTATGCTCCCTCCATCTCTGATATCCTTTGTGATTTAAAAAGGTAGTTTCTGTATTTGTTAAAATTTGTATATATATTCTCTTTTTAAAGCTAACCTAAATTGGCACGTTAATCTGGGTAGGTTAGGTATTGAGAATTTTTTCTACTAGAACAACCTCATTTTTGAAGAAGAGTAATAAACAGATGTTATAGTCAGAAGTAACTGAATCTGTTAGCATCATAACGTATGGACAGTAGGATGTAGATTTATTGTCTCTCAGCTGACCCACAACTTAGGTTACCCAGCCAGACTTTTCCATTTGTGCTAATTTTGTACTCTTCCTTAGGCTAAGAGGAAACTGGGAGTGAGAAATCTGAAGATAAAAATCTCTGAAATGATTAGGAACTTTGTTTATTGCTCAAGATGATCTGTTTCCTACTTATATTTTATTTCATTTGTTTTCACTGTTTTGGTGCTGCCTCTAAGTCGTTACCATTTTTTTAAAAAGTCATTCTGCTAGGAAAGTAGTTCTTGTATCTTAATTGTTTAATGGTGTCTGGATTGCCTTACTAATTTTCCTAGGTTGTTTTCCTGTTTAAAAACCTAGATTGGTTTGTGCTGGCTACTGTTATTCTCATATATTAGAATGGTTGGACATGGGTGCAATAACTACCAGACTTATTTGAAGGCGCTTCACTATGTTCTTGTTTGGTAAGCAATGTTTTGACTCTTTAATTTTAGTCAGGTACACTTTTCAGTGTTATTCTCTTATGAAATCCAAAGGGCAGGCAGCCTTGGAATCAGAATTCTTAAAAAGTTCTTGCCATAGCAGCTACTTTTCATACAAATGCTGTGCTGTCACCTAGCCTCCTATTTAAAAAAAAGATATTTATCAGTATGATAGCAGTTTTTAGTTTTCTTCTACTCTGATTAGCTCATAGTTTGTTTTTCTTTTTCTCTACAGAGAAAACAAAGTGATTGTAAACATGCATTTTGGACCATTCAGTTAGTTCTGCTCTAGTTTATTCATCAGCAGATGTTAAATACCTAACATGATACAGTTTACCTAGAAATAAAGCAAATGCTCGAGCTCTGTAGAAACCTAATGAGAAAGAAATTTGGAGAAAATAGATGAAGAGGGGTCATGTACACAGTCTCATTTTAGCAGACATTGACATCTTTTCATGTTCCTTAGTTGCTTAGGTCTCACTTCCCTTTTAACTTTGTTAAATTTTTGAAAATTGTTAACTTCTCAAAAATTATCCTTGCTAACTTTTTAAAAATTATCCTTTGGAGAAATTGTGACAGTTTTATAAAGATAGTAGAATGACATTTATCTCTTACCACATCCTTCAATCATGTGCTTTTTGTATTTTAAATTGTTGAAGCTTAGAGAGGAAAGATTATAGCAGTTCAGTGTTTGGGCCTCAGGGATCCAGAATCAAGTCCTTGATCTGTTGTGGTTTTTGTTTTGTTTTGTTTTGTTTTCAATCATAAGCATATGCAAAGTTGGTCAAAGCCTTTTTAGAAAGCAGTGCTAAAGGAGGTGTGGTGGTGCATGCTTGTAATCCTAGCACTTGGAGGCTGATGCAGGAGGATTGCTGCGAGTTTAAAGCCAGTCTAGACTACATAGGAAGATTCTGTTTCAAAAAAACAAAAAGTGGCTTTATGGAGTCATAAATTACATACTATAAAATTTACTTGATTCAAATCAACAATTATTGCTAAATATACAGGGTTGTGCAGCCACTACCACAGTTCAGCTTTGTAACATTTCTGCCATCCCCCAGAGATATACCTATGTGCAGGCCTAACTTTTACGTGGCATCTAGAGGTACATATCCCTGCTTCCAAGGCCCCTTCCCTATTCTGCACTAGAAAAATCCTATTGGCAAACTCTGCTTCCAGAAAACAAAATCTAAAGAAAGATTTGTCTTAGGCGCGGTGATACAATTGACCTTAAAGACAAGGCAGCCTTGAGGTCTAGGTTCATTCTCATAATAGAGGAGGGAGCGGAGAATCTACCAGCAAGCACATGTAGTATAAATATCTCACTGCTTTTCTTTCCTGAGCGGGGATATGATGGTCCCAATTTAGTGTGCAGATGATATATAGGTGAGCAAACTGAGTCATTCCCATTCTGTGATGAAAGCTTTTAGCCTATCTCATTCTAATCAGGTTCATAAGAAACTTGTGACATAAACTACAAAGGCAAGCTTATTGTATCATTTGATTAGTTTGGAAGATTATCCTTTCAACACATAGTTGAGTGCCTGTTTAATGCTGCACATTCTTCTAGATAAGACAGTATAGTGAACATTTGACTAATCTTTAGAGTGCTTAAAGTTTTTCTTCCCAATGTTCTAAAATAAATTTTGTCTCAAATTAATGAAGTTTCATGCATGACTCTGGCATTTACATAATTTTGTCCCCCTTTCCTTAATAACCTCTATATTTTGGTTGCTGCATTTTCATGGCTATGTAATAGTTCACAAAGTGGATGTGTCATAGTTTTTTTTTTTTTTTTTTTAATTGCTGCTCTATACTGTGGTGAATGTATTTGGTCATATTGCTTTCCTTTTAGTTTGGAGTATAACCTGAGAATTTATCAGATTAAAGATTACTGCTCCAACATAATACATATCGTTTACCTAATTGTGTTTTAAGACATCAATATTTGCCGTGGGACCCCCTCCCCCCCGCCCCCATGGCTGTTTTGGAGAAAGGTGTTTAGACCTTTGAGCAACTTTATTTTGTAGAAAGTACATTATTAATATTAGCCTAGAGGCAGTGTACCTGCAACTCCTGTACCTCACCTTTATGAGGAAAACATAAATGAGTAAGGAAGAAAACTATCATCAGAAGCAATTTTAGGTGGAACAATTTCTGGACATTGTCTTCTAAATTGTGTTATTTTTAGCACAGTAACTGGTAAGAATTATATTTTCCAAAAAGAAGGTTAAATTGTTGATTATATTATGGTTACCAAAACAGAAAGGCTATATTAGTAGATGTCCTAAAATAATAAAGTATTGGTGCTTAAAGGTTAAGCTGTTTTCTGTAAACATGTCTTATGAAACACAGTGGGTTGTTTTTCAGTTATGTTGGATTAATTAAATAAATTAAATAAATAATAAAAATCAGAAGTTCTGAGAGTTTCACAGAACTCTGTGAATGTTGGGAATGTTTCTATGACAGGACTTTGCAAGTACAGGTTACATGGTAAGGGCAGGCTGAAGTTACCAAATCTTTGCAGTGTTCTGTTACATGCAACAGTTGCCAGTCTAGAAGCAAAATAAAATTGTATCAGCCTTCAGGTATAAACTATATCCCATATTTTTT
>NW_004955419.1:29997939-30030542 GCF_000276665.1 Chinchilla lanigera
TGAAAATTCATATGGAGAAAGAGATGAAGGAAAGGGGTCTTAGATTTTTAGAGAAATTTTTTTTTTTTTTGGTTTTTTTTTTTTGGTTTTTCTCCGACAGCGGGGTACTAGGAACCGAACTCACGACTTTGCGCTTGCCAGGCAGGCGCTTTTTGCCGCTGAGCTAAATCCCCAGCCCCTATCCCATATTTTTAATTAAGGGAAAATTTAATGAAGTTATGTTTAAAAGAACTTATAAGGAAAAATATTATTTTTAAATAATTTAAAATAGCTTTAAATGTGTGTTGTGGAATAGTACTTATCAAACTAGATTATAAATAATAATACTACTTTAAAATAGGTGGTTCAATGAATTGAATGTGAGCCTTAGCCTCTGATAAACTTGGGTTCAAATTATGGTTTTGGTCTTTATAAGATGTGTGGCTTTAATCAAGTCAAGTTAAACCTGATGCATGGTGTGTAAAGATCAGACAGCCCAGTTCATTTCTTAGCATGATGTTAACTGTTACTGGAGTGAAGTTTTAAAACCTGTATACTGTGTAAATAGAAGTGTCTTAATTTATAGTTTTTATAATTGTGGAGAAACTTATCATGAGTTTGGGATAGTAAATTTTACTCTGTCTCTCTTTACACACACATGGAGAGAGAGATATTATATATGTTTTAGTTACTTTTCTCTTATTACTGCTGAGACAGAATACTGACCCCCAAAGTTAAAAGGGGAAAGGTTTATTTGGCTCAATTTGTGGAGGTTTCAGTCCATAATTGGCTGGCTCCAAGGCAGAGTGACATGATAGATGGGCACTGAAGAGGAAAAACAGTTCTTGGTGGGCAGCAGGTAGCCAAACAAACAAGCCTCTGTCCCTTATATTGTATGCAGGCTATCAGAATTAGGGAGTACCAAACCAATCAGTGAACTGATTCAGTAATCACCTACCCTTAGTCCTGACTTTGTACCATGAGTCAGTCACACGCAGTGGATTCAGCCACTTCTGAAAAAGCCCCACCTAGAACTACATGAGATTTTAGGGGGACATCTAACATAAGCCATAACAATATACATATGCAATATACATACATTGTGTTCATTTTGTGCTGTATATAGTATAACAAATTACCACATTTAAAATACAGAATTTGTTATCTCACATTCTGGTATGAATTAGCTAGCTGCTGAGCCCTGTGCTCAGCATCTTTGTGGTTGGAGCTGTGAATTCCACAAAGGCTTAGTGTCCTTTTGCAAACCCACTGGTTGTTGGTACAAAGTGGTTCTTACAATTGTAGGGCTTTTCCTGCTTTCTTGCATGCTCTCATTTGGTAACTCCTCTGCCTCTTAGCACTGCCCTCAGATTCCCGCTATATGGCTTTCTTCTTGACTTCTCAAAATGGAGCATCTTAGTGTTGGTGGGAAACCACCTCTTTAGGAACAGTTCAGTCCTCCTTTAAGAGCTTTATCTGACTAAATCAGGTCATCTAGCACAATCTCCCTATTGATTACATCTGAAAATCTACTACTTTGATACCTGCTTTAACCTAAAGTCAGAATAAAATCTCTTCACAGTCCTGCCCACACACAAAGAGAGAGATTACACAGGGGATAAATACAGGAGATGAGAATTGTGGAGGACATCCTTACATAAGCAGTCTGCCTACTACATATACAGAGTCCACCAAAAAAACATGTATACAAACTTCAGGAAAAGAAGAACTTGTATAAATATTTTAATACTAAATTTATTGAGACATCATGATATTAACACAAGTTACCTTTGGCTTCTACAATTACAAGAGATGTTCTGTGGTGGCTGTTAGCTTCCAGACATTTGTTAGTGCATCAACAAACGCACTGCTTGGGTAACCTTGGTCATTGAGATTGCTGCATACACATCTTCAATTTCTTCTCTAAGGGCTGGCAGTGTAGTAGTTTTCTGCAATACATGACATCTTCTGGTCATCCCCTACCCCCATACGAGGGTAACACTGTCCGTTGAAAAAATATCATACTCTTTTTCTTTTCCTGAAGTGTGTATACATTTTTTGGGCTTACTCTGTATATGTATACACAAATAAAATGTGATTTTTATCTTGTAGTGGGGTGGTGTGGCCTAGTTTTTAAAGCCCATTTATGGTTTTGTCCCAGAATTTCACTGCAGGAGTTGGATATAGCTTTCTTCCACTATATTGTTTGTCTTTCCATTGTATAGACAAATGGAGCTTCTGACCAAGGAAAGCTATTGTGAGAAGAGAATATGCTTGAAAATTAACGTAGAGCCACATGGGCTGGAGTTGCTAGGTTTTTATTGAGAGGACGTCTGATGCCTTGAGATCTGTTTTTCCAAGGAGCTATTTGTGGTAGGGGTTTGTAAATCTGGATATGATCATTTTTTGTTTGTTTTGTTTTTTGTCTTTTTGTGACTAGGTCTTGCTGTGCAGTTTAGGCTGGCCTTGAGCTCACTTTCTAGCTCAGGCTGGTCTCGAACTTGCCATGATCCTCTTCCCCCAGCTTCCTGAGTGCTGGGATTACAGATGTGCGCTACCATGCCCAGTTGGGTATGATTATTGTAGGCAAAGGGCCTGATTAACATTGACTACAGAAGTTACTAGGCAAATTAAGAGCATAAGAGGATTGCAGAAAGATTATTAAACTTACATGAAGGACCAGACCATTTCAAGAGAATTGCTATAAAGTTGTTAAAAGCATTCCTTAGAGTGAGGAGTGAGTAATGTGAAATACACCTCTTTCTATTAAATCCTACTCTTACCCTTAGTAGCCACTCAGGGCTGCTTTCTGTGTGCTAATTTTTGCCCATGTTACAACATTTAAATGTTATACTACATATAATATGTGTGTAGAATTGAATGCAGGGCTATATGCAAGGCAGATGTTCTAGCACTGCTGCATTCCCAGTTTTATTTGGAGACGGGGTCTGACCAGTCTGGTCTCTAACCCAAAGGTCTTTTGCTTCAGCTTTTTGAGTGACGTTGATGATAGGCATGTGACACTATGCCTGACCTTTTTTTTTCCATTTTAGGATAAGCTTAATGAAGGTGGAATCCACATTTTATCTCTATATCTCCTTTCCTTACATAACTCTTGGCTTATGGGAGGCAATCAGTAAATAAATATTCCTTGATACAGTGATATATGCTGCTTCATAGTGGCGAAAGACAGTAACACATTCATGTTTGTAGTACAAAGATAAATTGTAGCTTACATCTAAAACATTTTATGTAAAAAACTGACACATTCTAAAGTTCTGCCTTTAAGTGTTTTGCTATGACTGCTAGGGGTATGTTTGGAAGTAATTTTATTTTGTTTACCAGATTGTGACTAACCAGAAACAGTCACAAAGGCACTTAAGGAACGTTATTACAGCAAGGATACTAACATAGTAGCATTCAGCTAGGCATGGTTAGCACATTAACATAGTAGCATTCAGCTAGGCATGGTTAGCACATGAGTATATAGTTCTAGCACTCGGGGAGGCTGAGATAGGAATATCACAGGTTTGACTGGTGACTTATTGAGACTCCTGTTTCAAAATTTTCAAAAAGGGAGGTAGGGGAGGGAGGCCCTGGTTTCAATCCTTGTTACCTCTAAATAGGTAGATAGATAGTACTACCTTTTTCTCTGGCTTCTTTTCGACCATCTAGCCATACTGAATAAACCACTCTTTCCTGTCAATTATCCATCCATAGAACCTAGTGCCTACTACTGTTAAAGTACTTACATTGCATAATGATTTACTGTTGTTGCCTCTGCTTTTTTCTGTGGCAAGGGAATAGCATATACTTCTTGAAGGTGGGAAACCATGCCTTTCTTTTTGTTTGGTGCTTGCCGTTGCCATCAAATAGACAGTAAAGACTGAGTCAATGAAAGAGGCAGTAAAATTCTTGAAGACAAGACAGTGTTAAATCACATATTTAGTGTAGAAATAAGCAAGTCAATAAATTTCAGTTCCTAAGGAGAATTTCTCTTTAGCAATGTAGTGGGAACAGGTTATATGCAAGATTTATTTTGTTTCGTGCTGGGGATAAGACTCAGGGGCTTTACCAATCCTTTTAGTTTTTTGAGATAGGCTTTTTAAATTGCCCAGGCTGGCCTTGAATTTGTTATCCTCCTGCCTCAGGCTTCAAGCAGCTAGAATTACAGGCATGTGGCACTAGGCCTAGCTATGTGCATGGTTTTTAAAATACTAAATTAATTATACTTATCTGTCAGCTTAAAGAGGATTAACCCACAATCAAGTCAAACATTTAAAGATGCATTCATTTACTTTTGGGCTTACGACCTTGCTTTTTACTTTTTAGGTCACTAGGTTTATACTGAGTAAAAATATCTACCATTAAACATAAGGTTGCTTGTTTTTTTTTCTTTTTTTCTTTTTTTTTTTTTGTACGGAGAATCGAACTCAGGACCTTGTGCTTGCCAGGCAGGCACTGTGCCAGCGAGCTATATCCCTGGCCCTGGTGTGTGTGTGTGTGTATTTTGGAGATTGCTGTATACCACATGATGTACAGTCATACATATGCTAGTTATACAAGTTTTACCAAAAATATTGTCGTATATCTTATCTTCCTTTGCATGACCGTTTGGAAGGTTAGCTAAAAGCAGAATGAAGAAAAAATACATTTTAGTTCAGGCAAGCACTCATCATTCTGTCCATAAGATATTTATTTTTATTGTAGGTTGTCTTAATATGAAGTCTCATTTTTAGGATTTCAGAATTAACACTAGTAGAAAAAGTATCTGTATGTATTTGGGAAAAAGAAGGACTTGATATTCTTGAGCTGTACTGTTTTGCCTTAGAAAGTTTTCTATGAGAGAGCCACTGCCAACAGCAATCTTTGCCATCCTTACGTTTTGATGCTTACAGTTAATTTTTAATTCCAGTCTCTAATACCAGAATCACCAAAAACTAGAAAATCCAGACTGTCCTTCATAGGCATGATTCTCCATATTGGTGTGCCTAGCCATGAACTATCCTTTTCTTCTCCCTCTTTTTCCCAGATATCTCCCGGGGCCAATTCAGCACCTCTACCTGGCCATCCTAACAAGGTGATTTGTGAAAGGGTGAGACTTCAGAGCCTGTTCCCTCTCCTCCCAAGTGATCAGAACGCTACCGTTCAAGAGGATGCTCACTTCAAAGCTTTCTTCCAGGTTCTTATATATTTACCCTTTCCCTACACAGGGCTAAACGTCGTAGAGACATTCTTGGTTGTTTCTAGGAAGGCTTGAAACAGTTATTGGTATCTTCTTGTTTTCCATTGTGTATGGGAGTAAGTATTCTTCTTAGAGGATATCTTCAATATAATTTGCCGTCAACTTTTCTGAAAAATGTTTGTCTTCTCCTAAGCTATTGTTAATTACTTGATCACTTAATGTTCTTATTTTTCTGTCTTTTTGATCTTAATCACTTGTCCTAACAAGCTAAGTGTGTTAGGAAGGTATAGATATATGAAATGTGTGTAAGATAGCACTACTTGCTTGGTGCCTGAAGTTTTGATTATACGCATACATATTTCTGAGAGAAAACATGATTTTGTGTCTCTTGGTACCCATAGGGAAAATGTGATTAATTAAAAAAAAAATAAGATGAAAACAAGAAAAGAGGTATAAATAGATTTTTATTTATTTATTTATTTTGGTGGTACCGGAAATTGAACTCAGGACCTTACACTTTCGAGTCAGACACTTTTGTTGCTGAGCTGTATCCCCAGCCCTATAAATAGATTAAATCATTAAGCTGTTAATAAAATTATTATTTGCTTATGTAAATCATTGGCTATTAGACTTTCAACCTATACTTCTAGGGAAACATATTTTTAGTAAAAGAAGTCAGTATTATTACCACAAAAGAAACCAAATTATAGAATTGTTCCTGGAAGGAAGGTTTATGGGCTAAGGCATGTTATTTGTACATATATAAACTGGAGATAGTAAGGTAGTTGATAACTAAATCTGAGACATTTGGATAGAGGCAGTTTATTTTTTCTTTGCGTAGGAGTGACAGGTTGGGGCCAGGAACTAATTTTAAAGGGAAATGCTTGCTACACATTAAGTTGGAGATTTGGAGTTTCTGGGGATAGCTATGTAGGTAATCCAAGGCCCTTCAATCTGGTATTCCTTGTTGGAATTTGTACTGGGTTCTCTGCTTTGCATATAGTTAAGTCTTTTTGTTTTTAACTCCCGCAATAAACTACTCATCTAGTTCTAGATGAGGAAGTAGGCTTTAAAAAGCTGAGGGGTCCATTTGCGTGTAGTTATTGGCAGAGCAGAGAGGTAAATCCAGCTTTTACTGTATGGTGTCTTCTCTGTTATATTACCTTTAGATATCAACAAATATTTATATAAACACAGTGCAGTGTGTGTGGAAACAATTATGTGTATTGAATTGAATGGCATATTGACTACTTATTTTGATTACAGCATCATCTACAATAATTTGATATTTAGTAGATAGGCTATAGCTAAGAAAGAAATTACCATCCTTACTGTTGACACTAATAAAGGTATTTTACATTTTCTGTGTTCTCCGTATTTTCTTCTATGTTCTGCATATTTCCTTTCCTTTCAGGCATGATTCAACATGAAGTTTAAACAGTAGCTGCCAAACTCAATTGATTTAAATCCATGTTTTAAAAATAAAACAATAAAATTAGAGCCAGCTGCATTTGGGTTTTTTGTTTGCTTGTTGGTTTGGTTTGAGTTTTTTGGTGCTGCTGTTGAACCCAGGGCCTCACATATGCTGTACCACCAAGCTTACACCCTCAGCCCCTCAGCTTCTGCTGAGAAGTGAAAAGTACGTTGTTAAATTTTTATTCATAGTGGTAATTTAACAAGTCATTCCTTTCTAAACTGAGGAAAAGGCCAAGAGGTGCTTTCCTTCTAAGGATGACTAGAGGTTTTCTTTGCTTAATTACTGCCCTACCACTGTTTTGCATAAAATAATTCTTTCTCAGAGTCCTTTGAAATAGTTGCAGCTCAACTAATTTTGTTACCAAAATTGTTTGTTAGTTCTGTCTATGCTTCTCATCCTTAAAAAGGATGGTTACCTTGAAAGGGATAACCTACCCAGCTGTCTCCTGTCCCCACAGAGTTACTCCTTTAATGTTCTGTGCTTTCTAATTCTTGGCTTTCTTCTATGCACTTCCTTTCAACTTGGTCCTTTTCCTTCCATTTGGAATAAACCTTCTTAAACACCTGCCTGCCTTTCATTTTGTTTTCCTTAAAGTGTCATCTTTACTTCCTTATCTTAGATAACCCTTCGTCTTCCTTCTGAGAATATCACTTCCCCTGTAGCCTTCTCTCAAGGTATATAAACTACTGATTTTTTTTTACCCTCCCTGCTCCAATCATGAGGTTAGACATGTGGCTCATGATTGTAGAGGAGAAAGACTTGATCTTTTCCTCGGTCTTTACAGTTTCTGGCCACCAGTGTTCTTACTGAACAAAAAGCTCATCCTATTTTAAGCTCCTTTTGTTTTTCCTATTATTTACCAGTTTTGTTACTCTCCTTGTCTGTTAAAGTTTTTAAAATATTCTGTTTTATTTGATTTTTTTATATTATAGTACTCCTAGACTTTTAGTTGTAGGAAAGTGCTGATATATCTTTTAAATTTTGTATGCTTTATTTCCTAAAATTATGAAATATTTTATACACGCAAGCCATAAAGTATAAAACAGATGCAACAGTTTAAAAAGCTATTACCAGTGTTTTTGAAGTCCCCATATGACATGACATTTTATATCCACTTTCTGTCTCGTTACTGTGCCTCAGGTAAAACCTGTGTTTTGTTTAGTATCTCAGTGTATAGTTTTACCACCTACAATATCTATCTGTTACTCTACTGTTTAATTTTATTTCTAAACTAAATATAAATGATATACTTTGTGTACTTTTTGAGATTCATATTGTTGCATGTGGCTGTGTAGTTGGCTCATTTTACTTCTACTCATTAGATAAATATACTGTCATTTTTTATTGACACTGTTCCTTGATGCATTTTTAGTTGGTATTTTAATGATTCTGTAGAAGTGATAGCTTTGTACTTTAAATGCTCTCAGAAATACAGGTATAAGCACATTTGCATCTTGTGAAAAATATTTAAAATTAGAATCTTAAGTATTTACTATAATGTTTGTTTTTGGTTTTTTTTTTTTTTTCCTCCGGTACCGGAAACCAAACTCACGACCTTGCGCTTGCCAGGCAGGCGCTTTTGCCGCTGAGCTAAATCCCCAGCCCCTGTTTTTGGTTTTCTTGAGACAAGGTCTTGCTATATAGTTCAGGCTGGCCTTGGACTCACTATGTAGCCCTGGCTAGCCTCAAACTCTTTGAAGTCATTGTAATCCACCTGCCTCAGCTTCCTAAAGCCTGGGATTACAGGCATGTATCACCACGCCCAGCTAATTCCTAAGTTAAAACTTAATTAACATAGAATAAAAGTCACCCCTTCAGTGAGTTTTGACAAACACAGACGTGGAGCCAATTCAGTAACTGTGGTTAAAGATAATATGCCTTCATAAGGTAATTAAGTACATTGTGGGGAACTTTCAATTTCTTGTCTGGGTCAACTATTGATTTCAGAGGTGTTTGTGGTATCTTAATTCAGGACAGCTGACTTGATGGCTTATATTTGTAAATTTGCTAAAGTTAATTGATTAAAAGTTTTGAAGATTTATATACATAGGGAAAAACACTTGGTTCCTCAAAGATAAAACTGTTGTAAAAATGCAAATGTGTAGGATTAAAAAATATTGTCAAAAATAGCAGCAAAGTTTTTAAAAAATTGTATGTAGGTATGTCTGTATGTTTTGCTCTTTTGAAACAGGGTCTTGCTTTGTAGTTCAGGCTGGCCTTGAGGTCACTATGTAGCCCATGCTGGCCTTGAACTTGCTGCAATCTTTCTGCCTCAGCCTCTGGAGTGCTGAGATTACAGGCATTTGTCACCATGCCTGGCAAAAAAAAAAATTTCTTTTAGAATTTCAAAAGTTAGCCTTAAATTTACAAGGAAGATTATTGAAGAAATCCGAGGAAAAAAATCATTCCTGAAAGTTGTAAGGTTCATAAGCCATAATTGACACCAATTTATTTTGTAAATAGCAGTTTTTTTGTCAGTGATTTTGGTTGGTAAATCCAGTGGATGTTTTTCAGCCCTTACATAACTAATCATTTGGATCCTTGAAACTCCAACTGGCTTTGATCACACTCTTCTGTCCTCTCATCAGTTACCCAGCGTTAAAGGTTGCGTTTCCTCAGGTTAGTATTAAGCCATCTTTTCACTATGTTGTAGTGGGCTGCATCACCATATTTTGATTCATTGTGGATAAACTACATATACAGCATTGATGAAACTGATATTTTCAGAATTAGGAATATATTGGATGGAAGTTTCTGTGGCCTAGTGATGTGTAAACGGGACTATGTAGATGGTGTCTCTTCATGTCATAGCACAGTGTTTCACTAATGTTTATGGTAATGCTGATATAAATCTAACCGTACTGCCAATTGTATAAAAGCATTTCACAATTATGTATGGTACATAATACTTGATAATAAATGATTTGCTACTGGTTTATTCATTTACTTTATATATATATTTATATATATATATATATGTATATACACACACACTAATTATTTTAGAGTGTACTCCTTCTGCTTATAAAAAAAAGGTTCCGTGGAAGATTTTATGTCACGTCAGCAGCAGCCTTATATCTTGTGTTTACTGTGTCTCTTGACTGCTTCAGGAAGCTACATTGACCTATTCCTCTAGACAGTATAAATACACTCTGTGATGTTTGTACAATGATAAAATCACCTATGAAAACTACATAGTCCTGTCATTACTTGGTGCATGGTAGAGGTTCATTAATCTATAAACTTTCTATATGCCAGAATTTCCTCAAATTTATATTTCTAGCCCTTCAGCTTTAGCTGCCTACAGAATACCTCCATGTGGATATCCCAGAGGATCTCTTGATTTCAAGTTACTTCAGTATCTTTTTTTCACTGGTTCATGTTTATTACTTCAGATTTTAATTTTAACTATCTATGTTTACACATAAATATAGTTTCAGGTACATGATGAATAGAATCTAGCCCAATACTTTGATAGCACTAAACATTGTGATTCCAAACAGTACAGTAACTGGGACATGGCACTACATGCCTGTAATCCAGCTATATGAGAGGCTGAGGCAGGAGGATCATAAGTTCAAACTCAGTAGGGGAGCCTAGCAAGATCCTATCTCAAAACAAAAAGGGCTGGGGCTATAGCTCAGAGCTCTCTGGAGGCAGTCCTCAGTGCTGAAAGAAAAGGAAAAAGTGAGAGCAGGAGGGAGGGAGAAGGGGGAAGGAAGAGGATGTGAAAGAGAAAAATTAATTGTAGCATCAAAAATTGGGGAGCCAGGTATGGTAGTGCATGCCTGTATAGTGAAACACTGTCTTGAAAATTAGGGAAAATCTAGAACATAACATCACTAATCTGTTCTGGTCAAAAACTACCCATACAGACCTCACTATCCCATTGGAAGCAACTTTATTATAGCTGATGTGTTCTGGTGGACTAGTCGTGATAGCCAGTGACAGTGAAATAGTTGTTTTTATACAATATTGGATCCTATGCATTATGATGGAATTGCAATATTATATGCCACTAGAGTTCCTATCCAAGCACTCACTGTGCGTAAAACTTAATTTCTTTGAATTTTAATGTAAAAGCACATACTTGGATCATATCAAAAAGCAGAATTCTGATTTTGTTTCTGGTTGCTCATGGTAATTTTTGAAAATGCAACATTCAAATAAAGTAACATTCTAAGAGGATGTATTGTTTTATGTGGTCGAGAGGTTGGATCTTATATATAGTGACATCTTTCAAACTTAGAAGTACCAGAGCTGTACATCACAAAATGAAAACCATGTGAAGCAGAACTATGTAAATTGTGCAGTTTAAGGACAGTATGTTCGTTGAATTGCCTTTCAGTTAATTTCTGAATATCTGAATATAATTTAAAATAAAAACCAGTTGTGGAGGTTAAGGTATTATATATTGATCATTCTGTATACTGTATTGTCTGATCCAAATATAAAATTTTCTTTATTATCCTTATATCTTTCTATTGCAAAAAACATCCTGCTTATTCTTTTATTAGTAAAATTCTTAGAGTGTCTTAGTTTTTAAAGTGCTTTCACATTTATTTAAAATGGATAAAATTCAGTGAGAGTTTGTTCCCTCTAGGCCATGGGCAATTAACTTTTCCTTAGTTGTATGAAGTTGACTGAAAAATTATGAATGTTAATTCTTTTAATTTTATTATGGTAAGAGACTGCCATTAATCCCCCTCAAAATACTCCCCCTTGCTTTGAACACTCTTATCCCTTCATTCTGCCTGTCATTCTGCTACTTTTTGAAGCAGTCCTTGAAGTTGTCTTTCTTGAATGCCTTTAGTTGCACTGTCATGTCTGTCATCCCAAATCAGTTCAGAATGTTGACCTTTTATGGCCATTTTGGCTTGGCGGAAGAGCCAGAAATTGCACAGTGCTAGATGGGGTGAGGACAGATGAGGACACACTGTCATGTTTTTATGAGCTTGCCTTTCTGATGGATGGCACTTGGCAGCAGCATTCACCGTATTTTTGATCACACCTTACAAGGACATGAAAGAGGATTTCCAAACCTGCTTCAAAAAATGTCAAGAAAGATGTGATAAAGCACCTGCCTGGCAAGCGCAAGGTCGTGAGTTCAATTCCTGGTACCGGTGAAAAAAACCAAAAAAAAAAAAAAAAAAAAAAAAAAAAAAAAGTGTGTTCCAAGTGAGGGGGTAGTATTTTGACTATGTCTTTTACTGTAATACTTCTGGAATCGTAGAGTGCATTCTTAGGCCTGCGTACAGGTCATTTTCACTTGAAATATTGATGTTTTAGTTATAAAATGGTTGGATATTAATAGAAGTATGGCTCTATACTCATATAGCTTAATGCTATATGTGCAACCTATATATTTTCCTTCCTTTGTTCCCTTGGTTCCTAATTTGTACCAGTATTGTGTACTGTAATATCTACACAATATACTGTACCAGTAGAGACAGTATTTATACCTGGTGGGAATCAGTGTCTTATGAATTGAAGTTGTCAACTTGAAAACTCAGCCCACTGGGACAGAATCATCTAGCAGAGAAAGGTAAGACTTTTCCTCCTGAGAATTCAAAAATGTATGTTTTCTTATGGCAGTTTATCCTTAGGATTTTTTTGAAGAGAATTCCTTATCTCTTAATTCACTAGTTCTCAGAGTTTAACTTCAGACCAGCACCACCAGGCATCACTTGGGAGGGATCATATTAGAAAATCCAATTCTTAGGTCCCAGTCTCATACACTTTCTTCTGAGTTATTAACTAGAGGGTAAAGTCAGCATTCTGCTATCTGAGGCATGCAGAAGTATAGGAACTATTGGCCTAGGTAATGGAACTATCCATGCAAATTCTATTTTGTGCTTACTATAAAGATTCCTAGTTGCTGGGTGTGGTGGAGCACACCTGTAATCCCAGCACTTGGGAGGCTTGAGGCAGGAGGATCACTGAGAGTTCGAAACCAGCCTGCGCTACAAAGTGAATCAAGGCCAGCCTGAACTGCATAGTGAAACCCTGTCTCAAAAAGACTGCCCCCCACAAAAAAAAGTTCTAATAGTAGCATAGTTTTTGGATGAGTTCATTTTTAAACTTAGAGGTTACAGACAGCATGGGTACTACAGTCTGGACTCAGACGTGGTACTGAGGAGTGAACCTATATTTGAATTGTCATGGGAGAAATACTTCCTCCATTACAAGCCCAGACAAACTTTCTTGTTGACTCTATACCAGTGGACTAGGTAATGGAACTATCCATGCAAATTCTATTTTGTGCTTACTATAAAGAGTCCTAGTTGGCTTAGGGGAAGAGCCAGAAGAGCTAGTCTTCCTTTTATTGTAAGTAACATCACTTTGAAAGTTTCAACTTTGTGCAAAGGTTTCAAGTGATGTCTTTTATTCTTCCTGAGAATATCTAAAAAATAGATCTGAAACAGGCGTGGTGGTACATGCATGTATTTCTAGTATTTTGGAGGGTTGGAGGAGGATCACAAGTTTGAACCCAACTGTATGCCTGTGCAAGACTGGATTCAATTGCTAGTACCACATGACTGGCTGAGTGAAGGCGGTAGCTCAGTGCAATGACCCTTCAATCTCCAGTACCACCAAAAAAAGAAAGAAAAAAGACCAACTTGGTTTTCAGTTTTCCTTCTTATTTTTGGGTCCCTGGTGATTTTTGTTTTCTGAGTTCACTGTATTGCACTTAAGCCATTATTTCTAGTTCTTTGTGCAGTGATTTTCACATTGTTTGATTTTTTTTTATCACAAAAATAGGTTTTTAGAGTTCCTTTTATCATGTCAAAGTTTACAATATTTAATGCTCTATCCTGTAACTACAACCGTGAGCTTGCCTTGCCCTAAGTTTAATTATTGAAAACCAGTACACATTCTTCATAGTATAAGAAATATCTGTGCATTATCCATTGCAGAACCAGGAGCATGTTTGGCCCACAGAGACTGTCCATTCCAGTCAGAGAATGTTTTAGAAAGTTAAATGGGTTTGCCTTTTTCATTTTCCTGGATTGTGATCAGCTTTTATATTTTTTATGACTGAAGAGCTGTGTGCTTAAATTGTACTAAAAATCTTCCAGGTTCACAATCATACTGTTCTTATCCACTTTATTTAGGTCATTTTTCTGACTAATTTGGAATCTTGCTCTTCAGTCTTACTGTACGGCCATTTCTGAGATTTCTTTTCTTACACTTTTGGTTAGTTTTACCTCTACTAGATTATGTGTATTTGAAATAGGAGAAGGAAGGAGTGTGCAGGCATATGTAAAACCAATTAAGGTGGGGTGTAAAGTACTCCTGTGATCCTAGCACTCAGGAGGCTGTGGTAGGAGAATCACTGCAAGTCAAGACCAGCCTGGGCTACATAGTGAGTTTGAGGCAGCCTGAACTACAGTGAGACCTTGTTTCAAAATACCTAAATAGGGCTGGGGATATAGCTCAGTGGCACCTGCCTGGCAAAAGCAAGGTCCTGAGTTCGACTCCCGGTTTAAAAAACAAAAAACCCCAAATACCTAAATAAATTTTAAAAATTAATTGAATAAGGTTTTCTAAGTTGTGAAAATTAGTTTTAAGTTTTTATGAGACTTGTACATTTGACAGGGTCTTTGTATTTGCCTCACACTAGATTGAGTTTAATTGGAGTGTAAAATTTTAATTGTTTTATTTTTCCTTCCAAGCGTTTTTATTTTTTTTTTAATTTTAAAGATAAAAGAATAAAAACATCTTAACGAACACACATACATTTAGAAGATAACACATAAACCATATAAGCAATACAGAATCTCAGACAAGGAGATAGGAAATTAACAGTGGTTGTTGTATTACATATTGATATCTTCAGTTTCGATAGTCAGATAAACAAATGCAGACATGTAAGATTGATTGTGCACTTAAATATTAACAGTTCCTTTCAATAAAGCAGTAAAAGTAGTACCACTATGTTAGCTATCTTGTGTATATATTTACATATATATGTACTATATGTACATATATGTGTGTGTATATATGTATGTGCATGTATATATGTATATACACATACATATATATATTGCCCCTTCTTTTCCCTCATCCCAGTTGTTCTTTCCTTTTGAGCCGTTTCCTTCCCTTTCACAACAGTTTTTATACATGCAGGTCTGACTTATTTCACTTATAAGTATGGTCTCTAGTTGTATCCATTTTCCTATAAAAGCCTTGAGATTATCTTTCTGTATAGCTGAATAATACTCCATTAAGTAAAAATACCACAACTTTTTTATCCATTCCTCAGTGGGTGGACATTTGGATTGCTTCCACGATTTAGCTGTTACAAATTGTGCTGTTGTAAACATGGGTGCACATATGTTGCTGTGATATGAGCAACGTTTTCAGTTCTTCTGGGAAAATACCAGAAGGGGAATAGCTGGATTGAATGGGACCTCTAGTCCTAGTTTTCTGAGGAATCTCCAAACTGATTTCCACAGTGGTTTCACCAGTCTGCATTCCCACCCGCGGTGGAGAAGGGTTCCTTTTTCTTCACAGCCTCACCAGCATTTGTTATTGGTTGATTTCTTAATGCTAGCCATTTTTCCTGGGGTGAGATGGAATCTCAGTGTTGTTTTAATTTGAACATTTTCTCATGTGTTTGTTTGCCATTTGTATTTTTTTTTTATCTGAGAAGTGTGTATTCATCTCAGCTGCCCATTTTTGGATTGGGTCTTTGAATTTGGGTGGCTGATACTTTTTAATTCTTTATATGTTCTAGATAGGAGTTGTTTGTCCAAGGGACTGTCACCTAGAATTTTTTCCCAGTTTGTGGATTTTCCTTTTACACTGCTGGTGATTTCTTTAGATGTGGAAAAACTTTTCGGTAGGATGAGATCCCAGTTGTTGAATCTTTGGAAGTATTTCCTGTGCAGTTTGGCTTTGGTTCATGAACTCTGTGCCTATGCCTGTATCTTCAAGGTTTTTACCTGCTTTCTCTTCCAGTAGATTTAATGTTTCCGTTTTAATGTTTAGATCAGTAACTGATTTTGACTTGAGTTTGGTGCATGGTGATAGACATGGGTCTGGTTTCAGTCTTCAGCATATGTTGAGCCAGTTTTTCCAACACCATTTATTAAGGAGGCTATCTTCCTTCCAGTGAACTTTTTTGGCCCCTTTGTCAACAATAAGGTGGCTGAGTGTGTTTGTGGTTGTGGCTGCATCTTCCAGTCTGTTCCATTGATCCTCAGGTCTGTTTTTTTGCCAGTACCCTATTGATTTTATCACAGTAGCTTTGTAGTATAATTTCAGGTCAAGGATTGTGATCCCACCTGCCTTGTCTTTGTTACCCAGGATTGCTTTTGCTATTCTGGGTCTCTTCTGGTTCCAGATGAATTTTAGGAATGCTTTTTCTAAGATCTGTGAGGTATTCTAAAGGTATTTTAATTTGAATTGCGTTGAATCCGTACAACAATGGCCATTTTCACAATGTTGGTTCTTCCTATCCATGAGCAAGGAAAATATTTCCATTTTCTGAAATCCTCTTCAGTCTCCTTTTTCAAAGTACTGTAGGTTTCACTGCATAGATCTTTTACTTCTTTTGTTAGATTGATCCCTAAATATTTTAATTTTTGGATGCTATTTTAAAAGGTATGGTTTACTTAGTTTCTCTTTCAGTATGTTTGTTGTTTGTGTATAGGAATGCTATTGATTTTTGAGTGTTGACTTTGTATCCAGCTGTGCTACTGAATTTGTCGATTAATTCTAGGAGTGTTCTGGTGGAGTTTTGGGGGTCTTCTGTCTGTGAATGAATAATGATAATTTCACTTCTCCCTTTCCTTTTATATCTCTCCTTGTCCAATTGCTCTGGCTAATGTTTCCAGAACAGTGTTGAGTAGGATTGGTGACATTGGATCTCCTTGTCTTGTTCCTCATTCTAAAGTGAAAGCTTTTAGTTTTTGTCCATTTAGTATGATGTTGGCTGTTGGTTTGTCATCAATGGTTTTTACCAGATTGAGGTAAAGACCATCTATTCCTATTCTCGGGGGTTTTTATCATGAATGTATGTTGGACTTTGTCAAAAGCTTTTTCTGAATCTATTGAGATGATGATATGATTTTTCTCTTTGGCTCTGTTGATATGGTGTATTACATAGATTGTTTTGCATTTATTAAACGATCCCTGCAACCCTGGGATTAATCATACTTGCTCATGGTGTATTTATTATCTTCTTGATGATTTTCTGCATTCTATTTGCTAGTATTTTATTGAGTATCTTTGCATCTATGTTCATGAAGGAGATTGGTCTGTAGTTCTCTTTCTTTGTTGGGTCTTTCTCTGGTTTTGATATCAAAATAATACTTGCCTCCAGAAATGAGTTAGGGAGAATTGCTTCCTTTTCAATTTCATTAAAGAGTTTGAGGAATGTTGGCATTAAATCTTCTCTAAATGTCTTGTAAAATTCAGGTGTGAATCCATCAGGACCTGGGCTTTTCTTTGTTTGTAGATTTTTAATCACATTTTCAATTTCCATAATTTATACTGGGTTATTCAAGATTTTTATATCTTCTTGATTCAACTTTGGCAATTCAGGAATCTGTCCATTTCTTCTGTGTTTTCCATCCTATGGGAGTAAAAGATTTTCAAAGTAGGTATTGATGATCTTCTGAATTTCTGTAGGATCTGTTGTGATTTCACCTTTTTCATTCCTTGTTGCTTGAATTTGAACCTTTTCTTTCCTCTTTTTGGTAAGGTTGGCTAGGGGTTTGTCAGTTTTATTTATTCTTTCAAAGAACCAACTCTTTGATTCACTAATTCTTTGTAGTGTTTTCTTCATCTCAATTGCATTTACTACTGCCCTCATCTTTATAATCTCCTTTCTTTGGGCTTTGGGCTTGACTTGTTCTTCTTTTTCTAAAAATTTGAGGTGCAGCATTAAGCTATTTATTTGTTCTTATTGTGTTTTCCTGATATGTGAGTTCACCGCTATAAACTTTCCTCTGAGGACTGCTTTCATTGCATCCCACAGATTCCAGTAAGTTATATTAACATTTTTGTTTGCTTGCCAATATTGTTCAATTTCTTCTGTGACCCATTGGTTGTTTAGGAGGCTGTTATTTAATTTCCATGTGTTTATGGAGCTCTTGTGGTACCTTCTGTTGTTAATTTCCAATTTTATTGCGCTATGGTCAGATAGTATACATGGGATAATTTGAATTCCTTTGCATTTGGTTAAGCTTGTTCTGTGGGCTAGTATGTGGTCTGTTGTAGAGAAAGTCCCATGTGCAGTTGAGAAGAATGTGTATTCTAATGTTGGGGGTGCAACACTCTGTAAACATCTACTAAGTTCATTTGTTCACAAGTTTTGTTCAGTTCTGCTATTTGTTTGCTTATTTTTTTGTCCTGTTGACCTATCTCATTGTGTCAGTGTTGTGTTAAGGTCCCCCATTAGAATAGTGTTGTTAGTTATTTGGTTTTTCATATCTATTAAGATTTGTCTTATACAGTTGGGTGCTCCCATGTTTGGTGCATATGTATTTATGATTATTATCTCTTCCTCTTGATGTTTTTCCCCTGACAAGTATATAATGACCTTCTTTATTGCTTTTGATCATTTTTGCATTGTCTGCAAATAGAATAGCTACCCCTACTTTTTTCTGGGCTCCTGTTGCGTGGAGGATTGTTTTCTATCCTTTTACTTTCAGTCTGTGAATTTCCTTTTGAGTTCAATGTGTTTCTTGTATACAGCATATTGTTGGATTTTGTTACTTGATCCACTCTGCCAGTCTGCTTCTTTTGATTGGTGAATTGAGGCCGTTTGCATTAATGATTATAACTGAGATATGTTGGCTTATTTTTGTCATATTATTTACCTTTTGTTGGTTTCCTACTTTTACTGTCTAATTACTTCCTCTACGACCTTCACCTTGTGAATCTGTATTATTTGCCCCCATTCTAGACGTCAATTTTTAGAACTGAAAGTTCCATATCGTAGCTTGTATCCGGCTTTGCAGTATAGTGTCTGCATTGTGGGTCACCAATGAAAGCTAAAGATCGTGATTGGTTAATATAACCTTTTTACTTTAAAGAGTCAGTGTTAGTTAAATTTGTTTTATTAATTGATGAGATAGCTTGTTTCTGGTGCTCATGCATAGTTTATGTGTGAGTTTTTCAGGTCTTCCTGTTCTGCTTTTTAGAGGATCAAAATGTTTATATTTTAATGGTTATGTACTCCTTTAAGAACTTGGTTTTTTACTAAAATCAAGGGGTAAAAACAGTATATTATTAAGCATCATTAAGAGAACATAAACTATTGTGATAGGGAGAATTATAAAAAGCATACTTTCATATGTGGCTTTGAAACTATTTTCTATTTTAATTATAACAATTATAGTGTTTTTTAAATATAGAAGGAAAAGGACATGGTTTTTAAAATGAACAAATGTAGCCATTTAGGAGTTTGCTTCATTCTTTTTTACAGCACTGGGGATTTAACCCAGGACATTAATAGTGAGCTGTATTCCCAAGCCTTTTAAAATCTTTTGTTTAGTCATGTGTGAAACTGCATGGAGAAATTCTGTTTCCCTTCCCCTGCTCTCTCTACCTTGGTGGTTGTAGTTGTACTAGAGATTAAACCCAGGGCCTTCATATCAAACTATATGCTTAGCACCATCCCCCTTTTTAAAATTTTGTGACAAGATCTTTCTAACTCACTAATCTACCGAGGCTGAGCTTGAAATTTTGATCCTTCTACTCCAGCTTCCCAAAGTAGGATTACAGCTACCATGCCTGGCTATGTGGTTATCTCTTATAAATTTTACATTGTACTAGGTAACTCCATATATTGGGTTCTTTTGCTAATGTTGTGGTACGGTTTTTGTGAATATAGCAAGTATCAATTATTTGGCAATGAAAAATACTCTAATGCCCAAATAATTAGAGTTTATAAGTAAATTAGAAATAGAAGAGGCCTATTAGAAAACATATTCCTATCAGATTTTCTGTCTTTTTGACATTTAAGTGAGATTCAATTGGGAAATTCAATTGGGTGCAGAATCCTGGAGACTTATTAATGTAATTAAATGATCATATTAGTTTTATAGCTAGTAAGACCATACTATAACCCTTGAAAACTTACTAACATGCTATGACATTCTGATTAGGGACTGATGAGCCAGATCAGTTAACAATTTATCTGTTTTGTGTCAATCTTATTTTAGCCATGTAACCTGTCATTAAGGAATATAAGTTTAATAGCCTAAAGAAGAGTAAGGTGGGAGGAGAGTGTGATTTAGAATCATATTGGTCTACTCAGGAGGAAATTCTCCTGCTAAACTGAGCTCTTGATTGACAGTTAATCCTTGAAAACCTGATAACTGTTAAGACAGCATAATGGAATTTCTCAGGATTTTTCTTTTTCCCATAAAGAGAGAAGGTTTAGTTTGCCTCAGAGGTTTTAGTTCATAGTTAGCTGGTCTCATTGCCTGTGGACCTATGGCAAGGCAACACATCATGGCCAGCAGCATTGGTAGAGCAAAGCTGCTTATCTCATGGCTAGTTACATTAGGATTTTAAGGAGAAGATCAAGTATTATATGAAAGCTTACTGCACTATCATATACCTTATGTGTTGTTACCTGACATTCTATGATGATCTCTCCCCCCTACCCCATTCTTGGTACTAGGAATCAAACTCAGGACCTGATGCTTGCCAGGCAGGCACTGCACTACTGAGCTAAATCCCTGGCTCTATGATGATTTTCAAAAACAGTTCATTTTTGATAATATTTACTGTGGCTCTCCCTTCCTATATACCCCTACCCCAGTATTTTAAAAATGGTTTTTAGTTTGAATTGATAATACATGTTACACCCTCCTTTACAATTTTAGGGTGAATGTAAGCATCTATGGGTATGCAGTAATGTGAAATCCTTAAAAGGTCTTAGTTTGGTGTATTTGGTTACATTGGCAGAGTGAAGATAGTCCAAGTCCTAAGAGACAGCGCCTCTCACATTCGGTCTTTGATTATACATCAGCCTCACCAGCTCCCTCACCACCAATGCGACCATGGGAGATGACATCAAATAGGCAACCCCCTTCAGTTCGACCAAGCCAACATCACTTCTCAGGGGAACGATGCAACACACCTGCACGCAACAGAAGAAGGTTGGTTTTTTATAGTACTACTTAAATTTTCTTCTATTGGTAGGTTTGTAGTTTTTAATATCAGAAATGTAGGCATTTCATAAATATACCATACATGTGTACATGTATACTCACACAAAGAAACCCTACAGTTTATTTAGGTTCTTGCAGTAGGTTTTAATAGTCCATCTAACTTGTAGTTGAGAAATGAAGCAATTGAAAGAGGCTAAAGTGATTTACCTAAGTTCAACTGCTTTGTTGTTTAAGACTTCATGGACTACAATGCTGATTAGTGAAAATTGCATTATGTAGTCCATAACTGTAAAGAAATATGGATATTTCTTTTTTTTTTTTTTTTTTTTTGGTTTTTCTCCGGTACTGAGAACCGAACTCACAACCTTGCGCTTGCCAGGCAGGCGCTTTTGCCGCTGAGCTAAATCCCCAGCCCCTGGATATTTCTTTATGGATACCTCTTCTCCACTCAATTCTTGGTCTTTTTTTATCCTCTAAAGCAATTCAAGTTTATTTCAGCTTCCAGTCCTGTCCTCAAAGGGTCTCGGGCCTTGCCCTCTCAGAGGAATACATTTCTTTCTGAGTGTGTTCCTCTTTAGTTGTTGCCTGAGATCAGACATTTCTTATTCCAGGGAAATAGTGTCTCATTAGTGTGAGATAACTGCATGTCTAGGATGTTGGTAATCAAAGGAATAGTAATAATCTAGAGTTAGGAAAGTGTTACCATTATTCTCCCAAATCCATATGGTGAAGCCATAACCCTCAGCATTATGTTTGGGGATGTGAACTCTGAGGAAATAATAAAGGTTAAATGGGAACATTAGGATGGGGTCCTCAGAAGAGGAGATATCTGGGAGCACAATCTCCACTATTCAGAGAGATGCAGTGAGAAGGTGGCTGTCTGCAAGCCAGAAGGAGACTCCTCTACAAACACCAGTCATAGTGGCAGCTTGATGTTAGATTTTAACCCCAGAACCTTGAGAGAATAATAAGCTTCTCTTTAAACCATCCAATTTATGGTGTTTTGTTATATGGTATCCTGAGCAGATTAATACAGAAGAGCTCTTAAAATCATTATTCTGCATTCCATATGGGATAAAAATAAGCCTATGTCTGAGCTGTGTTCAGTAATGACATTAAGACTTTCATGTTACCTATGAATACGTGGAAATACTTAAGTAAAATAGTACATGGCTACTGTATGAAGTATGTTATAGCTGTTAAATAGCATGAGGAAGGTAACAGTAGTGTGTAAACTTACAGCTTGAGTACCTGCTGTACACTCTTCATATTTTATGGTGAACTGTATTGTACATTCAGAACATGTAAAACTAGTTAAAAGGTTAAGAAATACATGTTCCTTACACCTAGGTTAAGGTAAAACATTGACCTATCTTGAAAGCCTTCTCCCTTCCCACATTGTTACCATTCCCCTTCCTCCTTCCTAGACTGCAGACTCAGGGAACTTGTCATTGTTGCTTGTTCATTATAGTTTTTAATAACTATGAATATATTCTTGTTTTTTGTTTTGCTTTTTTGAGACAGTAGTGCAAGCTGGCCTTGTTATGTAGTGAGGCTGGCCTCGAACTTGTAGCAGTCCTCCTGCCTCAGCCTCCCGAGTGCTGGGATTACACATCATGTCTGGCCAACTATGAATATATTCTTAAACAGTAGGATGTGGGGTTTGTCCTATATTCATTTCAGCGTGTTCTTTTTGAATTGTGTTTATAAAACATTGTTTTTAATGTTGGTAGCAATAGTTCCTTTAGTTTTACTATGATATAATCAATTTATGTATCCATCTACTATTGGTTAATAGCTATACCCAGTTTCTTACTATTTATGAAGAGTACTATTGTAAACCTTCATGTGTGTTAGCTTTTCATCACTGTAATCAAATACCTGAGAAAAACAACTTCAAGAAAGAAAAATATGTTTTGGCTCATGGTTCCAGAGGTTTCAGTTCATGGTGGACTGAAGCCCTTGTTTCTAGGCCTGTAGTGAGGTAGCTGTGTCATGACAGAAGGGCTTTCTTCAGTGGCAGCCAGGAGGAGACAAGGAAAGAGCCAGAGATGAAGGGGCCAAGGACAAGATAAGACCCTCACGGGCATGCCTACTTTCATGTAGGCCCCTCCTTCTCAGTTTCCATTTTCTCCCAAAAATGCCATCAAATTATGATCATAACATCAGTTTAATCCATTGATGAAACTAGAACCCTCATGGTCCAGTCACCTTACAAAAACTCAACATGTGTTTACAAGTGGAGTGATATTTAGATATTTTAGATCTAAACTGTAGCACTATATATAAATCTCCTAAAGTAGGTGTGCAAAAATTGCACCATGATATATGCTTAGGAGTAGAATTGCTAGATCATAGGAAATCCCCTGCCTCACAGGGAAGTGTTAGAAATGTTTCCAGATGACAATGGTAAGTAAATATAATTCTTGAGTTGGTGAGAAGCATCATGCTTTTCATTTATGCTGACAGAAAGGAGGAATAGGTTTTCTCTCTTTTTCCTTCCTTCCTTCCTTCTTCCTTCCTTCCTTCCATCTGTCCATCCATCCATCTATCCTTCATATTTTCCTGTTACACTAGGTTTGAATCTAGGGCCTTTGGACTGAGCTGTGTGCCTGCAGCTTATGTGTCTATTTATATATCAACCTGTTCTCCCCAAGTTACCCAAGTTGGGCTCCAGTTTGTTATACTCCTGGCTCAGTCTCCCATGCTGTAATTACGGGCATGTGCCATCGTAGCTGGCTACAAAGCAGATGCAAATTTTTTTAAAAGATAATCTAATAAGATTTCAAATACAAGGGTGAACACAAAACCATGAAATAACCAAAAAAATTAAAGGACACCAACAAAGTGAAAGATAGACACACAGTGAAATAAATTGAATCAGTAGATATTAAACTCAGTTAACAAAAGAATTTGGAATGCCAGTTAAAATGCAAAATAGAATTTTAGAATAAGTGCAGTATAATGTGAGAGAAACGAAAGCATATATTATTATTATTTTTTTTTTTTTGGTTTTTCTCTGGTACCGGGAACCGAACTCACGACCTTGCGCTTGTCAGGCAAGCGCTTTTTGTCGCTGAGCTAAATCCCCAGCCCCGAAAGCATATATTATTACATCTGTAGAAGTAAATCCAGAAATCTCAACTGGTAACTCGCCCCCGCCGCCCCACCCCGCTTTCATTTTTGGTACGAGGAATCAAACTCATAACCTTAGGCTTGCCAGGCAGGCACTGTGCCACTGAGCTATATCCCCACTTCTTCATTTTGAGGCAAGGTCTTGCTATGTAGTTCAGGCTGGCCTTGAACTAAGTATGGAGCCCAGGCTGGCCTCAAATTTATAGCAATCTTCCTGCTTCAGCCACCTGATAACTAACTGATAACTTTAAAAACAGAGTTGATCTTTACAAACAGAGTATGTGGGCAGAAAAAGTGGAATTTTCCCAGAATATAGTGTAAATGGACAAATAGAGAGTGTGTTATATTTGTTCGTATGTATTTTTTAAGAAGACAAGGTCTCACTGTGTAGTTCAGACTGGCCTTGAACTAAGTATGGAGCCCAGGCTGGCCTCCAGCTCACAGTGCTCCTCCTGCCTTACCTTTCCAAGTGATGGTATTATAGGCATGCATCACCACTTTTGGCTAAGAGAAAGTAAATTTAAATATGGAGGCAATTATCAGTTACAAATATCTAGAAATATTTCTGGAAAGAGTACTTGGGAAAATATTTTTAAAAAAGATATACAGTCATTTTTCAGAATTTGAGAAAGATTGAGTTATGTAGGATCTTGATGAAATTTCAGAACATACACCAGTGATTTAAAAGGAAAATCACAAACATTCTGAGGTGAAAAATAAAGGAATGAGAACCAAGTTGACTGCAAGATTCTTAACAGCATTACCCGTAAGAAGACAGTGGACTAAATCTTCAAAATTACGAGAGAGCTTTTTTTTTTCACTTTGAATTCAAGTGTGTAAATATATAAAGTGTTTTCAAACATGAAGATAACTCAGATCCTCCCTGCAGGAGGGAGGATAATATTATTAAATATTATACTCTCTTCCGGGAGCAAAATAATAAATTCAAGACCGCCAGTTAGCAAAGTACAATTCAAGACTGCTAGTTAGCAAAGGAAACAAAAAAGATGTACTGCTGAATCAGTATAAGGGTCTGTTATGATCAAATACAGAAGAGGTCTGAAGATGAGGTGGGTACAAACAGAAAAGTAAAAGGCTATATTCTGTATTGTCCAGGATTGCTGATTAGATTAGTTTTAGAAAAATAGATGTGTTGTTTGAAAATTAAGACTAATAACTAAGAAGAACGGAATATGTGATCTGCATACATTTAAATAGATGACATAGCTGGAAAAATTCAGTCCAACAAAAGACAAAATTCGCGCTCAGGAGGACCAGCTTTCCATTGTTTACAGGTGTTAGATCTAAAACAAAATAATAAAGTATATATCCATTGCTGTTAGAAGTAATTTCAGGTGAAATTTGCTCTTCTTTTATCTCTAATTTTCTAATAATTTTGCTTTTTTTGTTTATCTTTAGTGATACTTGAGATTAAACCCAGGAACTTCACATTGACTACATTTTCAGCCTCCGCCCCCTTTTTTCTAATTTTTTATTTTGAGATAAGATCTTGCTAAAATGTCCAGGCTGGGCTTGAATTTACAGTTTTCCTACCCCAGCCTCCTAGAGTGCTGGGAATACGAGTGTACACCTCCACACCTACCTCAGTAATTATGCTTCTTAAATGTTCTGCTCAAAAATGTATGCAACAGATTTAATGAGGCAATTCAGGAAAGAGAAGGATCAAAATCATGAAGCAATTTAGGTGTCAGCACAAAGACTTGATCTTATTTTGTGATTAGTTTGAGAGCTATTGAAGTTATTTTTGAGTAGAGAAGTAACAGCAAGTGGCAACAATCTTGAGGAAAAGCCAGTATTGAAGCTTTTCAGGTTTGTTGATAAGTTGTTTTTTTTGTATTTGCTTCCCTCTTGTGGTACTGGGGATTGAAACCAGGGCCTTCACGCTGAGCTACATCTGCAGCCCTTTTTTTATTTATTTTCAGACAGGATCTTGATAAGAGATCCTGACCTGAACTTGTGATCCTCCTACAGCCTCCCAAATTACTGAGATTATACATGTGAACTACCACGCCTGGCTCAGGTTTGGTTTTTTAAGGGACATGCATGATCTGAGCATGTATAATCCATTTTGACTTGAAAGTGCACGTATTTTCACATTTTGTGATTAGTTTCGACAGTTACAAAGTTTACTTTTGAGTAATTGTTGGAATTCTTCTAATGGGAATGTACCAAGTTGAGTGGGCCAAGAATAGTTCAGGTTGTTGTGTACAACAAGGAAAGACTTGTCAAGCATACACCTTGTAGTATATAGTAAGCAGCTGTGTTTATTGTGGGATAGTAGCAGCAGCAGCAGGTAGAAGGGTGAAGCAAGAGAATAAAAGGGCTCAATAACTCAGGCCTTTAGTATTTATAGGGTTAGACACCACTGATCAAGGTACCTCCCACTGTCGCTCTCACTGATGTCAGTGTTCTGCGGTCTTGGAATCATGACTTTGTAAGTTTTAAGCCTGGATAATCACTGTGGTGGTGTTGTGTTTATGGTTGAAGGGAGTAGCTCACACAGCCTCCTTGTTTCTAACTGTACTACTGCGTTTTTTAGGATTATGGAAGCACAGATAATCATTAGGGTGGTATGGTACTTACAGTTGAAGGAAGGGACGGGAGTGATTCACTCAGCTCTTTTGTTTCTAACTGTACTAGGAACACTTTCAGTTGGCTCCCATGCTTTTTCATCTTTCACTATATCCCCATTTTTGAGTACTTAATACCTAGCACCATATTCTGCTTCAGGCTTATCTTGTAGTTTTCCCTATTCCAGCCCTGAAATTCACTGATTCTACAGAATGCCTGGTTTCTATATTGCAGAATAATATTTAGAAGCCAAAATCAGGTGTTGTGTGTGCTCACTGTTCATAGGATCACTGTGGAAGGAATCAGTGTCCAGTTTCACTGAGACAGCAAAACAGAAAGATGCATCTCCTTATACTAACTCATATATAGGCACATGTAAACTTTTTTTATACAAATATTTTAAAGGGACTGTTCATTGTATAAGAAGAAAAATTACCCATTAAACAGTGAAAATATACCATATCAATATTGTCTTTATCAAATGTTAAATAAACACCTTAAAATTGAATATATAAACAGATTATTCATGTTAAAAATTACTGGTGAAACGTATTTAAAATTTGTAAATTTTTAGAGCTGATGCAGTAATTTACACTAAACATTATACTTGACAGGTAGCAAAGAGGTAGTACAGAATCCTGATGGATCATAACAATAAATATACCAATGACCTTCTTTTTGACATTTATTGTATTACAGTCCTCCTGTCAGGCGCCAGAGAGGAAGAAGGGATCGTCTCTCTCGACATAATTCTATTAGTCAAGATGAAAACTATCATCATCTCCCTTACGTACAGCAGCAAGCAATAGAGGAACCTCGAGCCTTCCACCCTCCGAATGTATCTCCCCGTCTGTTACATCCTGCTGCTCACCCAACCCAGCAGAATCCAGTAATGGTTGATATACATGATCAGGTACAGGTACAATGATGGCAGTGGCAGTTCATTGGGATCAGTTCTTTGTTGCAGATTTTATATGCACTTTACATGACTTTTCCTACTTCTTCTTACAATTGAAATTTATATTCTACACATACAAAATCCAAAAGAAAAAGTACCACCGAAAAATTAATGTGAAGGAAATTAAGACTCAGTCTTTTATTTATTTATTTATTTATGTATTTATGTATGTACGTATGTATTTATTTTTGAGACAGGGTCTCTCTGCTTAGTTCAGGCTGGCCTTCCACTGTGTAGCCCAGGCTGGCCTCAACCTCGTTGCGATCCTCCTGCCTTAGCTTCCCAAGTACTGGGATTGCAAGTGTGCACCACTACGCTTAGTAAGAATCAGTCTGACGCAAATAAGTTTAAGACCTATTCATAGAAGATTATAAAACACTGTTGAAGAAATTTAAACTATTTAAGTGATAAATGATGTAGAAGATCCAATTTTGCAAAAGGTATCAGTTCTTAGAATTGATATATAGAGTATGTACAATTGGTATAATCCCAAATCTTTAATAGATTTACTGCTGTAACAATGTTGATCCTGTCATTTATATGACACCTTAAAGGAGAAAGCAAACCACTGCTAGTTGTTTTTATGAAGTTATTGGAACACAACCAACCACATTTGGTTGTGTTCATTTCTGTCTGTCTGTGGGTGTGCAGAGGGAACCGGGTGACCCACAAACTTAAAATAATTCACTTTCTGACTGTAAGATTTGGTACGAATGAGAAATGGAACAAAGGTAAAGAAAGCCTTTATTATCAGGCATGGGAGGGCTGCTAAACAGATGCAAGGACCTTCAGAGGATGGAGCTGGGGAGTGGGCTTTTATCAGGTTAGACTAGGGGTGGAGTTAACATAGGCAGGCAATGTGGTGTGTTAGGAAAGGATTGGAGGCAGTTTATTTTGGGACTAGAGGAAGAACATGGACGTTAGGCTTGCAAGGACATGTATTTGGGATCAAACGCCATGTTGAATTGCTGCTGTGATGGCCCTGGCAGAGTTCTGTACAGTCAGAAACTCAACATTGACCTTTAAGAAATAATTACCAACTGACACCTGGACCAAGAGTGTAGCATCTAGAACAAATGCTTTTCAGACTGTGATCTGAATCAGCTGGCTAGTAGTAGCAACACTTAAAACATTTGTTAGATACACACATTCTTGGATCATGTACTAGACTTAGAGAGCCGCTACCATGTAATCCTGAAGGAAGATACAAGGTGGGGAGGGTAGTATTTCCCATTTTTAACACATTATGGTGTGGTTTTTTAGCTTGTTTGGTTTTGGTTTTGTTGTTGTTTTTTGAGACAGTGTCTTGCTATATAGCCCAGACTGGTGTTGAACTTGTGGCAATCCTCCAGCCTCAGCCTCCCAAGTGCTGGGATTGCAGGCGTGTGCCATCACATCTGGCTCCAATTTTTAAGACATTATAAAGCTGTAATAATGAAGGCATTTATACTGTAGTCATGTATCCTGATGAAACAATGTAAAGCTCAGAAATAAACCAATACATTTATGAATACTTTGTATTATATGATAATGAAGAGTGATAGAGAACAGAATTTTTAATAAAGGATGGTGGGGTGATTGAGTATCCAAAAAGAATTATGAAACTAGACCCTTTACTTCATATCCTTCACAGAAAGTCAAGCTCAGGTAGATTGAAGACTTAAATGTGAAAGCCAAAACTCTAAAGAAAGTTACAGAAATAGTTCTGTGGTATTCAGTAGGGAAGACTTTCTTAAGAGGGGAAACACTAACTATATAAAGAACTATTGATAAGTTATACTTAATTAAAATAAATTGTGCTCTTTGTTAGAAGTAAGCATTTATTGATCACTTAATTTTTGACAAAGGATCCCAAGGGATTTGAGGAGAAAGGTCTGTGTTAATGATGCAAGAACAATGGGGTATTCATTTGGATGTTTGAATCTTGGCTCATGTTTCATATTATTTATAAATTAATTCAAGTTGGATTCTAGACCTAAATGTGAAAGATAAAAAAACTGTTAAAGATTAAATCTTTGTGAGGTGTAGGCAAAGATTTTCTAACTAGGATGTCTGAAGTGTTAGCCACTTCATAAAATACTAACTTTCTAGGTTTCATAAAAATTAAAAATTTCTGCTTACCAAAAAACTATTTAAAAAGTTAAAAAAAAAAAAGTTGGTGTGTTGGAGTATACCTGTAATCCCAGCACAGAGGCTGAGGCAGGAGGATCCTAAATTAGAGCTGCCCCTGGGCAACTTAGTGACCCTATTTCAAAAATTTAAAAGCAAACAAAAAGTGGCTAGGAATGTTATCTCAGTGGGAAGGCCCTGGGTTCAATTCTCAGTACCACAGGAAGGAAGGAAGGGAGGGAGGGAGGGAGGGAAGGAGAGAGGGAAGGAAGGAAAGGGGAAAGGGAAGGGAAAGCGAAAGGGAAAGGGGAAGGCAAGGAAAGGAAGAGAGAAGCAGACACGGGGGCCGGTGGGGAGAAAAGGGAAATATTCATAGTACCATGTCTGAAAAAGAATTAAGATTTGGAGCATAAAGATCTCTTACAGTATTGTATTTATAAAAAATAATCCAGTTTTAACAGTTACTTCACAAATAGAACATACAAAAGGCAACCAAGTATACTGAAAAGGTGGTCCTTGGCCTTTTGTCTTAAATCAAGTGGAGATAACCATTTTAGCTCAACATGGGTGGTAAAATCTTAAAAATACCTAACATTTTATTGCCAATGGAATTAAACGTATAATTGCTTTGGAAAACTCAAGGGGCATTTCTTTTTGTGTAGGGGACGGTAGTACTGAGAATTGAACCAAGGACCTTGCACATGCTAGACAGATGCTTTTCCACTGACACTGTGCTTCACCCCCAGTTTTTTGGGGGTTTATTATGTTTTGTTTCTTGAGACAAAGTCTTGCTACGTTTCCCAGGCTGGCCTCAAACTTGTGATCGCCTGCTTCTGTGTCCGGAGTAGCAGGGATTACAGGCATGCACAATGAAGACAGTAAAAAAAAAAAAAACATTTAACCAGCAGAAAACTAGGTTGGGATTCATACCTATATAGTACAGCCAAAAGAAAAACAGAAAGATTGCCACAAGGATCAGAATAGTAGTTCTTTTGGTCAAGGGGGATTAGAGAGTGGCTGTAAAATCACTATCAGCAGGAAAGGAGCCCTTGTCGAAGCCCTTGGGGTTCTTGGCAGTGTTCTGCTTATTGACCTAAGCGATAGTTACGCGAAGGTGCAGGAGAACCACAAGTTTGAGGCCAACCTGGGCAACTTAACAAGATTCAGTCTCAAAATAAAAAGATTAAAAAAAAAGAAAAAGACTACTGTATTTCATTAATTAGAAAATGTACTATTTTCATAGCAGTGTTCCTGCCTTAGCTTCCTGGGTGCCTTGGCATTATTTTCTAAAGTATAAAATAATTCACCCCTTTACCTAGTAATGCCTTTGAGAGAAATAAAATTACTAATATTATAAAGTTTTTATGAGAGTATAAATTTGAAAGTCCGTTTTATGACAGGACTTCGTTAAGGAAGCACATTTGAAATGCCTGGGTAGTATCAAAAGAAACTGTATGTGAACAGTTGCTATTTCCTATACAGTAACAACAGTTGAAGACACATCTACAATAAAATAAAAAGTAAAAGAAAGGTTGTAGGATAACATCTCCTTCCTGTTAGGAGAACAAAAATGCAGTAATCACCTCTGTGTATGTTCGTTTACATATGCTCACAAGTCGAAAGTTTATTTATTTATATATATATGTATATATATATATATATATTTATTTTAAAAGTAAAAGGAAGAAAACATTAACAGATGGACAACCTTTTACAAAATAGCAAAAGAACAGTACAGACAGGGGCTGGGATTTAGTTCAGCGGCACACCGCCTGCCTGGCCAGCGCAAGGTCATGAGTTTGATTCCTGGTACTGGAAAAAAAAAGAACAGTACTGACAATACAGAGTTACAAAGTAGTGGGAAATTAACAATGCTTGTTATATTACATAATGATATATTCAAAGTGGTTTCTCATGAAAGCAGAGACATGCAATATTGATCAATCAAGGACTCATTGACAGTTTCTTTCAGCAAAGACATAGAAAGTTGAACAACTATGTTGACTATCCTGTATATACGTATGTACAAAATTTCTCGTTCTTGCCCTTCTTTTTTCCCCCCATCCCAGTTGCCCTTTACCCTTGAGCATTGTCCTATCATTTCACAATGTCTATCATACCTCCTAGTTTCAATTAACTCTTTCAGGTTTTACACTGGTGAGACAATGCGGTGCTTGCACGTGCAGGTCTGATTTATTTCACTAATGAGTATGGTCTCTAGTTGTGACCATTTACCTATAAGACCTCGAGTTTATCTTTCTTTATAGCTGTGTAATATTCCATTATATAAAAGTACCACAATTTTCTTATCCAATCCTCGGTGGATGGACACTTAGGTTGCTTCCACAATTTAGCAATTACAAATTGCATTGCTATGAACATAGGTCCACGTATATTGCTGTGATGTGATGTTTTTAGATCTTCTGGGAAAGTACCCAGAAGGGGAAATAGGTGGGTTGAATGGGACCTCTAGTCCTAGTTTTCTGAGGAATCTGCAAACTGATTTCCACAGTGATTTCACCAGTCTGCCTTCCCACGAGCAGTGGAGAAAGGTTTCTCTTTCTCCACAGCCTCATCAGCATTTGTTACTGGTTGATTTCTTAATGCTAGCCATTCTTACTAGGGTAAGGTGGAATCTCGTTGTTTTAATTTGCATTTCTCGAATGACTAATGATGTTGAACATTTTCTCGTGTATTTCTTTGCCATTTGTATTTCCTTATCTGAGAAGTGTGTATTGATCTCAGCTGCCCATTTTTGGATTGGGTCTTTGAATTTGGGGGGGCTGATATTTTTTAATTCTTTATATGTATTAGAAGCCCTTTGTCTGAGGGACGGTCAGCTAAAATGTTTTCCAAGTTTGTGGGTTTTCTTTTTACTCTGCTGGTGATTTCTTTAGATGTTCAGAAACTTTTCAGTACGATGAGATCCTAGTTGTTGATTCTTTCAAGTGTTTCACGTGCAATTTGGTTTTGTTCATGAACTCTCTGCCTACCCCTATGTCTTCAAGGTTTTTACCTACTTTCTCTTCCAAT